>NC_091290.1:112867041-113191208 GCF_032444005.1 Ranitomeya imitator | reverse complement strand
TCCGTGCTTTCCTTGACCGCAACACTGCAAAAACGCTAGTGCATGCCCTTATCATCTCCCGCCTCGACTACTGCAACCTCCTACTCTCTGGACTCCCCTCTAGCACTCTGGCACCACTCCAATCCATCCTACACTCTGCTGCCCGACTAATCCACCTGTCCCCCCGCTATTCCCCAGCCTCTCCCCTGTGTCAAGCCCTTCACTGGCTTCCTATCGCCCAGAGACTCCAGTTCAAAACCCTCACACTGACATACAAAGCCATCCACAACCTGTCTCCTCCATACATCTGTGACATGGTCTCCCGGTACCTACCTACACGCGACCTCCGATCCTCCCAAGACCTCCTTCTCTACTCCCCTCTCATCTCTTCTTCCCATAACCGCGTCCAAGACTTCTCCCGTGCTTCCCCCATACTCTGGAACTCTCTACCCCAACACATCAGGCTTGCGCCTACCATAGAAACCTTCAAAAAGAACCTGAAGACTCATCTCTTCCGACAAGCCTACAGCCTGCAGTGATCCTCAACCTACTGAACAGCCGTACAGCAGGCTTTTCCCTCTCCTAGTGTATCCTCACCCACCCCCTGCAGACTGTGAGCCCTCCCGGGCAGGGTCCTCCCTCCTTATGTACTCGTGTGCCTTGTTATCTGCTCATGTTTAATGTATTTGTCTATATTTGCCCCATATTCACATGTAAAGCGCCATGGAATAAATGGCGCTATAAAAATGTATAATAATAATAATAATAATAAATAATATATATATATATATATATATATATATATATATATATATATATATATATATATATATATATATATATATATATATATATATATATATATATATATATATATATATATATTATTTTTCCTTCACACATGTGAATATATATATTTTTTTCCTTTATAACATTGCCCCAGGGAGGGGCATCATGTTATAGGGCCATATCGCTGTTCTGACACTTTGCAGAGCACGGTGTCAGATCAGCGATCTGACGTGCACAGCAGGGCGGCTTCCCGGAGCTTGCTCTGAGCAGGTGCTGGTAAGCCACCTCCCTGCAAGACCCGGATGCAGCCCCTCGGCCATTTTGGATCCGGGGCCTGCAGGGAGAAGAAGATAGGAGACCCTCAAAGCAACGCGATCACATCGCGTTGCTCCGAGGGTCTCAGGGAAGCCGGCAGGGAGCCCCCATCCTGCGCGATGCTTCCCTATGCCCCCGGAACGCTGCGATCATATTTGATCGCAGTGTTTCGGGGGTTAATGTGCCGGGGGCGGTCCGTGACAGCTCCTGGCACACAGTGCTGGATGTCAGCTGCGATAGTCAGCTAACACCCGGCCGCGCTTCCCCCGTGAGTGCAGCTTATCGCGCTGGAGGTACTATCCCGTCACTGGGAATTAAGTCCCAGGTCACCTTGACGGGATAGCACGTCCAATGGGATTAAGGGGTTAATTAAACTTGAAAGTCTCCACTTCCATAGCATCTGAGTGGTTTCATTTTAAGTCAAAAATAGTGGCCCAGAGAGCCCAAATCACAAAGATTCTGTCACTGGCCAAATATTTCTGGACCAAATTGTATATAAAGAAATGTTCTGCGCATGTCATAGGAAACAAGTCCAGATTACAGTGGAAAAGCATGGAGTGAAAACAAAATATAAAAAATGATAATAAAGTCGGCCCAATAGCCTTTTCGTTCCAAACTAAGGGAATAAGAATTAAAAAAAAAAAAAAAAAAATGATTTAAACTACATATCTTTAATGATGCCTATAGACTGTCGGCTTCTTATTTTAAAATTGGCCAGCTAGGACAAAATGCAGGTGAAATCGTGTAACGTTGGGACTTCTAGACACCGGTGGTGGAGAGCGCTTACTTGGGGTGACTTTGTTGCGTTTATCCTCCTTGAAGCCTTGCAGCGAGTTCACTCCTGACTGCAGCCGACCAGCTGATGACCCCAGGATGGCTGTGCCCTGCCCGGATTCTACAGGAAATAAGGTGGAAAAACAGGATTTTTGGTTGCTTACCGTAAAATCTGTTTCTTGAAGCCTCCATTGGGGGACACAGGAACCATGGGTGTATGCTGCTGCCACTAGGAGGCTGACACTATGCAAATAAAAAAGTTAGCTCCTCCTCTGCAGTGTACACCCCACCGACTGGCATTATACTCTTCAGTTAGTGAGAAAGCAGTAGGAGAAAAGAACAAGGTTGAAAAACCATAACCACAAACTTGAGAACTGTAAGGGTATGTTCACACGTTCAGGATTTCCATCCTTTTTTTTTCAGGACAGTTTTTTTTAAAAACTGCAGCTCTTGGCAGAAAACGCAGGTCCTTTTTTTGTCCTTTTTTGATGCGTTTTTGATGCGTTTTTTGATGCGTTTTTTTATCCTTTTTTTACTGTGTGTTTCCTAGGAAGCTTTTTAGGGCTAAAATGGCTGAAAATACCCTAACCCTACCCCTAACCCTACCCCTACCCCTAACCCTATTCTAACCTTAGTGAAAAAAAAAAAAAAAAAAAAAAAATTCTTAATTTTTTTTATTGTCCCTACCAATGGGGGTGACAAAGTGGGGGGGGTGTCATTTACTATTTTTTTATTTTGATCACTGAGATATAACCTATCTCAGTGATCAAAATGCACTTTGGAGCGAATCTGCCGGCCGGCAGATTCGGCGGGCGCACTGCGCATGCGCCCGCCATTTTGCAAGATGGCGGCGCCCAGGGAGAAGACGGCCGGACGGACACCGGGACGCCGGGTAAGTATAAGGGG
This sequence comes from Ranitomeya imitator, assembly GCF_032444005.1. NCBI lineage: Eukaryota > Metazoa > Chordata > Amphibia > Anura > Dendrobatidae > Ranitomeya > Ranitomeya imitator. Next base: position 113,188,445 of record NC_091290.1, on the reverse strand, counting down.
GGGAGATTAGGGCACGGGGGGGGCATCGGAGCACGGGGGGGGGGGGGGCATCGGAGCACGGGGGGCGGGCATCGGAGCACGGGGGGGCAGCCACACTCCGCCCACGCACTTCCGCCCGCTCCCCCGCACTTCCTGCTGCAGCGGTTCTGCACATCAAATCGCAGTAAAACCCGCAGATATATTTTTGATCTGCGGGTTTTACTGCGATTTTGACCTCACAATGGAGGTCAATGGGTGCAGAACCGCTGCGGTTCAGGAAGAAGAATTGACATGCTCCTTTCTTTTTTTTTACAATTTCCGGACCATGTGCACAGTGTGTCCTGTTTTCCATAGGGTACAGTGTACTGTACCCTGCATGGAAAACAGCTGCGGAACCGCAGCGGCAAAACCGCCGCGGTTCCGCGGTAAAAAACGCACTGTGTGAACATGGCCTAAACGTGAGAACAGTCATAAAACAGATAACAACAGAAACATTGGGAGGGAGCTGTGTCCCCCAAAGGAGGCTTCAAGAAACAGATTTTACGGTAAGCAACCAAAAATCCTGTTTTCTTTATCGCCTCTCATTGGGGGACACAGGAACCATGGGACGTCCCAAAGCAGTCCGACGGGTGGGAAAGACAGACTTCCATCAGGTCAGAGGACTCACCACTGCCGCCTGCAAGATCCTTCTGCCTAGGCTGGCGTCCACCGAAGCGTAGGTATGGAACTTGTAAAATTTGACGAACGTGTGGATGGAAGACCAAGTTTCCGCTTTGCAAAGCTGCAGGGCGGAAGTCCTGTGGTGCACCGCCCAGGAGGCGCCGACTGCCCGGGTAGAGTGAGCCTTAATCCCAGGAGGGGGCACTCTGTTCTTGACCCGGTAAGCCTCCAAAATTGCCAATCTGATCCAGCGAGCAATAGTCGCTTTAGAAGCCGGTTGGCCTCTGCGCGTGCCATCAGGAATGACGAAAAAGGAATCCGTCTTCCGGAAAGTGGACGTTCTGTCCAGATAGATCCTCACTGCCCTGACAAGGTCCAGCTTGTTCAACGATCGCTCCAGAGGATGAGTCGGAGCTGGACAAAAGGAAGGTAGAACGATGTCCTCGTTGAGGTGGAAGGTGGAAACCACCTTAGGAAGAAAAGAAGGTGGGGGCCGGAAGACCACCTTGTCCTGGTGAATGACCAAAAACGGAGGGAGGCAAGACAGGGCCGCCAACTCGGAAACGCGGCGAATAGACGTGATGGCCACAAGAAAGGTCACCTTCCAAGATAGAACTGATAGAGGAATCTCCCTAAGAGGTTCAAAGGGAGAAACCCTCAGAAAGTCCAGTACCAGGTTTAAGTCCCATGCCTCCACAGGGGCTCTGTACGGCGGGACAGCATGGGCTACCCCTTGAAAGAAGGTCTTAACCTGTGGCCGAGAGGCCAAGGTCTTCTGAAAGAGGATGGAAAGCGCAGAGACCAGACCCTTCAGTGAGCTAAGAGCCAGGCCCGAATCCAGTCCTGCCTGAAGGAAGGCCAAAAGAGAAGGCAGGGAAAAAACCATAGGCGGAACGCGGTTGGACTCGCACCAACAGAAGTAAGCCTTCCAGGTGCGGTAGTAGATCCTGGAAGACGAAGGCTTCCGAGCCTGAATCATGGTGTGAATCACCCGGTCCGAAAGGCCGGACGCTCTTAAAACCGCGGTCTCAACAGCCACGCCGTTAAACTGAGCGACCGAGAATTCGGGTGGCAGATCAGACCCTGGGACAGCAGATCGGGCCTGTCTGGAAGGCGCCAGGGAGCGTCCGCGAGAAGGTTGACGAGCTCCGCGAACCAAGCTCTCCTGGGCCAATCCGAGGCGATCAGGATGACCGGCACCCCTTCCGCCTTGATCTTCTTCAACAGCTTGGGAAGTAATGGAAGGGGTGGGAACAGGTAGGGCAGCTCGAACTGTGACCAAGGAATGGCCAGAGCATCGACGCCCACTGCGAGAGGATCGCGGGACCTGGAGACGAACTGCGGAACCTTCCTGTTGATTCGAGATGCCGTGAGATCCACATCCGGAGTCCCCCATCGAAGACAAATCTGATGGAAGACCTCCGGATGCAAGGACCATTCCCCTGCCGCGAGGCCCTCGCGGCTGAGGAAGTCGGCGGCCCAGTTGTCCACGCCGGGGATATGCACCGCGGATATCACCGGAACCGTTGCCTCTGCCCAAAGGAGGATCTTGGATACCTCGGCAAGGGCCAAGGAGCTCCGGGTCCCCCCCTGATAGTTGACATATGCCACAGCCGTGGCGTTGTCCGTCTGGATCCGGACTGGAAGGCCCCTGAGGATCCTTTCCCAGTGGCGGAGGGACAGAAAGATGACCCGAATCTCGAGGACATTGATTGGCAGAGTTGATTCCTGCGACGACCAACGGCCCTGAACCATCAGGTGGCGAAAAACCGCACCCCAGCCGATCAGGCTGGCGTCCGTTGTCACCACCTGCCAGTGAACTGGAAGGAAGGACCTGCCCTGGGAGATGAGAGATGACGTCAGGCACCAGTTGAGGGACCGCTTGACCCGAGAAGAGTCTGATCGGCAGATCCAGGGAGAAGACAGACCTGTCCCACTGAGACAGAATGGCTTGCTGAAGGGGTCGCGAATGAAATTGGGCAAAGGGAATCGCTTCCAATGTAGCTACCATCCTCCCCAGAACCTTCATGGCCGAACGGAGGGAGGGAGGCCGAGGACCCTGGAGCAAGCGTATGTCCCGACAAAGAATGGATCTCTTGTCTTTTGGAAGGAAGACTCTGGTCTGACGAGTGTCGAAAAGCATGCCCAGAAAGATGATGCGCTGAGAAGGAATAAGGCAGGACTTCTTCCGGTTGACCAGCCACCCGAAACGGGCTAAAGTGTCGAGAACAATGGACAGGCTTTCGTGGGCCTGAGCAAAGGACGGAGCCTTGATGAGGATGTCGAGGTATGGAAAAAGGACCAAGCCTCTGACTCTCAAGATGGCCATCAGCGCCGCCATGATCTTCGTGAACACCCTTGGCGCGGTTGCGAGGCCGAACTGCAGGGCGACGAACTGAAAATGATCTCGTTGCACTGCGAAGCGCAGGAAACGGTGATGTCCGGGAAATATCGGGACATGTAGGTAGGCGTCCTGGATATCTATAGAGCATAGAAATTCCTGAGCCTCCATGGAAGCAATTACTGAACGAAGGGATTCCATCCTGAAGTGTCGCAGGCGAACTCTCCTGTTCAGCAATTTGAGGTCCAGAATGGGACGAACCTTGCCGTCTTTTTTTGGTACCACAAAGAGGTTCGAGTAGAAACCCGTGTACCGTTCCTTTTCTGGGACGGGAACGATTACCCCGGATTTGAGCAGAGAAGCGATGGCTGCGAAGAAGCCCGGAACAAGAGCAGGATCTCTTGGAGGACGGGATTGGAAGAAACGATCCCGGGGTCTGGAAGCGAACTCTATCTTGTATCCCGAGGATACAACTTCCCTGACCCAAGCGTCCTCTACCGCGGAAACCCAGACGTCCCTGAAAAGGAGAAGACGGCCGCCCAATCTGGGAGTTGGGCTGGAGTCTTGCCAAGAGTCATGCGGAGGTGGATCTTCCAGTCCTGGGCCTGGAGGATCTACCCTGGGAATAGCGAGGACGCCAGGACGGAGTGGGCCTAAAGGACACCGCCTTCTTCTCTTGACGTGCCTGTGGCCTCTGTTGCTGCTGGGAAAAGGAGTTCGACACAGCGAAGCGACGAAACGGCCGAAAAGGGCGAAACTGCCGTCTAGGAGGAGGGCGACGAGGCTTAGCCTGGGGGAGAAGAGAACTTGTACCCCCGGTGGCGTCCTTAACCCCTTCATGACCCAGCCTATTTTGACCTTAATGACCTGGCCGTTTTTTGCAATTCTGACCAGTGTCCCTTTATGAGGTAATAACTCAGGAACGCTTCAACGGATCCTAGCGGTTCTGAGATTGTTTTTTCGTGACATATTGGGCTTCATGTTAGTGGTAAATTTAGGTCAATAAATTCTGCGTTTATTTGTGATAAAAACGGAAATTTGGCGAAAATTTTGAAAATTTCGCAATTTTCACATTTTGAATTTTTATTCTGTTAAACCAGAGAGTTATGTGACACAAAATAGTTAATAAATAACATTTCCCACATGTATACTTTACACCAGCACAATTTTGGAAACAACATTTTTTTTTGCTAGGAAGTTATAAGAGTTAAAATTTGACCAGCGATTTCTCATTTTTACAACGAAATTTACAAAACCATTTTTTTTAGGGACCACCTCACATTTGAAGTCAGTTTGAGGGGTCTATATGGATGAAAATACCCAAAAGTGACACCATTCTAAAAAATGCACCCCTCAAGGTACTCAAACCCACATTCCAGAAGTTTTTTAACCCTTCAGGTGCTTCACAGCAGCAGAAGCAACATGGAAGGAAAAAATGAACATTTAACTTTTTAGTCACAAAAATTATCTTTTAGCAACATTTTTTTTATTTTCCCAATGGTACAAGGAGAAACTGAACCACGAAAGTTGTTGTCCAATTTGTCCTGAGTACGCTGATACCTCATATGTGGGGGTAAACCAATGTTTGGGCGCACGGCAGGGCTTGGAAGGGAAGGAGCGCCATTTGACTTTTTGAATGAAAAATTGGCTCCACTCTTTAGCGGACACCATGTCACGTTTGGAGAGCCCCCGTGTGCCTAAAAATTGGAGCTCCCCCACACGTGACCCCATTTTGGAAACTAGACGCCCCAAGGAACTTATCTAGATGCATAGTGAGAACTTTGAACCCCCGGGGGCTTCACAAATTGATCCGTAAAAATGAAAAAGTACTTTTTTTTCACAAAAAAATTCTTTTAGCCTCAATTTTTTTCATTTTCACATGGGCAACAGGATAAAATGGATCCTAAAATTTGTTGGGCAATTTCTCATGAGTACACCAATACCTCACATGTGGAGGTAAACCACTGTTTGGGCACATGGTAAGGTTCGGAAGGGAAGGAGCGCCATTTGACTCTTTGAATGAAAAATTATCTCCATCGTTAGCGGACACCATGTCGTGTTTGGAGAGCCCCCGTGTGCCTAAACATTGGAGCTCCCCCACAAATGACCCCATTTTGGAAACTAGACCCCCCAAGGAACTTATCTAGATGCATATTGAGCACTTTAAACCCTCAGGTGCTTCACAAATTGATCTGTAAAAATGAAAAAGTACTTTTTTTTTTCACAAAAAAATTCTTTTCGCCTCAGTTTTTCATTTTCACATGGGCAATAGGATAAAATGAATCCTAAAATTTGTTGGGCAATTTCTCCAGAGTACGCCGATACCTCATATGTGGGGGTAAACCACTGTTTGGGCACACGGCAGGGCTCGGAAGGGAAGGCGCGCCATTTGACTTTTTGAATGGAAAATTAGCTCCAATTGTTAGCGGACACCATGTCGCGTTTAGAGAGCCCCTGTGTGCCTATGCATTGGAGCTCCCCCACAAGTGACCCCATTTTGGAAACTAGACCCCCCAAGGAACTTATCTAGATGCATATTGAGCACTTTAAACCCCCAGGTGCTTCACAGAAGTTTATAATGCAGAGCCATGAAAATAAAAAATAATTTTTCTTTCCTCAAAAATGATTTTTAGCCTGGAATTTCCTATTTTGCCAAGGGTAATAGGAGAAATTGGACCGCAAATGTTGTTGTCCAGTTTGTCCTGAGTACGCTGATACCCCATATGTGGGGGTAAACCACTGTTTGGGCGCACGGCAGGGCTCGGAAGGGAAGGCACGCCAATTGGCTTTTTAAATGGAAAATTAGCTCCAATCATTAGCGGACACCATGTCACGTTTGGAGAGCCCCTGTGTGCCTAAACATTGGAGATCCCCCACATATGACCCCATTTTGGAAACTAGACCCCCAAAGGAACTAATCTAGATGTGTGGTGAGGACTTTGAACTTCCAAGTGCTTCACAGAAGTTTATAACGCAGAGCCATGAAAATAAAATAAAAATTTTATTTTCTCTAAAATGATCTTTTAGCCTGCAATTTATTATTTTCCCAAGGGTAACAGGAGAAATTTGACCCCAAAAGTTGTTGTACAGTTTCTCCTGAGTACGCTGATACCCCATATGTGGGGGTAAACCACAGTTTGGGCACATGTCGGGGCTCGAAAGTCAAGTAGTGACATTTTGAAATGCAGACTTTGATGGAATGCTCTGCGGGCGTTACGTTGCGTTTGCAGAGCCCCTGATGTGGCTAAACAGTAGAAACCCCCCACAAGTGACCCCATTTTAGAAACTAGACCCCGAAAGGAACTTATCTAGATGTGAGGTGAGCACTTTGAACCCCCAAGTGCTTCACAGAAGTTTATAACACAGAGCAGTGAAAATAATAAATACGTTTTCTTTCCTCAAAAATAATTTTTTAGCCCAGAATTTTTTATTTTCCCAAGGGTTACAGGAGAAATTGGACCCCAAAAGTTGTTGTCCAGTTTCTCCTGAGTACGCTGATACCCCATATGTGGGGGTAAACCACTGTTTGGGCACACGTCGGGGCTCAGAAGGGAAGTAGTGACTTTTGAAATGCAGACTTTGATGGAATGGTCTGCGGGCGTCACGTTGCGTTTGCAGAGCCCCTGGTGTGCCTAAACAGTAGAAACCCCCCACAAGTGACCCCATTTTGGAAACTAGACCCCCCAAGGAACTTATCTAGATATGTGGTGAGCACTTTGAACCCCCAAGTGCTTCACAGACGTTTACAACGCAGAGCCGTGAAAATAAAAAATCATTTTTCTTTCCTCAAAAATGATGTTTTAGCAAGCAATTTTTTATTTTCTCAAGGGTAACAGGAGAAATTGGACCCCAGTAATTGTTGCCCAGTTTGTCCTGAGTACGCTGATACCCCATATGTGGGGGTAAACCACTGTTTGGGCACATGTCGGGGCTCGGAAGTCAAGTAGTGACGTTTTGAAATGCAGACTTTGATGGAATGGTCTGCGGGCGTCACGTTGCGTTTGCAGAGCCCCTGGTGTGCCTAAACAGTAGAAACCCCCCACAAGTGACCCCATTTTGGAAACTAGACCCCCCAAGGAACTTATCTAGATATGTGGTGAGCACTTTGAACCCCCAAGTGCTTCACAGACGTTTACAACGCAGAGCCGTGAAAATAAAAAATCATTTTACTTTCCTCAAAAATGATGTTTTAGCAAGCAATTTTTTATTTTCTCAAGGGTAACAGGAGAAATTGGACCCCAGTAATTGTTGCCCAGTTTGTCCTGAGTACGCTGATACCCCATATGTGGGGGTAAACCACTGTTTGGGCACATGTCGGGGCTCGGAAGTCAAGTAGTGACGTTTTGAAATGCAGACTTTGATGGAATGGTCTGCGGGCGTCACGTTGCGTTTGCAGAGCCCCTGGTGTGCCTAAACAGTAGAAACCCCCCACAAGTGACCCCATTTTGGAAACTAGACCCCCCAAGGAACTTATCTAGATATGTGGTGAGCACTTTGAACCCCCAAGTGCTTCACAGACGTTTACAACGCAGAGCCGTGAAAATAAAAAATCATTTTACTTTCCTCAAAAATGATGTTTTAGCAAGCAATTTTTTATTTTCTCAAGGGTAACAGGAGAAATTGGACCCCAGTAATTGTTGCCCAGTTTGTCCTGAGTACACTGATACCCCATATGTGGGGGTAAACCACTGTTTGGGCACACGTCGGGGCTCGGAAGGGAAGGAGCACCATTTGACTTTTTGAATAAAAGATTGGCTGGAATCAATGGTGGCGCCATGTTGCGTTTGGAGACCCCCTGATGTGCCTAAACAGTGGAAACCCCTCAATTCTTACGCCAACACACCCCTAACCCTTATCCCAACTGTAGCCGTAACCCTAACCACAACCCTAACCGCAACACACCCCTAACCACAACCCTAACCCCAACACACCCCTAACCCTAACCACAACCCTAATTCCAACCCAACCCTAACCCTAAGGCTATGTACCCACGTTGCGGATTCGTGTGAGATTTTTCCGCACCATTTTTGAAAAATCCGCGGGTAAAAGGCACTGCGTTTTACCTGCGGATTTCACCTGCGGATTCCTATTGAGGAATAGGTGTAAAACGCTGCGGAATCCGCACAAAGAATTGACATGCTGCGGAAAATACAACGCAGCGTTTTCGTGCGGTATTTTCCGCACCATGGGCACAGCGGATTTGGTTTTCCATAGGTTTACATGGTACTGTAAACCTGATGGAACACTGCTGCGGATCCGCAGCGGCCAATCCGCTGCGGATCCGCAGCCAAATCCGCACCGTGTGCACATAGCCTAATTCTAAAGGTATGTGCACACGCTTTGGAAAACGCTGCGGATCCGCAGCAGTTTCCCATGAGTTTACATTTCAATGTAAACCTATGGGAAACAAAAATCGCTGTACACATGCTGCGGAAAAACTGCACGGAAACGCAGCGGTTTACATTCCGCAGCATGTCACTTCTTTCTGCGGATTCCACAGCGGTTTTACAACTGCTCCAATAGAAAATCGCAGTTGTAAAACCGCAGTGAAATGCGCAGAAAAACCGCGGTAAATCTGCCATAAATCCGCAGCGGTTTAGCACTGCGGATTTATCAAATCCGCTGCAGAAAAATCCGCAGAGGACCAGAATACGTGTGCACATACCGAAACCCTAACCCTAACCCTACCCCTAACCCTACCCCTACCCCTACCCCTAACCCTACCCCTAACCCTACCCCTACCCCTACCCCTAACCCTACCCCTACCCCTAACCCTACCCCTACCCCTACCCCTAACCCTAACCCTAACCCTACCCCTAACCCTACCCCTAACCCTAACCCTAGTTCTAACTCCAACCTTAGTGAAAAAAAAAAAAAATTCTTTATTTTATTATTGTCCCTATCTATGGGGGACAAATGGGGGGGTCATTTACTGTTTTTTTATTTTGACCACTGTGATAGATTATATCACAGTGATCAAAATTCACATTGGAACGAATCTGCCGGCCGGCAGATTCGGCGGGCGCACTGCGCATGCGCCCGCCATTTTGGAACATGGCGGCGCTCGGGGAAGAAGACTGACGGACCCCGCCAGGATCGGTAAGTATAAGGGGGGGAGATCAGGGCACAGGGGGGGGAGATCAGGGCACGGGGGGGCGTCGGAGCACGGGGGGGGAGGGATCGGAGCATGGGGGAGAGTGATCGGTGTGCGGGCGGGTGGATCGGTGTGCAGGGGGGGGGGATCGGTGTGCAGGGGGGGTGGTTCGGAGCACGGGGGGGGATCGGAGTGCGGGGGGGTTTGATTGGAGCACGGGGGGGTGTGATTGGAGCACGGGGGAGCGGACAGGAGGACGGGGGAGCGGAGCACAGGACGGAGGGGAGCGGGCCACAGATCGGGGGGCTGGGGGGGCGATCGGAGGGGTGGGGTGGGGGCACATTAGTATTTCCAGCCATGGCCGATGATATTGCAGCATCGGCCATGGCTGGATTGTAATATTTCACCATTTTTTTAGGTGAAATATTACAAATCGCTCTGATTGGCAGTTTCACTTTCAACAGCCAATCAGAGCGATCGTAGCCACGAGGGGGTGAAGCCACCCCCCCTGGGCTAAACTACCACTCCCCCTGTCCCTGCAGATCGGGTGAAATGGGAGTTAACCCTTTCACCCGATCTGCAGGGACGCGATCTTTCTGTGACACAGCATATGCGTCACAGGTCGGATTGGCACCGACTTTCATGACGCATACGCTGTGTCACAGGTCGGGAAGGGGTTAATAATTTGATCCAGCTGGGAACCAAAGAGACGAGAGCCCTGGAAGGGCAGACCGGTGAGGGACTTTTTAGAAGATAAGTCCGCCTGCCAGGCCTTGAGCCAAACGGTGCGGCGGATGGCAACGGCATTGCTGGAGGCCTGAGCCGCACAAGACGCGACATCCAGGGAGGCAGAGACCAGGTATTCACCGGCGTGGGAAATCTGGTTGGCAAGCTCCGCTAGTTGCACGGGGGGCACCCCGTCCAGGATACCTCGACGGAGCTCTCTGGCCCATTTGGAGATGGATTTAGAAACCCAAGTGGAAGCAAAGGCTGGGCAAATAGCCGCTGCAGCCGCTTCAAAAGCTGACTTCGCAAAGGATTCTATAGTCCTATCGTTAAAAGAGTCCTTCAGAGATGCTCCGCCAGACAGAGGAAGCACCGTGTTGGTGGACAGCCTGGACACAGGTGGATCCACAGAGGGAGAGACCGTCCAATTGGCGGTAAGTTCTGGAGAAAAAGGATATAACACACCCAGGCGTTTTCCCCTCTGAAAACGCCTAGTGGGGTTCTCTCTCTCTCTGGACACGATTTCCTCGAATTCAGGATGAGGAGCAAAAAACTTGGAAGGTGGTTTGGCCCGTCTAAACGAAACCGCCTGATCTGCGGGTTCCGTAGAGGGATCCTTGATGCCACAAGATTGGTTTACTGCCACAATGAGATTCTGGACCATCTCCCTCATGGTGGCGATTTGGTTAGAATCCAGCTCCGAAATATCCTCCGAGGGCGCATCAGAGAGTGCCTCGCCTGACTCAGGGGAGGAGGGTCGAGGGGACGCCGACCGCAGGGGAGGGCCGAGTGGCGAGATGGAGCGCGAAGAGGACTCAGACCGACGTTCCTGTCTGGACCTTTTGTGGCTTATCAAGGAGGGCTCGGACGGCGGTTCCTGCGACCCGCTGGCCACAGCAGGGGTCTGCAGGGGTAACCGATCCAGCTCGGACACCAGGGTTTGAGATACCCGTGTTAAATCGGCCACCGATTGTGACAGAGAGGCGGCCCAGCCTGTGATGGGGGGGGGGGGGATCACTCTCGGGCGGAACAGCCGGGGAATCCTGGGCGGTGGGAACAATCGGGTTGCTGCAGGACTGACACAGCGGGGAGGACTGACCTGAGGGAAGCTTGCTGTTACAGGACGCACATGCAAAGTAGGTGACTAAGGCAGAAGATGAAGAAGTAGGGGGGCGAGAGCGGCCCCCTTTAGAGTTAGACATTTTGAAGAGGTCCCTGAAGAAAATGCCAGCAGGTTAGGGGACAGTGGGGCAGAGGGGGGTGTCAGTCTGCAGTGCAGAGCTACTCACGGCAGACGAAAAACCCGGATACCAGGAGCTGCAGGCCTGGAGGAAGATGCTGTGGATCCCCGGTGCAGATGGAGTGCTGTGTCCCCAGAAGGAGCGCTCTGCGAAGTTCCCCGGCGCAGGTGCGTGGCACGATGGAGAAAACTCGTGCCCTGAACTTCCAGAAGCGGCGTGGAGGAAGGGGCGGAGCCAGCCGAGATGGCGCCGGTGGGTGGGGAATGCAGGGCAGAGTTTGTCGGGCGGGAGAAAGCCCGCCCGATGATACAGGAAGTGGGCGGAGCGCGTCACCGGAAGTAGGCCCCGGGGAAAGCCGGGGCCTAAATTAGAAGCCGGTGACCGCAGAAAGGTGGATAGTCGGCGGTGCGGCGCAAAAAACAGTGCGGGCGCTGCCCGACTGATAGGCGCGGCATTCGCCGCGGAAAAGACGGGAGCGCCGGTGCAAGCGCCGGAAGTAGGCCCCGGGAAGAGCCAGGGCCTGTATTAGAAGCCGGTGCCGCTGGAGAGGACCGCGGACGCGTGTCACCTCCCAAGGTACGGCCGCCGGAGAGAACGGCGCGGCTGCCTGTAGGGGCCGCGCTGCATGGAAACAAAGGTACGGCCGCAGACCAGGCAGAGCCGCTGCCTGTGAAGGTGCGGCCGCCGAGCAGGGAGAAGCGGCGCAGCTGCCGCGCAAACAGCCAGGGAAAGTGTAGCCGCAGAACCAGCAGCGCAGCTGCCTATAGGGCCTGCACAGAACAAAAATGTGGCCGCAGTGTGGAAAACTTCCCCATAAAGAGACGCCCCACAATCGCCCCTGTAACAGGGAATCCACAGGGACCCCCCATGACTGTCTTTGAAAATAGACCGAAGGTTAGGGATCGGTGGGAGGGGAATACTCACCTAAACATCCCACGCCGTCCATTACTAACCTGTAGCCGTAGAAGGTGTTAGACGTCCGTGGAGCTGGACGTCCTCGTCTCCTCCAACCGACAGGCTCTGGTGGGCGAGTGGGTGGGGGACGGAGCCAGAACCGGACTTCTGAGCACGCTTGTGTGCTAGGATCTTGGTCCTGGAGAGGGATCTATGAGGATACGGGGTGGCAGTACACGCCGTACTCATAGTCCGCATTGTGGGACTACAGGTGTGACTGTTCACCATGTATCCCTCCGGGAAACCTGAAAGAAAACGACGCACATTGAGGTAGATAAGGGTCTAATGAAAGACCCGTGTCCACCTCCTACTGACACTAAGCTAAACTGAAGAGTATAATGCCAGTCGGTGGGGTGTACACTGCAGAGGAGGAGCTAACTTTTTTATTTGCATAGTGTCAGCCTCCTAGTGGCAGCAGCATACACCCATGGTTCCTGTGTCCCCCAATGAGAGGCGATAAAGAAAATTGACTTAGGGCATCTCCTCTATACAGAACATCATTAGGATCCTATATATAACACCAGCTCCATGGAGCAATCACTGAAAAGCTTCAAACTCCTCATTTCCCCAAATTCTCCAGTCTGCTTGAACATTTTGTATATGGTGTTGCGGGGTCTAAAGGGAGCATAGCCATTACACAGCTTGTTCAGCTGTCAGCTGGGCTTCCCGACACCCGAGGACACTGAAGAGCTGGAGAGCACATCCTCCAAAGGTAGAGGGAGCCGATACTAAAAATGTGGCAGAGGCTTCTCCTCCTTGAGAAGGAAAGCATGGGGCACGTTGAAATTCATACACTGGTCCACGAATTGGGGTTACTCCTTTGATGTGCTGAGTGTTCTTTAGTCTGGAAAGGATTATTTTTTACCCAATGGTCAACTGAAAACATTTCCATTTATTCGGCCATAGGGTGCACATACCGAATGCAGTTTCTGCAGGATTGAGCAGGGCCAGGGTTGTCGATCCATCGGTTTTCCTCCTCTCAAACTCAAACTAAAAAGAATTAGACATTTCTGTTTTACTTACATGACTGTGGTGGGTTTATCTTTTACAGGTTTACACTGACTTTTTTTTGACAATCGCGTCTGAGAAAAGCCAACGACATCGCAAACAACCCAAACATCGCCTTCTACAAAATATAGGTGCATTACGGAGCGTGAATCTGCATGTTGAGGAGGAATTCAGACTAATATAGTCCTTACCTGACTAGAGATCGATCTCTTTGATAATTTGCCTAAAGAGTCTTTAATGATTTGGTCAATTAGCTCCTGATCCTTTTCTGAATTTCCATCATTTTGTTTGTCCTCCTGCTGTTCTTTGTCTTTTCTATAGGGAGTGAGAAATAAAAGACAGTTCAATTAAAAGCAGCAGATTTTACAGCTATTGACTCATTATTTACGTTCTAATACCATCTGTACATGGAAGGATTAGTGGGGAGTAATAGGAGGTAGACTAGCCATTTTACTTGGCACTTTGCAGCACACATTTAGAAATGCTCATGCACATTAATGGCAAAATTGAATTTCTGAACACCTGGATAGAGGTAAGTGATCCAATTCTGGTTCCTGGAGCCGATACTACCAGGTTTTCACAGCTTTCAAACATACTTGCAGCAGTCTCAGAAAATTATGTTATTGGTGACTACGTATGCTGATTCCTAGCATTCATCTTTCATGTTATACCTCTGTGCTCAGCTATAAACCCCATGTTTCACCAGTGCAGCATCACGTGTTCCTCTATATCCCCCCACCTAAACAAAAAAGTTATAAATATACAGATTGGGAATCTAAACTCTGATCTCCTACATTAGAACTGTCTGACAGGCACTGCGCAGTCATCATCTTTATCTGCGATATTAGATTCTGCTCCGCCTCCCCATGTAAACTTCATTTTTACAGTTCATACATAAACTTATATTGATCGAGATGGTGTCACCCTTCTGAGTAAATAAAAGGCTTGTAAATCTCAATGATTCACCATGACTATACTGGAGAGACATATACCATTCATTTCCATATAGAAACTAACTTCAAATGGAAATACTACCGTAGCTTAAATTATAAACACTGGGGTACTAGTGACAATGTATTAAAATACAAAAAAAAAAACCCTGGAGTACAACTTGTGAATTGCATTTTATTGTCCTTTTGTTATCTTTTTATTTTTGATTGCCATTATACTTGTATAGATGTTTGTACTGAGCTGGTCTGTGCGCTGTGTGACCCACCAAAGGGATTGGGTTTAGGTTTATTAGTACTAGTCAGGGTCATATGACTATTTTAGCGGTGGCCCCTTTTTCCTGCATGTACCTTTGTGGAACGGTTTCTAAATGCTGTGATCTGGTCTTTGGCCTTTATTCAGAGTCTAAAAACACTTTTGCTTTTCCATGCTGTTTACACTAGTGCAGTCGCTTTTCCTCACTCCTCTTGCATATAGAAATAAAAAACACATTCTAGTTGTATGCAAAGATTTATTTTAAAGGGATTACATTAGCAAAGAAGAACTCTGGGATTTTTTCCTGTTTGGTCCAATAGTAAGTAAATTATAATAATAGTAAATAATAGTGCCTTTAATTCTCTTCCTGGTTTCAGAGCCTTCTTTCCAGTCCTCAGTACCCTCAACTGACTACCCGGGCTAAGCACATCTGGACGTCAGTCTATGTGTCTATAAGACTCTTATAGGAAAAATATGTCATATGACTCAGTAATCAGAGTAAAGGCTACTGCTGGGAAAGATTGCAAAAAAATGAAATTTTTTAAATTAAAATGCATTATAACTTATGCCAAATAGTGGCTTAATTTATTGAGGACATTACGCCAAGGTAACAAAAAACGGGAACAAGTAGAAAAGGAGGGGGGAATGTGAGGGAGTTAACTCCTACCTCCCTTTTGCAAAGGAGAAAGAAGACAGATGGGTGCAGAAGGTTGAGAAAGTGTTCTCATCTTTCTGAGTATAAGAGGGTGGAGGAACATGTCTGACAATACTATTCATGGGGGGGGCTTAGAATGGAGAACAGAAGTTACTGACAGGAACGGTGGGGGCAGGAGGTCAGAGCTGACAATTACTTGCTGCTCTCCCTGCTCTGGCTGCTAGGGGATGATGAATGGAGGCAGGGACTAACCTAGACAGAAAAGCACAGCACTCCCCCTGCCCAGGAGATGTGGTATGATGAGACCATGTTCCTGTACGGTCCGACACAGCCATTACACAGTACACATTTATAAGATTAGATAAAATGTCCCTTTGCCGAGATGCAAATTGCCTCTTCAGAGAGAAAGAGGACTTAAACTCTATAGCGCCACCTGTTGGAGGTAGCGATCCTACACGTCACAATCAACCCTTTAAATAGTCTTGCAATATGACGTAGGATAAAAGGCAAATCAGAATCTAAATTTGCAGACACGGTGTTTCAGGCCGTTGGCCCTTGTCAGTGCAAAGTATGAGAACTGATTTGGCTAGATGAGAGGCTCGAAACACCGTGTTTGCAAGCTGAGTTACTTAGACCCTTTGCTGAGATAAACACATCCAATTGTGGAGGTCATTATTATTCCAAGATCTATTGATTAAAATCAACTTTTGTCAGTGGGGAAATCCCTTTAACCAGTTAAGTGCTGCTGTCACTATGTGACTTCACCATTCAGGTGTTGCGATCCTGGAGAAGTGTTTGTTCCTATCACCCAATCTAAGATGGTGCACAGATTCCTATGCAGAGTGCAGCAGTCGGGAGGAGTTTGTAATTGGCTGCTATGCTCTCCATAGGCAGAGACAGAAAAAAACCCTCTGCAAGATGAAGTGAGCTGTTATCTTGATTGCTGCCTATGAAGAGAGCACATCAGCCAATGACAAACTCATCTTGACTACTGCGCTCTGCACAGAGAGCAACTGAGATGACAAAGACTACGCTGTGCTCTTCCACGGCTCCCAGCACTCCTCACGTGCTGCGGGTACATTTCCCAAAATCAAATGAATCCAAAGTGTATTAAAAAAACAAAACAAATATACTGCAAAAAGGAGGACTAAAAGTGTTAAATATGTACAATATGTAAAATAAAAACTGCAAATGTAGATAGTGTAAAGAGCAGCAGAATTCACTTTTTACAGGCACTTCACCGCTCCAAAAAATGTAATAAATGATCAAAATATCCCATGCACCGCAAAATGATTCCAACAATTTTAACAGCTCACCATGAAAATACACACAAAAAAAAAAAGTGACTAAATTTTTCTATTTAACCGCTAAAAGAAACTAAATTTTTTAATACTATACTAATCTGGAAAATCACGTTACCAGGTCATTTTTATTGTACAATTAACTCTGTAAGAATGGGGGGGAAAAAAAAGGAATTGAGGTTTTTAAAACCATTTCATACCTGTTGGGAGGGTGCAGTGTCCACCAATGAAGGCTACGAGAAAGATGTTACGGAGCAGACAAAAATCTTAATTTCTTGGTTGCTTAATTGGGGGATACAGGAACCATGGGAGTCCTAAAACTGTCCCTGGGGTGTGAAGACTAATACCAGTAATGCAGAAGGAAGAACAGCAATCCCCTGGTCACTACTGCTTGTGGCACCCTTCTGCTAAGGCTTACATCCAGACACCAGAGGTAAGAGCTCCAGCACTATGGAATAAAGGTACCTTCACACTGAGCGACTTTAGAATGAGAACGATAGCGATCCGTGACGTTGCAGCGTCCTGGATAGCGATATTGTTGTGTTTGACACGCAGCAGCGATCAGGATCCTGCTGTGACATCGTTGGTCAGAGCTGGAAGTCCAGCACTTTATTTAGTCGCTGATCACCCGCTGAATCGGCATGTGTGACGCCGATCCAGCGATGTGTTCACTGGTAACCAGGGTAAACATCGGGTTACTAAGCGCAGGGCTGCGCTTAGTAACCCGATATTTACCCTGGTTACCTAAAAAACAAAAACAAACACTACATACTTACATTCCGGTGTCTGTCGCGTCCCTCGCCGTCAGCTTCCCGCACCGACTGAGCGCTGGCCGGCCGTAAAGCAGAGCACAGCGGTTACGTCACCGCTCTGCTTTACGCCCGGCCCTCACAGTCAGTGCGGGAAGTTGACTGCGAGGGACGCGACAGACACCGGAATGTAAGTATGTAGTGTTATTTTTTTTTTTTAAGGTAACCAGGGTAAATATCGGGTTACTAAGCGCGGCCCTGCACTTAGTAACTCGATGTTTACCCTGGTTACCTGGGGACCTCGGTATCGTTGGTCGCTAGAGCTGTGTGACAGCTCTCCAGCAATCACACAGAGACGCTGCAGCGATCGGCATCGTTGTCTATATCGCTGCAGCGTCGCTTAATGTGACGGTACCCTAAGAAGAAGAACAGACACCTGTAGGCACAAGACCCGGGAGACTTCTACCCCTCAGGGGGAGAGAGCGGTGCCCTGGCAGGGGCAGTCTAGCTTAGCCCGATCTTCCCAATTAGCAGCTCAAATCCAGGGAACAATGGTAGCCGTAGAGGAGGTCTGACCCACAAGGCATCCAAATGACTGAATGGCGCTGTAACCGACAGGTAGTGCTCGAACAACATCAGATTGTGTAAGAACATCGTAACCAAAGGAAGAGCAGCAATCTCCTCACTAAGGTGAAAGGTGGAGAATCACGCCAGGGGCTCACTCACACAAGCGTGTACATCTGATGAGTGCGACCTTTTTTTTTTTTTTTTGCACTCTGACCAATATTATTCAATGGGGCAGTGCTGATGAGCATTATTTTTCTCATATGTATTCGAAATGCTGTGAAGTGCAGTGCAAATCGGATGCCACTCACCCATGAAATACATTGGACTGCAGTTGGATAACATAGGAGTACAATCCAATTTTTACGGATCACAGAATGGAGAAATTTTGCTCTCCACCTTCTCCTCACCCGTGCTACGATTCTGTCACCCATGAGAATCGGATCCCACCATGCAGATCGGAGTGTCAGATTGTCTCGCATGAAGGAATCGACGCTCATGTGATTGTGGCAGAAGAATAAATGAGGCAGACGAACGCTAGGCCACAATGTGCAAGAGGAGAGATCAAGATGAGAGCCTCCTCGAAGCTTTGATAGAGGGGGTGAAAAAAACAAAATTCACCTACTGGAAAGCCAAAATGGAGAGAGATCACTGATCATCAGGAAAGGAGGGAACTGTACAGCATCTAAGACCAGACACTACTGTAGCTAAACTGAATATCTAGGTGTCGGCTGCCGATGTGGAGCCTAATGGGGAGACGTTGGATTTTTCTCCAAGATGTACTTTTACAGCCTCCATAAGCCCATGGTTCCTGCGTCTCCCAATGAAGTGACCGAGAATCAAAAAGTAGCTAAAAAAATTCCCATTTAACAAAATCTTGATACAAACAAAGAATAGTGACAGTGTACGATACCATCTAGGTCACACATACCTTTTCAGGTCTTTGGAAGGACTTCTTAATGCCTTGAAATCACTGGTGTCCATGGAGTGCTCCGCCAGCGCTTCTGCCACCTCTGGATTACCCTGCAAGTCTCCCTTGTCCTTCCCGCTGCCCTGCAGATCAGCCATGAACTCTATGCTCTGCTTCAGGCTCTGTATCCGCTCCTGTATCAGCGATAGCAGATGGATGGTTATATGGCTGCACTATTACCCGCACTCCAGAAAATACACGTCTTACCTGACTGAGGATTTTCATTCCGGAGTTCAGCAGTTTTTTGGCAGCCTTGAAGTAAATGGTTCCAGGCTTGTTGTAAATCATTGCATTGTGGCAAATTTGTTTGAAATTTTCCTAAGAGGAGAATACATGGGCATTAATGTAAAATGTCAGCTAATAAAGGTGGTGGTAACTATAAAGAGTGGGGGCACTTAGACACCTTATTAAAGGGCTGTGTCCATATCACCACTAAGCCTGAACTTTCAGAGTGGCAACATCTGATCAAGTTACTGGGCAAGACAACCACGAGAGGGTGTCGGATGGCGTCACATCTATGGTCAGTCTTTTTGTAAAAAAAAAAAAAATGAAGACTAACTGCATATACTTGTTGACTATCGCTTTTCTTCAGCATGTACGCCCTTGTCCGTTATTGAATGCTTATATTTGCTGTATTATTCCTTTTCAATCCCACTATCCATACTTTACAAAATCGTACAATTTTCACTCCAGAAACTAGGCCTAATGCTAGACTCTTGCTTGGTGTTTTTGAGCAGGCACTTTGATATTAGCAGCAATAGGATAGGTCACTGTATAGGGAAGCGGTGAACGCTAACATCACCTATTGTGAATGGCGGCTGCTGTATACAGCGGTACCACCCTTCATGTTCATCCGGGCTGTGATGATAGTCTACTGAAGTCTTCTGCACTGAACAGTCTAGCACAGTGTTCCCCAACTCCAGTCCTCAAGAGCCACCAACAGGTCGTGTTTTCAGGATTTCCTTAGTATGGCCCCGGTGATGGAATTGTTTCCTGTGTAGATTATGGAATTCTCACCTGGGCTATACTAAGGAAATCCTGAAAACATGACCCGTTGGTGACTCTTGAGGACCAAGCTTGGGGAACACTGGTCTAGTAGAAGGCCTAGTGGTCAACAGAGAAATGTGCAGAGATTTGGTGTCTCTGCCAGAGTCCCAAAGAGATTTAAATTTATATTTTCTTTTGTATTTGCTTTTTTTGGGCAAATCGGTGGAGAACAGAAACCCAGTGCAAATCCTTCCAAACATAGAGGCTCAGTGGTTTTCACTGTAAGATGCTATGGCCGATCGTAGTCGTACCTTAAGTTCTTCTATGGATTCAAACTCTCCGCTTCTAATCTTCTCCTTCATTGTACTGAAGTCCATCGGGTTCTTGATAATCATTGAATATCCAGGTGCAATGAAGTCCGTAACAGGGAATGCAAAAAAAGAGCTGGGGTCCTTTCTGTAACGGGTAAGAGAGATAGACAAGTAACTAAAAAAGGAATAATAAAAATATTAAAGATGATTTTACAAGTCCTTGATGACTCATAGGTAATGAGGATTGGCAGAGATGTCCACCAAAGCTGTATTCTAGGTACTACAAGATATCGTAGAAATTTGTCCCAGCTGTGTACGGTGTAATGGTCGTGTCTGATTGTGCAGGAACATGGTCTGATCATACCACATGTCCTGGGCAGGGGGGACGCAAAAGAGTATACAGGCAGGACAGCATGGGATCACAGCTGATTCTTTTTGTGAGGTAAAACATTTCCCTGCCTGTTTTTAAACAATGTTTTACTTCAAAGAAAGAATCAGCTGTGATCCTGTGCCGTAATGTTTCTATACTCTTTCTTCCTCCCCTCCTCAGGAGTTGTGGTATGATCAGATCATGTTCCTGCACTGTCAGACACGACCATTACACAGTACACATGTATAAGATTATCTCAGCACAGGAACATTTTATTTACACACATCCCAATTGTGGAAATTATTATTATTCTAAGATCTATTGATTAAAATGAACTTTTGTTCATGGAAAAAAAACCTATAAAACTATTTCCAAATCACTCCACAGTAATTACTACAAAAAGTGACACAGATCAGATTTGAAAAATGGGGCTTGGTCGTTAAAGGTCAAAATTGGCCCAGTCACTAAGCAGTTAAGGCCTCTTTCATACTTCCGTTTTTTTGCCATCCGTCGTTTTGGTAAAAAAACGGATGCTGCAAATGTGCCCCCAGGATGTGTTTTTTTGCCATAGACTTTTATTGACGACAGATTGCGACGGGATGGCCACACGTCGCGTCCGTCGTGCAACGGATGCGTCGTGTTTTTGCGGACCGTCGTGATGAAAAAACATTCAAGGGAACGTTTTTTCGTCCGTCGGATCCGCCATTTCCGCCCGCGCATGCGCGGCCGGAACTCCGCCCCCTCCTCCCCGGACTTCAGAATGGGCACACGTTGTGCACAATTTTGCACAACGTCCGTCGGGCCGACGGTTTGCGACGGCCCCGTACCGACGGAAATGTGAAAGAGGCCTAAGCCTCATTGTAAGGAAGAGATGGCTAAAATTCCTCCAGAACAACAAGTACTGAGAACGATTAGCATTGCTGCTAAAGGGGTGGGGAGGAGAGGCGCAACACGCTATTGATTCATTAGGTGTACTTTTTTTTAACATATAAAGTGTCTGCATTTTTGCCCAGTCTTTGGTAAATAAGGACAGGGGCTAATTTCTCACGTATTGTTCATCTGAGCCCGCACCTACTCGTGGGCCAACCAGGGCGGCATCACATATGTATCCTACATGGTGGAAATGGAGGAGATGGGCTTTTTCTGGGGGGCCGAGACTCTCCTGCTCAGTGTAAATCGGCTTATCTAAGTGTGACAGTAATTGGGGCTCACAATAAGCAGGTGCGCTGTCTGGGGGGATGGCAGACCCCTCTACTTGTGGTGTACATGCGGAGTATAGCTCACCTTTGTAGCTGCCTCACCAGCTGATTCAATGCTTCCTGCAGTGGAGTTTGGTTTTCTGTATGTAATATAAGAGCAGAATATTTCTTAATATAACGAGCCTCGCGATCAGCATGTTTTTACTTCATATATGAAAAGGGGAATATACAATAAGTACCCCAGCAATATACATGGGTACTGTGCCCTCACCCTCTGCAATCAGACCTAAACTATATGGGATGGAATAAATGAAGAATTATATTGCAGATCCACCATAGAAGAAATGAAGCATTACACATATAAAATCTAAATAATATACACTGACACTAGCTCCTACAGAGTAAAGAACCCAGTGGTGCGTTATTAAAGATATCTGTGGAATATGCCGCCATGATCCGAGAGGTGGATAGCCCGTAAGTCACTAAAGGGATAGAAACTTTACCATTCTCGTGGATGGCTATGGATTTAAAGGGTTTCATACTAAAATGAACATTTATTTTAACAAGAATAGTTTTTCTAATATAGGTTGATTAAAAAGTCCCCACATTTCCGTCTCTAACCCAACTGCTTTTACTTTTTTACCCAATTACAATCGGCACCAAAACGCACTGTAAGGAGATGAGATATACTGCAGAGCAGAAACTATCTCCTGACAGTGCACACTGACAGTGCACTCTGCTGCTGACTCGGCGAGGGAGAGCACTGTCACTGTGCACGGAGAAGAATATTGCACAATAAGAAGGAAGCTTGTACTGGGCAAGCAATCCATGCTCGGTAGGGCAGGGACTAGCCTAGCCCCTGACGTCACGGATGACGCTTTGCTTTAGAATGGGGGCAGAGACTGTGGCAGTGACAGCAGACCCTGCCCCCTGGTATCCCAGCATGTACTGGGGATTTTCAAATGAAAAGTCATCACAGCAGAAAATCGGTAAAGAAATAAAGCATTTATATTAGAGAGGGAAGGGTAGGGACTTTTTGATTAAGCCATATTAATCAATATTTGTTTCGGTCCACCCTTTTAAGCAGAAAAAAAAGATTCCATGGCATTCGATAGAAGAGCTGCTTTTATTGGGGAAACACTGGTAGACTTCACAGTTGTTGGCCATGGCGTTATTTGTGGGATACCCCAATAACAATCCACGGTAACAATCAGCTCTTACGACAACACAGACCCTTCGGTGAAGCCTTAAAAGGTTTTCTTACCTTCTGGTTTTGCCAAGGAGGACTCTGGAACAGCTATGGCTGGTATATCCGCTCCGAGTGGTGAATGAAGGGTGCGATCCTTATTCTTGTCACTTTCATGGGAGGTTTTATCCTTTTTCTTTTTATCATCCTGAAAATATGAAAAAACCGACAAGACCCCATGTTTGGCAGTAAGTATGGTAAATGTCCTAACCAGTGCAGTTAGTGAAAAATTAATTGTAATTGCAGATCAGAACATTTGATAAGTAGTGATGAGCGACCGTGCCGGGATAAGGTGTTATCTGAGCATGCTCTGGTGCTAACCCAGTGACTTGGGCGTGCTCGAATAATATGGTCGAGTCCCCGCAGCTGTTCGATGGCCACAACACATGCAGGGGATTGCCTAACAGCTGCGGTGACTCGAACATACTTTTCAAGCTCGCTGAAGGCAGTCGATTAGCACAAAAGCATGCTCAGATAACGCTTTATCCAAGAATGTTCGCTCATGACTACCGATAAGTCTCCACAATATGACGGCCAAAGTTATTCACCCATTCTCCAATATTCCACAATACAAGATTTACTACATAATATTGGATGGTCTTACAATGCTCTAATGTAACGTAATTCACCTTTTTCTTCTTCTTCTCCTCTCCAGGAGCTGCTACTTTCTCATTTTTCTTTTTTTTCTTCTTCTTCTTATCCTTATGCTTTTCATGGTCTGACTTGTCTTCGTGGAAGCCTTGTGGAAGGGCGGCAGCTCGGGCGGTGGAAAGCTCCTTCACTTCTCCAGTGCCAACTTTCAAGACCAGTTTTAATGGTTTTTCCACGTATTCTGAAAATGACGCCAAAAGGAGAATGGAAATTATAAGCAACAGTAAGAAATAGCCACGGTTAGACCCAAATGGCTCTGCTCACTGGATCGAGCTCCATTATAAGGCCTCATTCGGCGGCCATATTGCACGTTCGCGCTCAATCCGTTTTTTCACACATAGAACACAGGTTTTTACACATTTTGGGTCCGTGCAAAAATTGGGATTTATTCATCCATCTGTGAAAAACACTGACGGCAATAACGGGCGCGCAGACGGCAATAACGGACGCCCAGACGGCAATAACGGACGCGCAGACCAGAGAAATATGTAAAAAGAAAAGTAAAGTTTGTAATCTGTATCCGAACTGCCAGGTGATGAAGTAAAATGCTGGAAATAATGTAAAAAAAAAATAAAATACATTTTTTTTTTTTTTTTTAAATATTTCTACGCATTTCAAAAGTGCAGCCCATTTCTTCTTCAAGAGAAAGAAAACCATTACCTGGCTGCCCGGATTCAGACCACAAACTTTCAATTTTTTACATGAAGTAACACAGTTGGCATTCTACAGTACCTCAAATATAAGGAAAAAAAGTTATTTTATTTTATTTTTTATTAACAGACGCCCATGAATTATTGATGCAAAAGTTCAGAAACTGTCACTGCACCGATTGGACAGATACAGCATGAGATTTTCAATCTCTCTTTATTACCTTAAAATAAAAAAAAAGTCTAAAAGGTGCAGAGGCAAGTTCACCAGGAGAATTTCACTGTGGTGAACTCATCTCTGCACTGTAAGACTTTTTCTCGCTGTGCTAGTGGTGATCTCACCGAGGTCGCCACAGTTCATTTGCCTGGCTGGGAACGCAGCCTCAGTGACCAACAGTAACATACAGTACAGACCAAAAGTTTGGACACACCTTCTCATTTAAAGATTTCTCTGTATTTTCATGACTATGAAAATTGTACATTCACACTGAAGGCATCAAAACTATGAATTAACACATGTGGAATTATATACCTAACAAAAAAGTGTGAAACAACTGAAAATATGTCTTATGTTCTAGGTTCTTCAAAGTAGCCACCTTTTGCTTTGATGACTGCTTTGCACACTCTTGGCATTCTCTTGATGAGCTCCAAGAGGTTGTCCCCGGGAATGGTCTTCCAACAATCTTGAAGGAGTTCCCAGAGATGCTTAGCACTTGTTGGCCCTTTTGCCTTCACTCTGCGGTCCAGCTCACCCCAAACCATCTTGATTGGGTTCAGGTCTTGTGACTGTGGAGGCCAGGTCATCTGGCGTAGCGCCCCATCACTCTCCTTCTTGGTCAAATAGCCCTTACACAGCCTGGAGGTGTGTTTGGGGTCATTGTCCTGTTGAAAAATAAATGATGGGCCATCTTTTGCTTTGATGAATGAGAAGGTGTGTCCAAACGTTTGCTCTGTACTGTATAGGACGTCACCGATAGTCACTGATGCTGCGCTCGCAGCAGCTCATTCCCCAGTGGTTCTCAGCCTGGACGGTCACATCTTAGCACCGTCCATATTGAAAACTGTTTATCCTCCAGCCATGGATTAAGGCAGTGATTTTCAACCAGTGTTCCGCGGCACATGGTCGGGTGTGCCGCGGGGAACGCCGCCGCCTAATGCGGCGGTCCAAAGTGTCTCCCCCCGGCGGCTGCATTCGGCCGCCCCCGCACTGGGAGTCAGCTGTTCTCTGTGCCGACTGTCAAGCTGACAGCCGGCACAGAGAAGCTGCAGCGCGCCGGCTCCCGGACATCAATTGTACTCACAGACATCTACCAGCTGCGAGTACAATTGAGGCTCTGACCGCTGGGTCAGAGCGACGCCAGCAGCGTGATCAAGTCATGTGATCACGCTGCTGACGTCACTATCCGGCGCGCAGGAGAAAGAAGAGACTTGGTGGTAAGTGCTCCTGTAGTTGTGGAGCTGAAGACACCGAAGATTCAGCGTGGGGCGGGTTTATGGGGAATATTTATTCAGTGTTTGGGGGAGTCAGGATTTAATCAGTGTGTTGGGGGGGGGGATTTATTCAGTGTGTGTGGGGGTATTTATTAAGTGTGTGTGGGATTTATTAAGTGTGTTGGGGAGATTCAGTGTGTGTGTGGGGATTTATTAAGTGTGTGGGGGATTTATTCAGTGTGTGTGTGGGGGATTTATTCAGTGTGTGTGTGGGGGATTTATTCAGTGTGTGTGTGGGGGATTTATTCAGTGTGTGTGTGGGGGGGATTTATTAAAGGGACACTGTCACCTGAATTTGGAGGGAACAATCTTCAGCCATGGAGGCGGAGTTTTCGGGTGTTTGATTCACCCTTTCCTTACCCGCTGGCTGCATGCTTGCTGCAATATTGGATTGAAGTTCATTCTCTGTCCTCCGTAGTACATGCCTGCACAAAGCAATCTTGCCTTGCGCAGGCGTGTACTACGGAGGACAGAGAATGAACTTCAATCCAATATTGCAGCCAGCATGCCGCCAGCGGGTAAGGAAAGGGTGAATCAAACACCCAAAAACCCCGCCTCCATGGCTGAAGATTGTTCCCTCCAAATTCAGGTGACAGTGTCCCTTTAAGTGTGTGGGGGGATTTATTCAGTGTGTGTGTGGGGATTCATTCAGTGTGTGTGTGGGGGGATTTATTAAGTGTGTGTGGGGATTTATTCAGTGTGTGTGGGGGGATTTATTCAGTGTGTGTGGGGGGGATTTATTCAGTGTGTGGGGGGATTTATTCAGTGTGTGGGGGGGATTTATTCAGTGTGTGTGGGGGGATTTATTCAGTGTGTGTGGGGGGATTTATTCAGTGTGTGTGGGGGGATTTATTCAGTGTGTGTGGGGGGATTTATTCAGTGTGTGTGGGGGGATTTATTCAGTGTGTGTGGGGGGATTTATTCAGTGTGTGTGTGGGGATTTATTCAGTGTGTGTGTGGGGATTTATTCAGTGTGTGTGTGGGGATTTATTCAGTGTGTGTGTGGGGATTTATTCAGTGTGTGTGGGGGGGATTTATTCAGTGTGTGTGGGGGGGATTTATTCAGTGTGTGTGGGGGGGATTTATTCAGTGTGTGTGGGGGGGATTTATTCAGTGTGTGTGGGGGGGATTTATTCAGTGTGTGTGGGGGGGATTTATTCAGTGTGTGTGGGGGGATTTATTCAGTGTGTGTGGGGGGGATTTATTCAGTGTGTGTGGGGGGGATTTATTCAGTGTGTGTGGGGGGGATTTATACAGTGTGTGTGGGGGGATTTATTCAGTGTGTGTGGGGGGATTTATTCAGTGTGTGTGGGGGGATTTATTCAGTGTGTGTGTGGGGATTTATTCAGTGTGTGGGGGTGGGATTTATTCAGTGTGTGTGGGGGGGGTTTATTCAGTGTGTGTGTGGGGGGGGGTTTATTCAGTGTGTGTGTGGGGGGGTTTATTCAGTGTGTTTGGGGGGGATTTATTCAGTGTGTACGTGGGGGGGCTGGAATTTATTTAGCATGTGTGGGGCAGGGTGCATTTATTCTGTGTGGAAGGGGATGGATTTATTCTATCGGAAGGGGAGTGGATATATTCTGTGGGGGTGAGTGGGGAGATGGGGGTGGACACAGTAGCGAGGGGAAAAATGTGTGCTGACAGTACTGGGAGCAACGGTGATGGGATGTGTGGACAGTATGGAGAGTCGGGGGAATGTGTGAGGGGGGAATGTGTGAGGAGGAAATATGGAGAGAGCAAAGGGGTATGTTAGCGGGGGGGATGTACAGGAGGAGGCTATTAGAAATGTGTGCAGACAGTATGGGGGGATGAAAGTGTGAGTGGATACAGAATAGATACTGAGTAGTGTGAGGGTAACAGCCAGGAGGAGACAGTATGCCAAGTAGGAGGAGTGTAATGAAGGGCCACAGTAGAGAGACTGGGCTCTCTATGAGGGACACCGTATGAGAAGGCAGTGTGAAGTATGGAAAAGAGAGAGAGGGTAGTGTGGGTGGCATGTACCATAAGAGGGACAGTGAGGGTCATATTATGTGCTGGGAATAAAGTGAGGGGCAATTATTTACTCAGGGGCTCAGCCTAGGGCAGATATTGTTATTCCGGAGCATTATAATAACACTGCTATCTTTAAGGGTGTTGTGTCGGGATGTGCTGCAGAAGACAGGAGAAGATGGAAGTCTGCAGAAACGAGCTCTGCCGGTGGATGAGAAGAGTCATCATGGCATCTGGACAAGGTGAAGATGAAAAGAAAGAGGCGACTCCACAAACAACGTCATCTATCAGGTACCTGGATGTAAATGTGTTTTTTTTGTGATACTAATTCTCATTTTTATTTGTTAGGAGCATTAAAGGGGATGTCCAAGGTTGTGATGAGTCTGCAGTCATACTATGTGACTGCAGACTTCTGAATTCTCACAGTGCACACTGCTATCATAATTCTCTGATGTTGGTGATTTACATACATGCGGTCACGTGCTGACTAGACATGTGTGGCCTCATTCAATGAAAATGAATTGACTGAGGCCGGACACGTCTAGTTAGAATGTGGCCAGAAGTATCCAAATCACATACTTGTGCTGTCATGACCGTTCACTCTGGCCACCGGCAAGGGAGAATCCTGAAAGTGTGCAGTGCTTGCGCTGTGAGAATTCAGAAGCCTGCAGTCACATAGAATGACTGCAGACTTTCATCTCAAACCTGGACGCACCATTTTGTGCCATTTTGGTTGGTGGTGTGCCCCGGGATTTTTTAAGTATAAAAAGTGTGCCGCTGCTCAAAAAAGGTTGAAAATCACTGGATTAAGGCATAGGACAGAACGACAGAGGTGAGGGATATTATTGTTTTTTATTTTCTATTTATTACAGGAGATGAGGGATTCAGTGGAATTAGGCGTTAGGTGAGTATAACTGTGTTTATTATTTAGAAATATAAAAAAAGTTAAAAAGTGTGTTTTGTTTTATGTCACATAAAAGACTTTATTCTGGCTGTGTCTTTATTTACAATACAACTATAGGATTAGTAATGGATAGATGTCTTATAAACGCCTCTACATTACTAATCCGTGGCCTTGATGTCACCGGACAATACAAAGGTGACATAACCTCTACAAATATGAACCCCACTTGCCACAGCTACAGGGCAAGTGGGAAGAGCTGGGCAAAACACCAGAATTGGCACATCTAGTAAATGCGCCTTTACTGGGCAGCTGCGGGTTGCTTTTTTGAGGATGGGGTTGCCAATATCCATGGCCCCTTACCAGCTTGAGAATACCAGCCCTCAGCTATCTGCTTTAGCTTTGCTGGTTGTCAAAAGTAGGGGGAGCGACACGCCATTTTTTTTCTATCAGGGACCCCTCTACTCTTGATAACCAGCCTTGGTAATGCTGACAGCTGAGGGTTGTAGTCCCCAGCTGTGAGTTTTGCTTGGCTGGTTAAAAAGTACAGGGGAACCCACGCGGTTTTATTTATTTTTTATTAATTTACTTACAGAGTAGGCAGCGACTGATGAATACTTCCATCAGCCGCCGCATGCTCTAGCTGTTATTAGCTGCAGCAGGCTGATGGAAGCAGTAGTCCCATCAGCCGACACCAGTGACTGGAGGTAAACTTTTTACCTCCTATCACAGCTCCGGAGGTAAAAAGTCATTTGACAGCGTGGGAACCGCAGCTCTCTGACCTGTGGTAATGATTTTACCGCCGATGAGAAGCAGTGCTTGCCACGCTGTCATGCACATGACAGAACAAACAACATCTGGTGTTCGGGGGGCCGGACCCGACCCGTAACACGGACTTCCTTGTTAAGCCCGTGTTCGGTGTCCGCACCCAAACAGTAGGTATCCAGTAAATTTCAGCGTCTGTACCATTCTTGTTCGCCCATCTCTATCCTGTCGGCCATGCGAAGAGGACGCACTATAAGCTTCGCAGCCTGTCATTTCCACACCTATTAGTAGTAACATACACATAGAAATGTTGACGTGCCCTCAGGCATGACAAGAAGCAAGCACCAGAAGGGGCAGAGTCCAGATAGCGTGGTTTCCAACATGGCGCGTCCTCCCCTCACATCAGCCAGAACGAGAGCGGCTGAAGCTGCTGCAGCAAAGCTGGAGAGATTTGCCAGACTGATCTTACACATTCAGATGATTAACAACCTGATCAGGTATACTGGCAGGGAGAGATAGAGTCTGTGCAGCGGAAACATGGCACTGCTCTCACAGCAAATGTTAAACCGAGAAGTGCAGCAAATACAGAGCACTAAGGCTGTGTGCACAGGTTTAGTATTTGCGTGCGGAAATTTCTGAAAGGTTTCTGCATCTCTTGGCAGGAAAAATGTGCTTTTTGCCGCGTATTTTTGTTCGGCTTTGTATAGCAGTGAATGCTTTTTTGAGCTAAATAAAGATATTGCTTGGTTCAACACTTTTTTCATTTTGATGCAGAGGCATCAGGTTAATGGGATTAGGGCTGGTGTCAGCAACTGTCATTGACACCTAGCTCTAGGTTTAGTAATGAAGCGGTGTTAGCCAGACACTAATTAGTAAACCAGTAAGTCAGACCGGGTGCCCACGATCCGGAAGTAGCAGAGCTTTGGACGCAGTGCATGTTCGCTGCATATAAAGCGCTGCTATCTATTGAACGCATGTCCGCATGTGTACACTGAACTGTGTGGATTTACCGCATCCAATACATTAATAACCAGCAAAGGCTAGGCAGACAGCTGCGGGCTGATATTAATAGCCTAGGAAGGGGTCATGGTTATTGGCCCCCTCCCAGACTCAAATTAAAAACACTCAGCAAGAATAAAGTCCTTTATTTGAAATAATGACACAGAATCCTTTATTGAATCTAAATGAAACCATACTCACGCAATCACTCAATCCCCTAAATCCATTGTTTCATGTAACACAACTAAAATAAGCAACAATATTCCTCTCCTGTCCAAAGAGAAGATAATCCATAATGTCCCATGATGATCCTGAAGATTTTAAGAGCAGTCACTAATGTGACTGCTTTCAAGGACAGCCGGCTACACACTGACAAGAGGGTGAAATCACTCCTGCAGTGTGTAGCGCTGAGAAATTTTACTGAGGTTCATCAGCTGATGAGCCTCGGTTATCTCACTAACGTCACCATTGATGCGTCAGAAAGTTCTGAAGCAGCGGTGGTGCCGTGAGATCACTGGAGCTCATCAGCTGATGAATGCGTGTGACCTCTCTCACGGCAGCTAAGCGCTATACACTGCAGGAGCGATGACGCTCCTGTAAGTGTATCATTGGCTGCTGGTTAGAGCAGTCACATCTTCCGATGTGTCTGTTCTACACGGGAGATCGCCACGGGACACGAGAGTATATGGTTATCATTAGGGCCACCTGCTATCACGGTCATCAGTGACAGCAGACGTAGCCTGATGGGGGTAGTCTCATCAGCTGAAGCCTGCTGACCTGCGGGAAGCTTTTTACCATGAGTCACAGTATCTTTGTGAGGACACGCTGATATCTGACAACGTGACCCCGCATGGATAGGACAGTGGTAATGTTACCGCTGAGTCAGGAAAGGAAAAATCACTGCTCATGTGCACGGAACTTCAGGATTGTCATTGAATTAGCTGGCATAAGGATTCCCTAGTGTTCTTAGCCCATTTCCGGGTGGAGAAACTCTGCAAAAAATGCACTGTGTGCACATGGCCTAGTGCGTATGGAGAAGCCAATCCAGACAATGGTTCTGGGCAAGAGCCTACACTACAAGAGGCTTCCTCTGCTGTTACGTCCTGCAGCCTCTCAGTAGAAACTCTCCACAAACACATGGGACATGCAGAAAATTAACAGCAGACAGTGATTTGGAAGAAATAGTGAGCACTGTTGAGGACCAAATGCCGACTACAAAAAGATCTCAGAGAGGTCTTCAGAATTTCAATGTCCTTCTCAACAAGGCTGATGACAGAATAGGCTTCGGAGAAATAACATACATTTAGTTGGGGTTCCTGAAAAAGCGAAGGGTCGTAATTCAGTTGATTTTTGAGTCCTGGCTGAATACAATGTTCGGCAAGGACACCATGTCAACGCTTTGTATATGAAGGAGCTCAGAGTTCCTACAGGTCCTTTGCCACCGCGGGCTCCACCGAGGCCAGTACTCCTCAAATTACTACATTTTACAGATAGAGACGTTATCCTGCGAGAGGTCGGAGACCGCTCTACAGCGACAGAGAGCAGAGGCCGGAGACCGCTCTACAGCGACAGAGAGCAGAGGCCGGAGACCGCTCTACAGCGACAGAGAGCAGAGGCCGGAGACCGCTCTACAGCGACAGAGAGCAGAGGCCGGAGACCGCTCTACAGCGACAGAGAGCAGAGGCCGGAGACCGCTCTACAGCGACAGAGAGCAGAGGCCGGAGACCGCTCTACAGCGACAGAGAGCAGAGGCCGGAGACCGCTCTACAGCGACAGAGAGCAGAGGCCGGAGACCGCTCTACAGCGACAGAGAGCAGAGGCCGGAGACCGCTCTACAGCGACAGAGAGCAGAGGCCGGAGACCGCTCTACAGCGACAGAGAGCAGAGGCCGGAGACCGCTCTACAGCGACAGAGAGCAGAGGCCGGAGACCGCTCTACAGCGACAGAGAGCAGAGGCCGGAGACCGCTCTACAGCGACAGAGAGCAGAGGCCGGAGACCGCTCTACAGCGACAGAGAGCAGAGGCCGGAGACCGCTCTACAGCGACAGAGAGCAGAGGCCGGAGACCGCTCTACAGCGACAGAGAGCAGAGGCCGGAGACCGCTCTACAGCGACAGAGAGCAGAGGCCGGAGACCGCTCTACAGCGACAGAGAGCAGAGGCCGGAGACCGCTCTACAGCGACAGAGAGCAGAGGCCGGAGACCGCTCTACAGCGACAGAGAGCAGAGGCCGGAGACCGCTCTACAGCGACAGAGAGCAGAGGCCGGAGACCGCTCTACAGCGACAGAGAGCAGAGGCCGGAGACCGCTCTACAGCGACAGAGAGCAGAGGCCGGAGACCGCTCTACAGCGACAGAGAGCAGAGGCCGGAGACCGCTCTACAGCGACAGAGAGCAGAGGCCGGAGACCGCTCTACAGCGACAGAGAGCAGAGGCCGGAGACCGCTCTACAGCGACAGAGAGCAGAGGCCGGAGACCGCTCTACAGCGACAGAGAGCAGAGGCCGGAGACCGCTCTACAGCGACAGAGAGCAGAGGCCGGAGACCGCTCTACAGCGACAGAGAGCAGAGGCCGGAGACCGCTCTACAGCGACAGAGAGCAGAGGCCGGAGACCGCTCTACAGCGACAGAGAGCAGAGGCCGGAGACCGCTCTACAGCGACAGAGAGCAGAGGCCGGAGACCGCTCTACAGCGACAGAGAGCAGAGGCCGGAGACCGCTCTACAGCGACAGAGAGCAGAGGCCGGAGACCGCTCTACAGCGACAGAGAGCAGAGGCCGGAGACCGCTCTACAGCGACAGAGAGCAGAGGCCGGAGACCGCTCTACAGCGACAGAGAGCAGAGGCCGGAGACCGCTCTACAGCGACAGAGAGCAGAGGCCGGAGACCGCTCTACAGCGACAGAGAGCAGAGGCCGGAGACCGCTCTACAGCGACAGAGAGCAGAGGCCGGAGACCGCTCTACAGCGACAGAGAGCAGAGGCCGGAGACCGCTCTACAGCGACAGAGAGCAGAGGCCGGAGACCGCTCTACAGCGACAGAGAGCAGAGGCCGGAGACCGCTCTACAGCGACAGAGAGCAGAAGCCGGAGACCACTCTACAGAGAGCAGAGGCCGGAGACCGCTCTACAGCGACAGAGCAGAGGCCGGAGACCGCTCTACAGCGACAGAGAGCAGAGGCCGGAGACCGCTCTACAGCGACAGAGAGCAGAGGCCGGAGACCGCTCTACAGCGACAGAGAGCAGAGGCCGGAGACCGCTCTACAGCGACAGAGAGCAGAGGCCGGAGACCGCTCTACAGCGACAGAGAGCAGAAGCCGGAGACCACTCTACAGAGAGCAGAGGCCGGAGACCGCTCTACAGCGACAGAGCAGAGGCCGGAGACCACTCTACAGAGAGCAGAGGCCGGAGACCACGCTACAGCGAGGGGGTCCCCGTATACACACACAGGTAATAGAGGGGGTCCCCGTATACACACACAGGTAATAGAGGGGGTCCCCGTATACACACACAGGTAATAGAGGGGGTCCCCGTATACACACACAGGTAATAGAGGGGGTCCCCGTATACACACACAGGTAATAGAGGGGGTCCCCGTATACACACAGGTAATAGAGGGGGTCCCCGTATACACACAGGTAATAGAGGGGGTCCCCGTATACACACAGGTAATAGAGGGGGTCCCCGTATACACACAGGTAATAGAGGGGGTCCCCGTATACACACAGGTAATAGAGGGGGTCCCCGTATACACACAGGTAATAGAGGGGGTCCCCGTATACACACAGGTAATAGAGGGGGTCCCCGTGTACACACAGGTAATAGAGGGGGTCCCCGTGTACACACAGGTAATAGAGGGGGTCCCCGTATACACACAGGTAATAGAGGGGGTCCCCGTATACACAGGTAATAGAGGGGGTCCCCGTATACACAGGTAATAGAGGGGGTCCCCGTATACACAGGTAATAGAGGGGGTCCCCGTATACACAGGTAATAGAGGGGGTCCCCGTATACACAGGTAATAGAGGGGGTCCCCGTATACACAGGTAATAGAGGGGGTCCCCGTATACACAGGTAATAGAAGGGGTCCCCGTATACACAGGTAATAGAGGGGGTCCCCGTATACACACACAGGTAATAGAGGGGGTCCCCGTATACACACACAGGTAATAGAGGGGGTCCCTGTATACACACAGGTAATAGAGGGGGTCCCTGTATACACACACAGGTAATAGAGGGGGTCCCTGTATACACACACAGGTAATAGAGGGGGTCCCTGTATACACACACAGGTAATAGAGGGGGTCCCTGTATACACAGGTAATAGAGGGGGTCCCTGTATACACACACAGGTAATAGAGGGGGTCCCTGTATACACACAGGTAATAGAGGGGGTCCCTGTATACACACAGGTAATAGAGGGGGTCCCTGTATACACACACAGGTAATAGAGGGGGTCCCTGTATACACAGGTAATAGAGGGGGTCCCTGTATACACAGGTAATAGAGGGGGTCCCTGTATACACAGGTAATAGAGGGGGTCCCTGTATACACAGGTAATAGAGGGGGTCCCTGTATACACAGGTAATAGAGGGGGTCGCTGTATACACAGGTAATAGAGGGGGTCCCTGTATACACACAGGTAATAGAGGGGGTCCCTGTATACACACAGGTAATAGAGGCGGTCCCTGTATACACACAGGTAATAGAGGGGGTCCCTGTATACACACAGGTAATAGAGGGGGTCCCTGTATACACAGGTAATAGAGGGGGTCCCTGTATACACAGGTAATAGAGGGGGTCCCTGTATACACAGGTAATAGAGGGGGTCCCTGTATACACAGGTAATAGAGGGGGTCCCTGTATACACACAGGTAATAGAGGGGGTCCCTGCATACACAGGTAATAGAGGGGGTCCCTGCATACACAGGTAATAGAGGGGGTCCCTGTATACACACAGGTAATAGAGGGGGTCCCTGTATACACAGGTAATAGAGGGGGTCCCTGTATACACACACAGGTAATAGAGGGGGTCCCTGTATACACAGGTAATAGAGGGGGTCCCTGTATACACACAGGTAATAGAGGGGGTCCCTGTATACACACAGGTAATAGAGGGGGTCCCTGTATACACACACAGGTAATAGAGGGGGTCCCTGTATACACAGGTAATAGAGGGGGTCCCTGTATACACAGGTAATAGAGGGGGTCCCTGTATACACAGGTAATAGAGGGGGTCCCTGTATACACAGGTAATAGAGGGGGTCGCTGTATACACAGGTAATAGAGGGGGTCCCTGTATACACAGGTAATAGAGGGGGTCCCTGTATACACACAGGTAATAGAGGGGGTCCCTGTATACACACAGGTAATAGAGGGGGTCCCTGTATACACAGGTAATAGAGGGGGTCCCTGTATACACAGGTAATAGAGGGGGTCCCTGTATACACAGGTAATAGAGGGGGTCCCTGTATACACAGGTAATAGAGGGGGTCCCTGTATACACAGGTAATAGAGGGGGTCCCTGTATACACAGGTAATAGAGGGGGTCCCTGTATACACAGGTAATAGAGGGGGTCCCTGTATACACAGGTAATAGAGGGGGTCCCTGTATACACAGGTAATAGAGGGGGTCCCTGTATACACACAGGTAATAGAGGGGGTCCCTGTATACACAGGTAATAGAGGGGGTCCCTGTATACACACACAGGTAATAGAGGGGGTCCCTGTATACACAGGTAATAGAGGGGGTCCCTGTATACACACAGGTAATAGAGGGGGTCCCTGTATACACAGGTAATAGAGGGGGTCCCTGTATACACACACAGGTAATAGAGGGGGTCCCTGTATACACAGGTAATAGAGGGGGTCCCTGTATACACAGGTAATAGAGGGGGTCCCTGTATACACACACAGGTAATAGAGGGGGTCCCTGTATACACAGGTAATAGAGGGGGTCCCTGTATACACAGGTAATAGAGGGGGTCCCTGTATACACACACAGGTAATAGAGGGGGTCCCTGTATACACAGGTAATAGAGGGGGTCCCTGTATACACACACAGGAAATAGAGGGGGTCCCTGTATACACACAGGTAATAGAGGGGGTCCCTGTATACACAGGTAATAGAGGGGGTCCCTGCATACACACAGGTAATAGAGGGGGTCCCTGTATACACACACAGGTAATAGAGGGGGTCCCTGTATACACACACAGGTAATAGAGGGGGTCCCTGTATACACACACAGGTAATAGAGGGGGTCCCTGTATACACAGGTAATAGAGGGGGTCCCTGTATACACACACAGGTAATAGAGGGCTCCGCCATATATACTGGGATGGATGTCAGTGTGTGACCGCCGCCTGCACATAACCCGATGCTGGGAGTTGTAGTCCGCCCACGTGCCCCCGTACTCACGGCTGTCGGCTCTCTCCCCCTTTCCCTCGTGCTTCTCGCCTTTGTGTTTCTTATGCTTCTTGCCCATATCTTCTGCCGCTGCCGCCCCCTTCAAGATCTTCCTCCGTATCCCGGTGATGACGTCACGTCGCCGCACTGACAACTCTTTTTGTTTTGCTTGATTTAGTTTCGGTTCGGCGGAGGAAACCATAGAGACGTTCATTGATGCCGGAAAAAAATCAGCTGCAGGATAAGTGTGTAATGCTAAGCGCTCCCCCTGCCGACAACAATGAGTACTGCAGCTTAGTGACGAGCGCTCCCCCTGCCGACCACAAGGAGTACTGCACAGCTTACTGACACAATTGCTCCCCCTGCCAACTACAAGGAGTACTGCTGTGGGGGGATCGCTGGGTTGTATGAGGATGCTCTGGGGGCAGCGCTGAGCTGTATGGGGGTGACGCAGGGGTGTATGGGAGACGGGAGTGATGTGGGGGAGTACTATTGTATTATATGGTTGACGAAGGATCACTGGGTTGTATGGGGGTCATGTGGGGGAGCTGGATTGTATTGGGGTGATGGGGGAGCGCTTCAGGATATGAGGGCCATGTGGGGGGAGCATTGGGGTATATAAGGATTGCTGGGTTGTATGGTGCGATACAGGGAGATTGGGAGTATGGGGCGATGTGGGGGAGTGCTGCGGTGTATGAGGATCCTGTGGGGCGATGCAGGGGGATCGCTGAGGTGTATGGGGGTGATGTGGCGGGACCACTGGGGTGTATGGGATCAATGAAGGAGCCCTGGGGCGTATATGAGTGATGCGGGGTGAGCGCTGGAGTGCATGGGGGTGATGTGAGGGGAGCGCTAGGGGGCAATGTAGGGGGATTACTGGGGTGAATGTGTAGAAGCACTGGGGTGTATGGGGGTGATGCGGGGCTAGTGCTGGGGTGTATGAGGGCGATGTGGAGTGAAAGCTGAGTTGTATGGGAGCTAGGTGGGGTGAGCGCTCCGTTGTATGGGAGCTAGGTGGGGTGAGCGCTCCGTTGTATGGGAGCTAGGTGGGGTGAGCGCTGGGATGTATGGGAGCTAGGTGGGGTGAGCGCTAAGTTGTATGGGAGCTAGGTGGGGTTATCGCTGGGTTGTATGGGAGCTAGGTGGGGTGAGCGCTGGGATGTATGGGAGCTAGGTGGGGTGAGCGCTGGGATGTATGGGAGCTAGGTGGGGTGAGCGCTAAGTTGTATGGGAGCTAGGTGGAGTGAGCGCTGAGTTGTATGGGAGCTAGGTGGTGTGAGCGCTGAGTTGTATGGGAGCTAGGTGGGGTGAGCGCTGGGTTGTATGGGAGCTAGGTGGTGTGAGCGCTGAGTTGTATGGGAGCTAGGTGGGGTGAGCGCTGGGATGTATGGGAGCTAGGTGGGGTGAGCGCTGGGTTGTATGGGAGCTAGGTGGTGTGAGCGCTGAGTTGTATGGGAGCTAGGTGGGGTGAGCGCTGGGATGTATGGGAGCTAGGTGGGGTGAGCGCTGGGTTGTATGGGAGCTAGGTGGGGTGAGCGCTGGGATGTATGGGAGCTAGGTGGGGTGAGCGCTGAGTTGTATGGGAGCTAGGTGGGGTGAGCGCTGGGATGTATGGGAGCTAGGTGGGGTGAGCGCTGGGTTGTATGGGAGCTAGGTGGGGTGAGCGCTGGGATGTATGGGAGCTAGGTGGTGTGAGCGCTGAGTTGTATGGGAGCTAGGTGGGGTGAGCGCTGGGTTGTATGGGAGCTAGGTGGGGTGAGCGCTCCGTTGTATGGGAGCTAGGTGGAGTGAGCGCTGGGTTGTATGGGAGCTAGGTGGGGTGAGCGCTAAGTTATATGGGAGCTAGGTGGGGTGAGCGCTGGGTTGTATGGGAGCTAGGTGGGGTGAGCGCTGGGATGTATGGGAGCTAGGTGGGGTGAGCGCTCCGTTGTATGGGAGCTAGGTGGGGTGAGCGCTGGGTTGTATGGGAGCTAGGTGGGGTGAGCGCTCCGTTGTATGGGAGCTAGGTGGGGTGAGCGCTAAGTTGTATGGGAGCTAGGTGGGGTGAGCGCTGGGATGTATGGGAGCTAGGTGGGGTGAGCGCTGGGATGTATGGGAGCTAGGTGGGGTGAGCGCTGGGTTGTATGGGAGCTAGGTGGGGTGAGCGCTGGGTTGTATGGGAGCTAGGTGGGGTGAGCGCTGGCTTGTATGGGAGCTAGGTGGGGTGAGCGCTAAGTTGTATGGGAGCTAGGTGGGGTGAGCGCTGGGATGTATGGGAGCTAGGTGGGGTGAGCGCTGGGTTGTATGGGAGCTAGGTGGGGTGAGCGCTAAGTTGTATGGGAGCTAGGTGGGGTGAGCGCTAAGTTGTATGGGAGCTAGGTGGAGTGAGCGCTGGGATGTATGGGAGCTAGGTGGGGTGAGCGCTGGGTTGTATGGGAGCTAGGTGGAGTGAGCGCTGGGATGTATGGGAGCTAGGTGGGGTGAGCGCTGGGTTGTATGGGAGCTAGGTGGGGTGAGCGCTGGGTTGTATGGGAGCTAGGTGGGGTGAGCGCTGGGATGTATGGGAGCTAGGTGGGGTGAGCGCTGGCTTGTATGGGAGCTAGGTGGGGTGAGCGCTAAGTTGTATGGGAGCTAGGTGGGGTGAGCGCTGGGATGTATGGGAGCTAGGTGGGGTGAGCGCTGGCTTGTATGGGAGCTAGGTGGGGTGAGCGCTAAGTTGTATGGGAGCTAGGTGGAGTGAGCGCTAAGTTGTATGGGAGCTAGGTGGGGTGAGCGCTGGGATGTATGGGAGCTAGGTGGGGTGAGCGCTGGGTTGTATGGGAGCTAGGTGGGGTGAGCGCTGGGTTGTATGGGAGCTAGGTGGGGTGAGCACTGGGATGTATGGGAGCTAGGTGGGGTGAGCGCTGGGATGTATGGGAGCTAGGTGGGGTGAGCGCTGGGTTGTATGGGAGCTAGGTGGGGTGAGCGCTGGGTTGTATGGGAGCTAGGTGGGGTGAGCGCTGGCTTGTATGGGAGCTAGGTGGGGTGAGCGCTGGGTTGTATGGGAGCTAGGTGGGGTGAGTGCTGGGATGTATGGGAGCTAGGTGGGGTGAGCGCTCCGTTGTATGGGAGCTAGGTGGAGTGAGCGCTGGGTTGTATGGGAGCTAGGTGGGGTGAGCGCTAAGTTATATGGGAGCTAGGTGGGGTGAGCGCTGGGTTGTATGGGAGCTAGGTGGGGTGAGCGCTGGGTTGTATGGGAGCTAGGTGGGGTGAGCGCTGGGATGTATGGGAGCTAGGTGGGGTGAGCGCTCCGTTGTATGGGAGCTAGGTGGGGTGAGCGCTGGGTTGTATGGGAGCTAGGTGGGGTGAGCGCTCCGTTGTATGGGAGCTAGGTGGGGTGAGCGCTAAGTTGTATGGGAGCTAGGTGGGGTGAGCGCTGGGATGTATGGGAGCTAGGTGGGGTGAGCGCTGGGATGTATGGGAGCTAGGTGGGGTGAGCGCTGGGTTGTATGGGAGCTAGGTGGGGTGAGCGCTGGGTTGTATGGGAGCTAGGTGGGGTGAGCGCTGGCTTGTATGGGAGCTAGGTGGGGTGAGCGCTAAGTTGTATGGGAGCTAGGTGGGGTGAGCGCTGGGATGTATGGGAGCTAGGTGGGGTGAGCGCTGGGTTGTATGGGAGCTAGGTGGGGTGAGCGCTAAGTTGTATGGGAGCTAGGTGGGGTGAGCGCTAAGTTGTATGGGAGCTAGGTGGAGTGAGCGCTGGGATGTATGGGAGCTAGGTGGGGTGAGCGCTGGGTTGTATGGGAGCTAGGTGGAGTGAGCGCTGGGATGTATGGGAGCTAGGTGGGGTGAGCGCTGGGTTGTATGGGAGCTAGGTGGGGTGAGCGCTGGGTTGTATGGGAGCTAGGTGGGGTGAGCGCTGGGATGTATGGGAGCTAGGTGGGGTGAGCGCTGGCTTGTATGGGAGCTAGGTGGGGTGAGCGCTAAGTTGTATGGGAGCTAGGTGGGGTGAGCGCTGGGATGTATGGGAGCTAGGTGGGGTGAGCGCTGGCTTGTATGGGAGCTAGGTGGGGTGAGCGCTAAGTTGTATGGGAGCTAGGTGGAGTGAGCGCTAAGTTGTATGGGAGCTAGGTGGGGTGAGCGCTGGGATGTATGGGAGCTAGGTGGGGTGAGCGCTGGGTTGTATGGGAGCTAGGTGGGGTGAGCGCTGGGTTGTATGGGAGCTAGGTGGGGTGAGCACTGGGATGTATGGGAGCTAGGTGGGGTGAGCGCTGGGATGTATGGGAGCTAGGTGGGGTGAGCGCTGGGTTGTATGGGAGCTAGGTGGGGTGAGCGCTGGGTTGTATGGGAGCTAGGTGGGGTGAGCGCTGGCTTGTATGGGAGCTAGGTGGGGTGAGCGCTGGGTTGTATGGGAGCTAGGTGGAGTGAGTGCTGGGATGTATGGGAGCTAGGTGGGGTGAGCGCTAAGTTGTATGGGAGCTAGGTGGGGTGAGCGCTAAGTTGTATGGGAGCTAGGTGGGGTGAGCGCTGGGATGTATGGGAGCTAGGTGGGGTGAGCGCTGGGTTGTATGGGAGCTAGGTGGGGTGAGCGCTAAGTTGTATGGGAGCTAGGTGGGGTGAGCGCTAAGTTGTATGGGAGCTAGGTGGGGTGAGCGCTAAGTTGTATGGGAGCTAGGTGGGGTGAGCGCTGGGTTGTATGGGAGCTAGGTGGGGTGATCGCTGGGTTGTATGGGAGCTAGGTGGGGTGATCGCTGGGTTGTATGGGAGCTAGGTGGGGTGAGCGCTGGGTTGTATGGGAGCTAGGTGGGGTGATCGCTGGGTTGTATGGGAGCTAGGTGGGGTGAGCGCTGGGTTGTATGGGAGCTAGGTGGGGTGATCGCTGGGTTGTATGGGAGCTAGGTGGGGTGAGCGCTGGGATGTATGGGAGCTAGGTGGGGTGATCACTGGGTTTTATGGGAGCTAGGTGGGGTGAGCGCTGGGATGTATGGGAGCTAGGTGGGGTGATCGCTGCGTTGTATGGGAGCTAGGTGGGGTGAGCGCTGGGATGTATGGGAGCTAGGTGGGGTGAGAGCTGGGTTGTATGGGAGCTAGGTGGGGTGAGCGCTGGGATGTATGGGAGCTAGGTGGGGTGAGAGCTGGGTTGTATGGGAGCTAGGTGGAGTGAGCGCTGAGTTGTATGGGAGCTAGGTGGGGTGAGCGCTGGGATGTATGGGAGCTAGGTGGGGTGAGAGCTGGGTTGTATGGGAGCTAGGTGGGGTGAGCGCTGGGTTGTATGGGAGCTAGGTGGGGTGAGCGATAAGTTGTATGGGAGCTAAGTGGGGTGAGCGCAGGGATGTATGAGAGCTAGGTGGGGTGAGCGCTGGGATGTATGGGAGCTAGGTGGGGTGAGCGCTGGGATGTATGGGAGCTAGGTGGGGTGAGCGCTGAGTTGTATGGGAGCTAGGTGGGGTGAGCGCTGGGATGTATGGGAGCTAGGTGGGGTGAGCACTGGGATGTATGGGTGCTAGGTGGGGTGATCGCTGGGTTGTATGGGAGCTAGGTGGGGTGATCGCTGGGTTGTATGGGAGCTAGGTGGGGTGAGCGCTGGGATGTATGGGAGCTAGGTGGGGTGAGCGCTGGGATGCATGGGAGCTAGGTGGGGTGAGCGCTGGGTTGTATGGGAGCTAGGTGGGGTGAGCGCTGGGTTGTATGGGAGCTAGGTGGAGTGAGCGCTGGGCTGTATGGGAGCTAGGTGGAGTGAGCGCTGGGTTGTATGGGAGCTAGGTGGAGTGAGCGCTGGGTTGTATGGGAGCTTGGTGGGGTGAGCGCTGGGTTGTATGGGAGCTAGGTGGGGTGAGCGCTGGGATGTATGGGAGCTAGGTGGAGTGAGCGCTGGGTTGTATGGGAGCTAGGTGGAGTGAGCGCTGGGTTGTATGGGAGCTAGGTGGGGTGAGCGCTGGGTTGTATGGGAGCTAGGTGGGGTGAGCGCTGAGTTGTATGGGAGCTAGGTGGGGTGAGCGCTGGGTTGTATGGGAGCTAGGTGGGGTGAGCGATAAGTTGTATGGGAGCTAGGTAGGGTGAGCGCTGGGTTGTATGGGAGCTAGGTGGAGTGAGCGCTGAGTTGTATGGGAGCTAGGTGGGGTGAGCGATGAGTTGTATGGGAGCTACGTGGGGTGAGCGCTGGGTTGTATGGGAGCTAGGTGGGCTGAGCGCTGAGTTGTATGGGAGCTAGGTGGGGTGAGCGCTGGGATGTATGGGAGCTAGGTGGGGTGAGCGCTGATTTGTATGGGAGCTAGGTGGGGTGAGCGCTGGGTTGTATGGGAGCTAGGTGGGGTGAGCGCTGAGTTGTATGGGAGCTAGGTGGGGTGAGCGCTGAGTTGTATGGGAGCTAGGTGGAGTGAGCGCTGAGTTGTATGGGAGCTAGGTGGAGTGAGCGCTGAGTTGTATGGGAGCTAGGTGGGGTGAGCGCTGGGTTGTATGGGAGCTAGGTGGGGTGAGCGCTGGGTTAGCTAGGGGAGCGATGAGTTGTATGGGAGCTAGGTGGCATTGTGGGGGGAGCGCTGGTGTGTATGGGGGTGGTGTGTGAGCGGGAGAAGCTGGATATCGAGTCTGTTAGGTATGAGGAGATCCAGGATAGGAGCGCTGAGTTGTATGGGAGCTAGGTGGGGTGAACGCTGAGTTGTATGGGAGCTAGGTGGGGTGAGCGCTGGGTTGTATGGGAGCTAGGTGGAGTGAGCGCTGAGTTGTATGGGAGCTAGGTGGGGTGAGCGCTGGGTTGTATGGGAGCTAGGTGGGGTGAGCGCTGGGTTGTATGGGAGCTAGGTGGGGTGAGCGCTGAGTTGTATGGGAGCTAGGTGGGGTGAACGCTGAGTTGTATGGGAGCTAGGTGGGGTGAGCGCTGGGTTGTATGGGAGCTAGGTGGGGTGAGCGCTGAGTTGTATGGGAGCTAGGTGGGGTGAACGCTGAGTTGTATGGGAGCTAGGTGGGGTGAGCGCTGGGTTGTATGGGAGCTAGGTGGGGTGAGCGCTGGGTTGTATGGGAGCTAGGTGGGGTGAGCGCTGAGTTGTATGGGAGCTAGGTGGGGTGAGCGCAGGGTTGTATGGGAGCTGGGTGGGGTGAGCGCTGGGATGTATGGGAGCTAGGTGGGGTGAGCGCTGGGGTGTATGGGAGCTAGGTGGGGTGAGCGCTGGGTTGTATGGGAGCTAGGTGGGGTGAGCGCTAAGTTGTATGGGGGCTAGGTGGGGTGAGCGCTAAGTTGTATGGGAGCTAGGTGGGGTGAGCGCTGGGATGTTTGGGAGCTAGGTGGGGTGAGCGCTGGGTTGTATGGGAGCTAGGTGGGGTGAGCGCTGGGTTGTATGGGAGCTAGGTGGGGTGAGCGCTGGGTTGTATGGGAGCTAGGTGGGGTGAGCGCTGGGTTGTATGGGAGCTAGGTGGGGTGATCGCTGGGTTGTATGGGAGCTAGGTGGGGTGAGAGCTGGGTTGTATGGGAGCTAGGTGGAGTGAGCGCTGGGTTGTATGGGAGCTAGGTGGAGTGAGCGATAAGTTGTATGGGAGCTAGGTGGGGTGAGCGCTGGGTTGTATGGGAGCTAGGTGGGGTGAGCGCTGGGATGTATGGGAGCTAGGTGGGGTGAGCGCTGGGATGTATG
This sequence comes from Ranitomeya imitator, assembly GCF_032444005.1. Classification (NCBI taxonomy): domain Eukaryota; kingdom Metazoa; phylum Chordata; class Amphibia; order Anura; family Dendrobatidae; genus Ranitomeya; species Ranitomeya imitator. Next base: position 113,144,467 of record NC_091290.1, on the reverse strand, counting down.
GGAGCTAGGTGGGGTGAGAGCTGGGTTGTATGGGAGCTAGGTGGGGTGAGAGCTGGGTTGCATGGGAGCTAGGTGGAGTGAGCGCTGGGTTGTATGGGAGCTAGGTGGGGTGAGCGCTGGGTTGTATGGGAGCTAGGTGGTGTGATCGCTGGGTTGTATGGGAGCTAGGTGGGGTGAGCGCTGGGTTGTATGGGAGCTAGGTGGAGTGAGCGCTGGGTTGTATGGGAGCTAGGTGGAGTGAGCGCTGGGATGTATGGGAGCTAGGTGGGGTGAGCGCTGGGTTGTATGGGAGCTAGGTGGGGTGAGCGCTGGGTTGTATGGGAGCTAGGTGGGGTGAGCGTTGGGATGTATGGGATCTAGGTGGGGTGAGCGCTGGGATGTATGGGAGCTAGGTGGGGTGAGCGCTGGGATGTATGGGAGCTAGGTGGGGTGAGCGCTGGGTTGTATGGGAGCTAGGTGGAGTGAGCGATAAGTTGTATGGGAGCTAGGTGGGGTGAGCGCTGGGTTGTATGGGAGCTAGGTGGGGTGAGCGTTGGGATGTATGGGATCTAGGTGGGGTGAGCGCTGGGTTGTATGGGAGCTAGGTGGGGTGAGAGCTGGGTTGTATGGGAGCTAGGTGGAGTGAGCGCTGGGTTGTATGGGAGCTAGGTGGAGTGAGCGATAAGTTGTATGGGAGCTAGGTGGGGTGAGCGCTGGGTTGTATGGGAGCTAGGTGGGGTGAGCGCTGGGATGTATGGGAGCTAGGTGGGGTGAGCGCTGGGATGTATGGGAGCTAGGTGGGGTGAGAGCTGGGTTGTATGGGAGCTAGGTGGGGTGAGAGCTGGGTTGCATGGGAGCTAGGTGGAGTGAGCGCTGGGTTGTATGGGAGCTAGGTGGAGTGAGCGCTGGGATGTATGGGAGCTAGGTGGGGTGAGCGCTGGGTTGTATGGGAGCTAGGTGGTGTGATCGCTGGGTTGTATGGGAGCTAGGTGGGGTGAGCGCTGGGTTGTATGGGAGCTAGGTGGAGTGAGCGCTGGGTTGTATGGGAGCTAGGTGGAGTGAGCGCTGGGATGTATGGGAGCTAGGTGGGGTGAGCGCTGGGTTGTATGGGAGCTAGGTGGGGTGAGCGCTGGGTTGTATGGGAGCTAGGTGGGGTGAGCGTTGGGATGTATGGGATCTAGGTGGGGTGAGCGCTGGGATGTATGGGAGCTAGGTGGGGTGAGCGCTGGGATGTATGGGAGCTAGGTGGGGTGAGCGCTGGGTTGTATGGGAGCTAGGTGGGGTGAGCGCTGGGTTGTATGGGAGCTAGGTGGGGTGAGCGCTGGGTTGTATGGGATCTAGGTGGGGTGAGCGCTGGGTTGTATGGGAGCTAGGTGGGCTGAGCGCTGGGTTGTATGGGAGCTAGGTGGGGTGAGCGCTGGGATGTATGGGAGCTAGGTGGGGTGAGCGCTGATTTGTATGGGAGCTAGGTGGGGTGAGCGCTGAGTTGTATGGGAGCTAGGTGGAGTGAGCGCTGAGTTGTATGGGAGCTAGGTGGAGTGAGCGCTGAGTTGTATGGGAGCTAGGTGGGGTGAGCGCTGGGTTGTATGGGAGCTAGGTGGAGTGAGCGCTGAGTTGTGTGGGAGCTAGGTGGGGTGAACGCTGAGTTGTATGGGAGCTAGGTGGGGTGAGCGCTGGGTTGTATGGGAGCTAGGTGGGGTGAGCGCTGGGTTGTATGGGAGCTAGGTGGGGTGAGCGCTGGGTTGTATGGGAGCTAGGTGGGGTGAGCGCTGGGTTAGCTAGGGGAGCGATGAGTTGTATGGGAGCTAGGTGGCATTGTGGGGGGAGCGCTGGTGTGTATGGGGGTGGTGTGTGAGCGGGAGAAGCTGGATATCGAGTCTGTTAGGTATGAGGAGATCCAGGATAGGAGCGCTGAGTTGTATGGGAGCTAGGTGGGGTGAACGCTGAGTTGTATGGGAGCTAGGTGGGGTGAGCGCTGGGTTGTATGGGAGCTAGGTGGAGTGAGCGCTGAGTTGTATGGGAGCTAGGTGGGGTGAGCGCTGGGTTGTATGGGAGCTAGGTGGGGTGAGCGCTGGGTTGTATGGGAGCTAGGTGGGGTGAGCGCTGAGTTGTATGGGAGCTAGGTGGGGTGAACGCTGAGTTGTATGGGAGCTAGGTGGGGTGAGCGCTGGGTTGTATGGGAGCTAGGTGGGGTGAGCGCTGAGTTGTATGGGAGCTAGGTGGGGTGAACGCTGAGTTGTATGGGAGCTAGGTGGGGTGAGCGCTGGGTTGTATGGGAGCTAGGTGGGGTGAGCGCTGGGTTGTATGGGAGCTAGGTGGGGTGAGCGCTGAGTTGTATGGGAGCTAGGTGGGGTGAGCGCAGGGTTGTATGGGAGCTGGGTGGGGTGAGCGCTGGGATGTATGGGAGCTAGGTGGGGTGAGCGCTGGGGTGTATGGGAGCTAGGTGGGGTGAGCGCTGGGTTGTATGGGAGCTAGGTGGGGTGAGCGCTAAGTTGTATGGGGGCTAGGTGGGGTGAGCGCTAAGTTGTATGGGAGCTAGGTGGGGTGAGCGCTGGGATGTTTGGGAGCTAGGTGGGGTGAGCGCTGGGTTGTATGGGAGCTAGGTGGGGTGAGCGCTGGGTTGTATGGGAGCTAGGTGGGGTGAGCGCTGGGTTGTATGGGAGCTAGGTGGGGTGAGCGCTGGGTTGTATGGGAGCTAGGTGGGGTGATCGCTGGGTTGTATGGGAGCTAGGTGGGGTGAGAGCTGGGTTGTATGGGAGCTAGGTGGAGTGAGCGCTGGGTTGTATGGGAGCTAGGTGGAGTGAGCGATAAGTTGTATGGGAGCTAGGTGGGGTGAGCGCTGGGTTGTATGGGAGCTATGTGGGGTGAGCGCTGGGATGTATGGGAGCTAGGTGGGGTGAGCGCTGGGATGTATGGGAGCTAGGTGGGGTGAGAGCTGGGTTGTATGGGAGCTAGGTGGAGTGAGCGCTGGGTTGTATGGGAGCTAGGTGGAGTGAGCGCTGGGATGTATGGGAGCTAGGTGGGGTGAGCGCTGGGTTGTATGGGAGCTAGGTGGTGTGATCGCTGGGTTGTATGGGAGCTAGGTGGGGTGAGCGCTGGGTTGTATGGGAGCTAGGTGGAGTGAGCGCTGGGTTGTATGGGAGCTAGGTGGAGTGAGCGCTGGGATGTATGGGAGCTAGGTGGGGTGAGCGCTGGGTTGTATGGGAGCTAGGTGGGGTGAGCGCTGGGTTGTATGGGAGCTAGGTGGGGTGAGCGTTGGGATGTATGGGATCTAGGTGGGGTGAGCGCTGGGATGTATGGGAGCTAGGTGGGGTGAGCGCTGGGATGTATGGGAGCTAGGTGGGGTGAGCGCTGGGTTGTATGGGAGCTAGGTGGGGTGAGCGCTGGGTTGTATGGGAGCTAGGTGGGGTGAGCGCTGGGTTGTATGGGAGCTAGGTGGGGTGAGAGCTGGGTTGTATGGGAGCTAGGTGGGGTGAGCGCTGGGTTGTATGGGAGCTAGGTGGGGTGAGCGCTGGGTTGTATGGGAGCTAGGTGGGGTGAGAGCTGGGTTGTATGGGAGCTAGGTGGAGTGAGCGCTGGGTTGTATGGGAGCTAGGTGGAGTGAGCGATAAGTTGTATGGGAGCTAGGTGGGGTGAGCGCTGGGTTGTATGGGAGCTAGGTGGGGTGAGCGCTGGGATGTATGGGAGCTAGGTGGGGTGAGCGCTGGGATGTATGGGAGCTAGGTGGGGTGAGAGCTGGGTTGTATGGGAGCTAGGTGGGGTGAGAGCTGGGTTGCATGGGAGCTAGGTGGAGTGAGCGCTGGGTTGTATGGGAGCTAGGTGGAGTGAGCGCTGGGATGTATGGGAGCTAGGTGGGGTGAGCGCTGGGTTGTATGGGAGCTAGGTGGTGTGATCGCTGGGTTGTATGGGAGCTAGGTGGGGTGAGCGCTGGTTTGTATGGGAGCTAGGTGGAGTGAGCGCTGGGTTGTATGGGAGCTAGGTGGAGTGAGCGCTGGGATGTATGGGAGCTAGGTGGGGTGAGCGCTGGGTTGTATGGGAGCTAGGTGGGGTGAGCGCTGGGTTGTATGGGAGCTAGGTGGGGTGAGCGTTGGGATGTATGGGATCTAGGTGGGGTGAGCGCTGGGATGTATGGGAGCTAGGTGGGGTGAGCGCTGGGATGTATGGGAGCTAGGTGGGGTGAGCGCTGGGTTGTATGGGAGCTAGGTGGGGTGAGCGCTGGGTTGTATGGGAGCTAGGTGGGGTGAGCGCTGGGTTGTATGGGATCTAGGTGGGGTGAGCGCTGGGTTGTATGGGAGCTAGGTGGGGTGAGCGCTGGGTTGTATGGGAGCTAGGTGGGGTGAGCGTTGGGATGTATGGGATCTAGGTGGGGTGAGCGCTGGGATGTATGGGAGCTAGGTGGGGTGAGCGCTGGGATGTATGGGAGCTAGGTGGGGTGAGCGCTGAGTTGTATGGGAGCTAGGTGGGGTGAGCGCTGGGATGTATGGGAGCTAGGTGGGGTGAGCGCTGGGATGTATGGGAGCTAGGTGGGGTGAGCGCTGGGTTGTATGGGAGCTAGGTGGGGTTATCGCTGGGTTGTATGGGAGCTAGGTGGGGTGAGCGCTGGGATGTATGGGAGCTAGGTGGGGTGAGCGCTGGGATGTATGGGAGCTAGGTGGGGTGAGCGCTGGGTTGTATGGGAGCTAGGTGGAGTGAGCGCTGGGTTGTATGGGAGCTAGGTGGGGTGAGCGCTGGGTTGTATGGGAGCTAGGTGGGGTGAGCGCTGGGTTGTATGGGAGCTAGGTGGGGTGAGCGCTGAGTTGTATGGGAGCTAGGTGGGGTGAGCGCTGGGTTGTATGGGAGCTAGGTGGGGTGAGCGCTGGGTTGTATGGGAGCTAGATGGGGTGAGCGCTGAGTTGTATGGGAGCTAGGTGGGGTGAGCGCTGGGTTGTATGGGAGCAAGGTGGGGTGAGCGATAAGTTGTATGGGAGCTAGGTGGGGTGAGCGCTGGGTTGCATGGGATCTAGGTGGAGTGAGCGCTGAGTTGTATGGGAGCTAGGTGGGGTGAGCGATGAGTTGTATGGGAGCTAGGTGGGGTGAGCGCTGGGTTGTATGGGAGCTAGGTGGAGTGAGCGCTGAGTTGTATGGGAGCTAGGTGGGGTGAGTGATGAGTTGTATGGGAGCTAGGTGGGGTGAGCGCTGGTTTGTATGGGTGCTAGGTGGGGTGAGCGCTGGGTTGTATGGGAGCTAGGTGGGGTGAGCGCTGGGTTGTATGGGAGCTAGGTGGGCTGAGCGCTGAGTTGTATGGGAGCTAGGTGGTGTGAGCGCTGAGTTGTATGGGAGCTAGGTGGAGTGAGCGCTGGGTTGTATGGGAGCTAGGTGGGGTGAGCGCTGGGTTGTATGGGAGCTAGGTGGAGTGAGCGCTGGGTTGTATGGGAGCTAGGTGGGGTGAGCGCTGGGTTGTATGGGAGCTAGGTGGGGTGAGCGCTGAGTTGTATGGGAGTTAGGTGGGGTGAGCGCTGGGTTGTATGGGAGCTAGGTGGGGTGAGCGCTGGGTTGTATGGGAGCTAGGTGGGGTGAGCACTGAGTTGTATGGGAGTTAGGTGGGGTGAGCGCTGGGTTGTATGAGAGCTAGGTGGAGTGAGCGCTGAGTTGTATGGGAGCTAGGTGGGGTGAGCGATGAGTTGTATGGGAGCTAGGTGGGGTGAGCGCTGGGTTGTATGGGAGCTAGGTGGAGTGAGCGCTGAGTTGTATGGGAGCTAGGTGGGGTGAGCGATGAGTTGTATGGGAGCTAGGTGGGGTGAGCGCTGGGTTGTATGGGAGCTAGGTGGAGTGAGCGCTGAGTTGTATGGGAGCTAGGTGGAGTGAGCGCTGAGTTGTATGGGAGCTAGGTGGGGTGAGCGCTGGGTTGTATGGGAGCTAGGTGGAGTGAGCGATGAGTTGTATCGGAGCTAGGTGGGGTGAGCGCTGGGTTTTATGGGAGCTATGTGGAGTGAGCGCTGAGTTGTATGGGAGCTAGGTGGGGTGAGCGATGAGTTGTATGGGAGCTAGGTGGGGTGAGCGCTGGGTTGTATGGGAGCTAGGTGGAGTGAGCACTGAGTTGTATGGGAGCTAGGTGGAGTGAGCGCTGAGTTGTATGGGAGCTAGGTGGGGTGAGCGCTGGGTTGTATGGGAGCTAGGTGGAGTGAGCGATGAGTTGTATCGGAGCTAGGTGGGGTGAGCGCTGGGTTTTATGGGAGCTATGTGGAGTGAGCGCTGAGTTGTATGGGAGCTAGGTGGGGTGAGCGCTGAGTTGTATGGGAGCTAGGTGGGGTGAGCGCTAAGTTATATGGGAGCTAGGTGGGGTGAGCGCTGGGTTGTATGGGAGCTAGGTGGAGTGAGCGCTGAGTTGTATGGGAGCTAGGTGGGGTGAGCGCTGGGTTGTATGGGAGCTAGGTGGGGTGAGCGCTAAGTTATATGGGAGCTAGGTGGGGTGAGCGCTGGGTTGTATGGGAGCTAGGTGGGGTGAACGCTGAGTTGTATGGGAGCTAGGTGGGGTGAGCGCTGGGTTGTATGGGAGCTAGGTGGGGTGAGCGCTAAGTTATATGGGAGCTAGGTGGGGTGAGCGCTGGGTTGTATGGGAGCTAGGTGGAGTGAGCGCTGAGTTGTATGGGAGCTAGGTGGGGTGAACGCTGAGTTGTATGGGAGCTAGGTGGGGTGAGCGCTGGGTTGTATGGGAGCTAGGTGGGGTGAGCGCTGGGTTGTATGGGAGCTAGGTGGGGTGAGCGCTGGGTTAGCTAGGGGAGCGATGAGTTGTATGGGAGCTAGGTGGCATTGTGGGGGGAGCGCTGGCGTGTATGGGGGTGGTGTTTGAGCTGCAGAAGCTGGATATCGAGTCTGTTAGGTATGAGGAGATCCAGGATAGGAGCGCTGAGTTGTATGGGAGCTAGGTGGGGTGATCGCTGAGTTGTATGGGAGCTAGGTGGGGTGAGCGCTGGGCTGTATGGGAGCTAGGTGGGTTGAACGCTGAGTTGTATGGGAGCTAGGTGGGGTGAGCGCTGGGTTGTATGGGAGCTAGGTTGGGTGAGCGCTGGGTTGTATGGGAGCTAGGTGGAGTGAGCGCTGGGTTGTATGGGAGCTAGGTGGGGTGAGCGCTGGGTTGTATGGGAGCTAGGTGGAGTGAGCGCTGGGTTGTATGGGAGCTAGGTGGAGTGAGCGCTGGGTTGTATGGGAGCTAGGTGGGGTGAGCGCTGGGTTGTATGGGAGCTAGGTGGGGTGAGCGCTGGGATGTATGGGAGCTAGGTGGGGTGAGCGCTGGGATGTATGGGAGCTAGGTGGAGTGAGCGCTGGGTTGTATGGGAGCTAGGTGGGGTGAGCGCTGGGTTGTATGGGAGCTAGGTGGGGTGAGCGCTGGGTTGTATGGGAGCTAGGTGGGGTGAGCGCTGGGTTGTATGGGAGCTAGGTGGGGTGAGCGCTGGGTTGTATGGGAGCTAGGTGGGGTGAGCGCTGGGTTGTATGGGAGCTAGGTGGGGTGAGCGCTGGGTTGTATGGGAGCTAGGTGGGGTGAGCGCTGGGTTGTATGGGAGCTAGGTGGGGTGAGTGCTGGGTTGTATGGGAGCTAGGTGGGGTGAGCGCTGGGTTGTATGGGAGCTAGGTGGGGTGAGCGCTGGGTTGTATGGGAGCTAGGTGGGGTGAGCGCTGGGTTAGCTAGGGGAGCGATGAGTTGTATGGGAGCTAGGTGGCATTGTGGGGGGAGCGCTGGTGTGTATGGGGGTGGTGTGTGAGCGGGAGAAGCTGGATATCGAGTCTGTTAGGTATGAGGAGATCCAGGATAGGGCCAAGTCTGTGATGCCAAGAGATGAGAGGGTCTGTAGTAAGAGGGAATGGTCTTAGTGACAGGTTGAAGAGATGGGTTAGGGATGGGATGAAGACTGTGGTGAGGTGGGATGGGTTTGGGTCAAGTTTATAGGTGCAATACCTACAGATACGAAACACAAACCAAAGAATTTTACTAAAAAATATATAGTTTGTTACTCACAAAATAATCACAACATTAAAAATTAGGGAACGGGCCACCAGGTGGCAATAGAGTGCAAGGATCCATCCAAGGGTATGTATACTGAACTATATACATCAATTTGACAATAAATTTAAATAAATATAAAGATGATCACTATTTGTATTCAATTCCATGTAAGGGACCTGAACATTGATTAAATATATGTAAAAAGGCTATAGTACATTTAATATTTACTTTCCAACACAAAGTGCATATATCAGGTAAGTACCCAAGGTAAAGTGAATGCTGTGCATAAATCTAATATAATATTACCCCAAATAAATATAAATAAATAGATTACCAATCAATATAAGGGCGGGGAATAAAGAGAGGAGTAAAGCCTAATAACTATAAGGTGCACCAAACATGATCGTAAAATACTATAATGTTGCCATGATCTTACATACCCTGGTGATAGACCCGCACGGCCCAACGCGCGTTTCGCTTCAGCTTTGACGAGGAAGACTGAAGGTAAGCCCGTCGCATCGCATTATATATCCAGCAGGACCAATCAAGAAAGTGCATCGTGCAAGTGGACAAATTAGCAGCGAGACTGAATTACCATGCATGGTAAAGCCGCCATCATCTTCCAGGAGCCAGGGACGCGTCTCCATGGAGCGCGTCACATGACGGGAGATGACGACAGTCAGAATCACGGAGCTGAACGCCCGGACCAGAATGCTAATCAGGTGACAAAAGTGAAAAGGGCAAATCCTAGTAGAGTGAATATATAAATATATAGGGAGAATCCAGAACAAAGTCCCGCCAACCCCATATAGGTTTTCCAGAATTGAATATAGTTCTTTCTTTTGGTCCCTCCAAATTGCTCTGAACCAATATATCCCTTAAATTTCATGACATTCTATAGGTAATAGCTTGGTGTTTAGGAATATAATTATTGAGAGTATTATCCAATTTCAAAATATCCCAATACTTGTTAAGTGCTCTCCACATTTCCCCATTCCTGGCATTAAAGGTTGACATAAATCTCACCATGTCGTTATCTTTCTTTTTCTTCGGTTGGTAGAGAAGTTCTGACCATTTAGAGAATTTAGCACGGCGATAACTTTTCTGTTTGTTTGGTTTATCAAGTTTATAGGTGGTGAGATGTGAATTGGAGAGGAAAGAGGAAAGGTTATGTACCGTAATGGCGGACAAGCTGGTTTTGGAGGAGGAGAGTTGAATCGTTATGAGGTGGGACTATAAGGATTTTAGGCAAAAGATTTGTCTGATTTTGTCAATCTTTTGCTTGAACAATGAGGCAAAGTCTTCAGCTGAGATGAGAGGGACAGGGTGCTAGGGGACGGAGGAGAGAATTGAAAGTGTTGAATAGCTGTTTAGGGTTTTGAGACAGGGAAGATATGAGAGATGAGAAGTAGGTTTGTTTTGCTGCAGTGAGCATGGACTTGAAAGTAGTGAGGGACTGTTTGAATGCAATGAAGTGCTCATTGAAATGGGACCTTTTCTCCGCACAGCAACCCTGGAAGCCTACCACAATTCTTTAATCGGGCTGGTGTGCCAGGGTTGCCTGTTGATTGTGTGAACCTTGGTATTTATGTGGTGGGAGGCAACCGAAATGAGAGCTACTGTGGTGTCATATAAAGTGGTAGCAGCATCTGCATTATGTAAGGAACTTATGTCTGTTAGAGGGAGGAGGGATTCAGAGAGTATAGGTTGAGGTGTTTTTGATTTCTGCGATGGTGTGTAAGTTTGTGGAGTGTGGTTTGTGGACTTGGAGAGGAGAGGGAAGATAATGTAAGTAGAGTGTGGTCAGCAAGAGGGAGAGGTAAGTTGTAGAGGTTAGATAGGGAACAGAGGCGAATGATGACAAGGTCCAGTGTGTGTCCATCTTTGTGGGTGGCTGCAGAAGACAATTGAGCAAGGCCAAAGGAGGAAGTGAGATATAGATGCTTAGAGACAGCTGAGTGGGAAATCTCAGTGGGGATGTTGAAGTTACCCATAATGATAGTGGGGATGTCAGCGGAAAGGAAATGAGGTAGCCAGGTGGTGAAGTAGTTGAAGAAGGTGGTGGCTGGCCCTGTTGGGCGGTAGATGACAGCCAATTTGAGGCTGGAGGAGCAATAGATGCGCACACAGTGCACCTCAAAAGAAGGAAGAGTAATGGAGGGTGGCAGTGGGATTTGGGTGACGGAGCATGTATCTGACAGGAGAATATCAACTACTCTGCCATACTTACTGCTGGGGCAGGGGTGTGGGAAAGGTGAAATCCACCATAAGAAAGTGCAGCTGGAAGGGCTGGGTCAGAGGGGGTGAGCCAGATTTCAGTGATGGCGAAGAAGGAACGTTTGTTAGTAATGAAAAGATCACGGATGTATGAAAGTTTGTTGCAGACAATTCGCCACCCAGTAGCAGTGCACATTGGGTGCAGGAGCCTGCATCATACCTGAGAGATTCTGGCTGTGTTACACAGCCTGCTGGTGATAAGTGCTGATGCACAGACAAAGCTGGTGAGGATCCAGACGATGGCTTGAAGTCTAGCATGGGGGGGTAGGGGTTAAAATCCAGTAATCTTTATTATAATCCATTAAAATCTTGAAGATATGTAGATATGTAGGGGATGTAAATATGTTGTGTTCCCTTCTTCTCCCCAACCCCTTTAAGAATGTTTAATGTGTATTATTAATGTTTTCATTCTGCTACACATAAAGTGTATTGTCACCGTGTACAAGAGTATTGCTACACCTTATGCGTACTACTCTGCATATCTATCTATCTATCTATCTATCTATCTATCTATCTATCTATCTATCTATCTATCTATCTATCTATCTGTGTTCTCATGTTTTGCACATATAGTATTAGGGAAAGTTTGTCCCCGTGCCTGGTATAGTGATACGGCGCAGTGTCCATTGTAGGCCACTAGAGGGGGCACTATAGTACATAGTTAGAATAGGAGGGGCACAGTGCATAAGTATAGTGCAGCTTCCTGGTACTAGTCAGTCAGGGCCTGGGCGCCCGTGCAGCTCACTGGGCGGCCTAGCCAGAAGTCGCTGTGCCCCGTAACGTTAAAGAAGGGGCCCAGCATAGAACAGCTACAAGGAAAGAATTCCTCTAGGAGGAAAAGAGAACGGAAGCTCTGCGGATGCAGCTGAAGGAAGTCTGTCCCTATAGCGCAAGAAGACAGTTCAGCATGGTCACTACACACGAGATGTGTAATTAATAGAGCACCCCACTGTTGCCCGGGTATCAATAAAATAATAGTACCGTAGTTCAATTATAAAATTATATATAAATATATTATTGAAAGACACCCAAAAACCACCCAGTGTGCTAGTGGTGTAGTGGAACACTACGAAAGATTAAAAAATCGTGCTCACCACATGGTAAAAAATCAAGAAATTAATCATGACAGGAAATATAATCAGATAAAATATTATTTTATTAACCCCTTTCTGACATCGGACGTACTATCCCGTCCATGTGGGGTGGGCCCCTATGACCATGGATGGGATAGTACGTCCAGCGCGATCGGCGGCGCTCACGTGGGGAGCGCCGCCGATCGTGGCCGGGTGTCAGCTGCCTATCGCAGCTGACATCCGGCACTATGTGCCAGGAGCGGTCACGGACCGCCCCCGGCACATTAACCCCTGGCACACCGCGATCAAAGATGATCGCGATGTGCCGGCGGTGCAGGGAAGCACCGCGCAGGGAGGGGGCTCCCTGCGGGCTTCCCTGAGCCCCCCGCAGCAACGCGATGTGATCGCGTTGCTGCGAGGGTCTCACCTCCCTCCCTGCTCCCTCCAGCCCCGGATCCAAGATGGCCGCGGATCCGGGTCCTGCAGGGAGGGAGGTGGCTTCACAGAGCCTGCTCAGAGCAGGCACTGTGAAGGCTGCAGCGCTGCATGTCAGATCAGTGATCTGACAGAGTGCTGTCCAAACTGTCAGATCACTGATCTGTGATGTCCCCCCCTGGGACAAAGTAAAAAAGTAAAAAAAAAAATTTTCAAATGTGTAAAAAAAAATAAAAAAAAATATTCCAAAATAATGAAAAAAAAAAAAATATTATTCCCATAAATACATTTCTTTATCTAAATAAAAAAAAACAAAACAATAAAAGTACACATATTTAGTATCGCCGCATCCGTAACGGCCCGACCTATAAAACTGGCCCACTAGTTAACCCCTTCAGTAAACACCGTAAGAAAAAAAAAAAAAAACGAGGCAAAAAACAACGCTTTATTATCATACTGCCGAACAAAAAGTGGAATAACACGCGATCAAAAAGACAGATATAAATAACCATGGTACCGCTGAAAACGTCATCTTGTCCCGCAAAAAACGAGCCGCCATACAGCATCATCAGCAAAAAAATAAAAAAGTTATAGTCCTGAGAATAAAGCGATGCCAAAATAATTATTTTTTCTATAAAATAGTTTTTATCGTATAAAAGCGCCAAAACATAAAAAAATGATATAAATGAGGTGTCGCTGTAATCGTACTGACCCGAAGAATAAAACTGCTTTATCAATTTTACCAAACGCGGAACGGTATAAACGCCTCCCCCAAAAGAAATTCATGAATAGCTGGTTTTTGGTCATTCTGCCTCACAAAAATCGGAATAAAAAGCGATCAAAAAATGTCACGTGCCCGAAAATGTTACCAATAAAAACGTCAACTCGTCCTGCAAAAAACAAGACCTCACATGACTCTGTGGACCAAAATATAGAAAAATTGTATCTCTCAAAATGTGGTAACGCAAAAAATATTTTTTGCAATAAAAAGCGTCTTTCGGTGTGTGACGGCTGCCAATCATAAAAATCCGCTAAAAATCCCGCTATAAAAGTAAATCAAACCCCCCTTCATCACCCCCTTAGTTAGGGAAAAATTAAAAAAATGTATTTATTTCCATTTTCCCATTAGGGCTAGGGTTAGGGTTAGGGCTAGGGTTAGGGCTAGGGTTAGGGCTAGGGTTAGGGCTAGGGTTAGGGCTAGGGTTAGGGCTAGGGCTAGGGTTAGGGTTAGGGTTAGGGCTAGGGTTAGGGCTAGGGTTAGGATTAGGGTTAGGGCTAGGGTTAGGGCTACAGTTTGGGTTGGGGCTAAAGTTACAGTTAGGGTTTAGATTACATTTACGGTTGGGAATAGGGTTGGGATTAGGGTTAGGGGTGTGTCTGGGTTAGAGGTGTGGTTAGGGTTACTGTTGGGATTAGGGTTAGGGGTGTGTTTGGATTAGGGTTTCAGTTATAATTGGGGGGTTTCCACTGTTTAGGCACATCAGGGGCTCTCCAAATGCGACATGGCGTCCGATCTCAATTTCAGCCAATTCTGCGTTGAAAAAGTAAAACAGTGCTTCTTCCCTTCCGAGCTCTCCCGTGTGCCCAAACAGGGGTTTACCCCAACATATGGGGTATCAGCGTACTCAGAACAAATAGGACAACAACTTTTGGGGTCCAATTTCTCCTGTTACCCTTGGGAAAATACAAAACTCGGGGCTAAAACATATTTTTTGTGGGAAAAAAAAAAGATTTTTTATTTTCACGGCTCTGCGTTATAAACTGTAGTGAAACACTTGGGGGTTCAAAGTTCTCACAACACATCTAGATTAGTTCCCTGGGGGGTCTAGTTTCCAATATGGGGTCACTTGTGGGGGGTTTCTACTGTTTAGGTACATTAGGGGTTCTGCAAACGCAATGTGACGTCTGCAGACCATTCCATCTAAGTCCTCATTCCAAATGGCGCTCCTTCCCTACCGAGCTCTGCCATGCGCTCAAACGGTGGTTTCCCCCAACATACGGGGTATCAGCGTACTCAGGACAAATTGGACAACAACTTTTGGGGTCGAATTTCTCCTCTTACCCTCGGGAAAATACAAAACTGGGGGCTAAAAAATAATTTTGGGGGGAAAGATTTTTTTTTTTAATTTTCACGGCTCTGCGTTACAAACTGTAGTGAAACACTTGGGGGTTCAAAGCTATCACAACACATCTAGATGATTTTCTTAGGGGGTCTAGTTTCTAAAATGGTGTCACTTGTGGGAGGTTTCTACTGTTTAGGTACATTAGGGGCTCTGCAAATGCAATGTGACACCTGCAGACCATTCCATCTAAGTCCTCATTCCAAATGGAGCTCCTTCCCTTCCGAGCCCTCCCATGCGCCCAAACAGTGGTTCCCCCCCACATATGGGGTATCAGCGCACTCAGGACAAATTGGACAACAAATTGTGGGGTCGAATTTCTCCTGTTACCCTCGGGAAAATACAAAACTGGGGGCTAAAAAATAATTTTTGTGGGAAAAAAACTTTGTTTTATTTTTACGGCTCTCCATTATAAACTTCTGTGAAGCCCTTGGTGGGTCAAAGCGCTCAGCACACATCTAGATAAGTTCCTAAGGGGGTCTACTTTCCAAAATGGTGTCACTTGTGGGGGGTTTCTACTGTTTAGGTACATTAGGGGCTCTGCAAACGCAATGTGACACCTGCAGACCATTCCATCTAAGTCTGCATTCAAATGGCACTCCTTCCCTTCTGAGCCCTCCCATGTGCCCAAACAGTGGTTCCCCCCACATATGGTGTATCATCGCACTCAGGACAAATTGGGCAACAAATTTTGGGGTCCAATTTCTCCTGTTACCCTCAGGAAAATACAAAACTGGGGGCTAAAAAAATAATTTTTGTGGGAAAAAAACTTTGTTTTATTTTTACGGCTCTGCATTATAAACTTCTGTGAAGCACTTGGTGGGTCAAAGTGCTCACCACACCTCTAGATAAGTTCCTTAGGGGGTCTACTTTCCAAAATGGTGTCATTTGTGGGGGGTTTCAATGTTTAGGCACATCAGTGGCTCTTCAAACGCAACATGGCGTTCTATCTCAATTCCTGTCAATTTTGCTTTGAAAAGTCAAACGGCGCTCCTTCCCTTCCGAGCTCTCCCATCCGCCCAAACAGTGGTTTACCCCCACATATGGGGTATCAGCGTACTCAGGACAAATTGTACAACAACTTTTGGGGTCCAATTTCTTCTCTTACCCTTGGGAAAATAAAAAATTGGGGGCGAAAAGATAATTTTTGTGAAAAAATATGATTTTTTATTTTTACGGTTCTACATTATAAACTTCTGTGAAGCACTTGGTGGGTCAAAGTGCTCACCACACCTCTAGATAAGTTCCTTAGGGGGTCTACCTTCCAAAATGGTGTCACTTGTGGGGGGTTTCAATGTTTAGGCACATCAGTGGCTCTTCAAACGCAACATGGCGTCCCATCTCAATTCCTGTCAATTTTGCATTGAAAAGTCAAACGGCGCTCCTTCCCTTCCGAGCTCTCCCATCCGCCCAAACAGTGGTTTACCCCCACATATGGGCTATCAGCGTACTCAGGACAAATTGTACAACAACTTTTGAGGTCCAATTTCTTCTCTTACCCTTGGGAAAATAAAAAATTGGGGGCGAAAAGATAATTTTTGTGAAAAAATATGATTTTTTATTTTTACGGTTCTACATTATAAACTTCTGTGAAGCACTTGGTGGGTCAAAGTGCTCACCACACCTCTAGATAAGTTCCTTAGGGGGTCTACTTTCCAAAATGGTGTCACTTGTGGGGGTTTTCAATGTTTAGCCACATCAGGGGCTCTCCAAACGAAACATGGCGTCCCATCTCAATTCCAGTCAATTTTGCATTGAAAAGTCAAATGGCACTCCTTCGCTTCCGAGCTCTGCCATGCGCCCAAACAGTGGTTTACCCCCACATGTGGGGTATTGGCATACTCAGGACAAATTGTACAACAATGTTTGGGGTCCATTTTCTCCTGTTACCCTTGGTAAAATAAAACAAATTGGAGCTGAATTAAATTTTTTGTGAAAAAAAGTTAAATGTTCATTTTTATTTAAACATTAAAAAAATTCCTGTGAAGCACCAGAAGGGTTAATAAACTTCTTGAATGTGGTTGAGAACCTTGAGGGGTGTAGTTTTTAGAATGGTGTCACACTTGGGTATTTTCTATCATATAGACCGCTCAAAATGACTTCAAATGAGATGTGGTCCCTAAAATAAAATGGTGTTGTAGAAATGAGAAATTGCTGGTCAACTTTTAACCCTTATAACTCCCTAACAAAAAAAAATTTTGGTTCCAAAATTGTGCTGATGTAAAGTAGACATGTGGGAAATGTTACTTATTAAGTATTTTGTGTGACATATCTCTGTGATTTAATTGCATAAAAATTCAAAGTTGGAAAATTGCGAAATTTTCATAATTTTCGCCAAATTTCCGTTTTTTTCACAAATAAACGCAGGTACTATCAAAGAATTTTTACCATTGTCATGAAGTACAATATGTCACGAGAAAACAATGTCAGAATCACTGGGATCCGTTGAAGCGTTCCAGAGTTATAACCTCATAAAGGGACAGTGGTCAGAATTGTAAAAATTGGCCTGGTCATTAACGTGCAAACCACCCTTGGGGGTAAAGGGGTTAAATACCAAATATAAAAACACATATTAAAATCAAGATTCGTTTCAGTATATATGTATACAATTGTTACTACGTGCCCATATCTGACTGGCTGATATAAAAAATTAGTTTAGATCTCCATAAGGTAACTGATTTAGCCCACTTGAAAAAAGCAAGAAAAAATATAAAAATATCCTAATAAAAAATTAGGAATTTATATAAAAAGTGCCGCAATGTGCATATAAAGTGGCAAATATAAAGTGCAATGTATTGCATATAGAACTAAAGTGCAGCAAAAATAGTGCGATAGTGAAAGAAAGGTAGGCAATATAGGGAGACACTTACTTCAATCAATTTGTACATACACCGCTACGGGCAGCCAGGGCAGTCTGAGGCACCCCGACGCGCGTTTTGGACGCACTGTTCCTTCGTCACGAGATGTGGCAGATCTTTGCCTGGGAGGCAGCACTTAGAACCGGGGCGAAACAGTGTAGGACTCCCCCATGTGAGGCAAGAATTCTGGATGGAATAGATTCTGCGGGACCGAAAGAAGCGGTCCGACCCGGGGCTGAATATAGAGAAGGAAAGGACAGAGCAGGGACAGAGAAGAATGTGTTGTGTGCGTTACCCGAAGTGCCTGTAATTGATTAAGCTGTGCTGAGTAATAATAATAATCTTTATTTATATAGCGCCAACATATTCCGCAGCGCTTTACAGCTTAAAAGTTTCAAACACAACAGTCATACATAACAACATTAGTAATACAATAATTAAAGCAAAATAAACGACCCTGCTCGTGAGAGCTTACAATCTACAATGAGGTGGGGGAGATACAAAGTACAGCTGTGTATTTACAATGATGTATTTACAATGATGGTCCAGCCATCTTCAGGGGGTGGGGGATAGATGGAGATAGTGAATGGGCTACACACAAACATAAAATGACTTTGATTAGTGAACGTGATAGGCCGCTCTGAATAAATGTGTTTTGAGGGAGCGCCTAAAACTATGCAAATTGTGGATGGTCCTAATATCTTGGGGTAGAGCATTCCAGAGGATTGGTGCAGCACGGGAGAAGTCTTGGAGTCGGGATTGGAATCGGGAGTGGGAGGTACGGATTAGTGCAGAGGTTAGTCGAAAGTCGTTTGCAGAGCGCAGCGGTTGGTTAGGCCAATTAATAGATCTTTGTAGTAGTCCAGGCAGGAGTGGATTAGGGCGACAGTGAGTGGTTTTTGTTGTCTCCATGGTGAGAAAAGGGCGGATTCTAAAGATGTTCTTTAGGTGTAAGCGGCATGAGCGGGCAAGAGATTGTATATGGGAGGTGAAGGAGAGATCGGAGTCAAACATAACACCCAGACAGCGCACCTGCTGCCGGGGTGTTATTATGGTGCCACCCACGGAGAGGGAAATGTCAGATTTAGGGAGGTTAGTAGATGGTGGGAGCAGAAGAAGTTCAGTTTTGGAGAGGTTGAGTTTCAGATAGAGGACGAACATGATGTCAGAGACTGCGAACAGACAGTCAGTGGCGTTCTGTAGCACAGCAGGAGTAAGGTCAGGGGATGATGTGTATAGTTGTGTCATCAGCATAAAGATGGTACTGAAAGCCAAATCTGCTGATGGTCTGTCAAATTGGGGCTGTGTAGAGGGAGAAGAGAAGGGGGCCAAGGACTGAGCCCTGAGGTACCCCGACAGTGAGAGGAAGAGGAGATGAAGTGGAGCCAGAGAACAGAACACTGAAGGAGCATCAGAAAGATAGGAGGAGAACCAGGAGAGAGCAGTGTACTTAAGGCCTAGTGACTGGAGCCTAGAGAGTAGGAGAGGGTGGTCAACAGTGTTGAAAGCTGCAGAAAGGTCGAGAAGAATGAGCAGAGAGTGGTCACTGTTACATTTTGCTGTCAGAAGGTCATTGGTCACCTTGATGAGTGCCGTTTCGGTCGAATGTAGGGGGCGGAAACCAGACTGTGAATGGTCTAGGAGGGAATGAGTGAAGAGGTAACGGGTAAGGCGGGAGTAGATCAGGCGCTCCAAGAGTTTAGAGATGAAGGGGAGATTGGAGACTGGTCTGTAGTTGTTTGTGCAGGATGGGTCGAGGGCGGGTTCTTTATGGAACAATGATAGAGTGTTTGAAGGAGAAGGGCAAAATGCCAGAGGAGAGGGAGAGATTAAAGATTGTAGTTAGGTGAGTTGTGACAACTGGAGAGAGAGACTGGAGGAGATGTGAGGGAAAGGGGTCGGTAGTGCATGTAGTCGGACGAGAAGAAGAGAGGAGCTTGGAGACTTCTTCTGTGATGGGATCGAATGTGGAGAGTGAGCCAGGGGAAATGCAGGGCTGTTTCACTCTGTGTTTGGAGGTTCTGAGGGTGAGGGGCGCTACTTGGTCCAGGGTGCTTCTAAGAGTGTCATTGTAGTGATGTACAGCCAAATCAGGACAGGAAAAAGAGGAGATTGGGGACAATGATGAGTGTAGGGAGTCTGAAAGTGTGTGAGGGTTGATAGCATGTAGATTTCTGAATGTGTGGTAGGTAGGAGGGTGCTGGGGTGGGCGAGGAATTGTGAGTGTGAAGGAGAGAATGTTGTGGTCAGAGAGGGAAAGCGATGAGTTATCTAGGTAGGAGATTGAACAGAGCCGAACGAAGACCAGGTCAAGGGTGTTACCGTCTTTGTGTGTTTCAGAGATTGAGAGCTGTGAGAGGCCGAGAGAAGTGGTTGGTGATAGAAGCTGGGATGCAGATGTGGAAGTGGGGCTGTTAGTGGGGATGTTGAAGTCTCCCAGGATAAGGGTTGGTAGTTCTGAGCACATGAAGTGCGGCAGCCAGGCAGAGAAATGGTCTAGGAAGTGGGTGGGTGAGCCTGGGGGCTGGTATATGACCGCTACTCTGAGGGAGAGGGGACAAAAGAGCCTGATGGTGTGGACCTCAAAAGAAGGGAATGAGAGTGATGTAGCTGGGGGGATGACGTGGAAAGTGCATTGTGGGGACAGGAGTATGCCGACTCCACCACCATGTCTGTTTGTGGGTCTCGGGAATGTGAGAATTGTAAGCCACCATGGGAAATGGCACCAGGAGAGACAGTGTCAGAATGCTGAATCCAGGTTTCTGTGAGGGCCAACAGATTAAGAAAGTTTTTCAGAAAGTAATTAAGTAATTGTGTACGAAAGGAAGCTTGTCACATACAGACCGTGGATTCCAAAGGGCACAAATAAAAGAAGGAGATGAAGGAGTGCAATTAATATTAGTAAGATTATTAAGGTTTCGATGTGAGGTAGGGTAGGGGTTGAGGTTGGGGGATGGTGGACCAGGGTTGGGGGAGATGTCCGCTAAAATCAGTGGGAGTAGGAAGATAAAGAGCAAGTAATTTTTAGAATTGTATGAAGTTTTTTTTTGCAGTGTGTTTGGGCAAGAGGGGCTGAGGTTTTTCAGGAAGGTGAGAAGCGCATGGGAGCTGTACATGGGAGAGGGAAGGAGTAAGGAGCTGATGTATATGAGTCGTGATGGAGGGGGGATTGGGCATTGAATGTGGATTGCTAGGGAACATAGGAGGATAGGAATAAAGCACATGGATAGATGGGAGTGCAGAGTGTGGGTTACCTGACTCTTGCCCTGACTGACTGCCATGGAATAACTGCTGTATCGTGCCGCTTATCTTCGTGATGCTTTGCTTCTGGGATGCTTGCGTGCACCCCCACATGTGTGCACCCCTAAGGATGTTTCTAAATTTATAGTCCAGAATGCAGGGTCAGGAGAGATGGATTGTGGGCACTGGTTGGGGATAATTTGGCAGCTGTGGCCAGCACACCAGGGGGTGATTAAATGATCAAACACATTGTGGCTGGCAACATCTATATGCTATAACATCTTCAGCAAGATGATCTCTAGAGTGACCACAGTCATGGGTATACATCAAACAGTGAGTAAAACATACAATGCAACAAATGAATTATACCAATCATTAAGCAGGCACATTAAAATATGTTGCTAGATGGTAGAGTGGCAGATGACAGATAGCAGACAGCAAACAGAGGGAATTTTTACCATTAGAGTCTATTGCAGCAGATGAGACAGCAAGAGGTGGGAAGTTGTACCATTTGAATATATTGCAGGAGACAGCAAACATAAATAAAAGCAAATGTAGTTACTGTGCTCTGACTTAAATCAGACACTGTCCTCTCTAAGCCTCCATCATCTCCTGCCATGTAGCATTTTGCTGAACAATCATGCCGCCCTCATTTTTGCCACTTTTTACACAACATCTAATTGAGGTCACTCCTTTTATCTGACTGTACTTTTTTTTTTTTTTGCAATATGCAGCCAAAATATTGATAAGTATAACTTAGTAACTCATCGTCAATGTCTATGAATGCTGTATATTTGTAGGTGGAGGGTTTTTTGCATCCTTTTTGTTAAGTTTCAGGCAGAGTGGAAATTAGTCCATGAAACAATGATGAAGAAAGTTCATCTCTTCAAGGAAAAAGATGGCAGGATTTTAAAGTCAATGTCCCCTGTCATCAACAAACTTAAATTGGTTGGAAATGGTCGCTCAGCCAATCTCTGGCTGTAGAGACGTTTCTGTCCATTTACACCATTACAGTGGAAGGTGGAGATGGATACGAAAACTACTGAAAAGCAACATAGCAAATTTGAAGAACTATAATACATTACTAATTGGAGGTATTTGCTAATATTATTTTTACTACATCTACTGTATATTGGGTTCAGATCTTGGAGATAGGAATATCCCTTTAAAGAAGCTCTTCTATTAAACATTTAATTGGATAAACCTTTGTAAATGTATATGTAGTGTACAATAGGTGCATTAATATACACACAGATAGCCATGTTCCGCAGTTTCCAGCATCACTACAGTCCTCTTCTGGGACATGTACAGGGCTGGCGTTAGGGGCAGGCAGACCAGGCAGCTGCCTAGGGCTTCCGCTTCTCCAGGGGCCCCTAGCCAGTGGCGTGCCGCTAAGGGCCGCCCCCTGCCCTGCACATTTAACTTATCCGCAAAGATGCCGATACAGTTAAAAGCAGTGATGCGTGTGAGGCAGTGACCCCTGTTGCAGCTTGGGGGCGCTGTTTGTGCTCCATAGAATGTGCACAGAGGCGTGTGAAGTCCATAGGTGTGCATGGCAGTCGCAGGGGTAGCTGTGATTGCAATGTGAGGCAGTGACTCATGTCAGTGGTAGAGGTCACTGACTGTGTCTTCTCCCCAGGTGATGCACGCAGATGGATGAAGTCCATAGGTGTGCATGGGAGTCACAAATTTTTGATCTGGGTTTTCCATATGGCTGAAGGCCACAGGTTTGTGTGTATTAAAAGCCTTGCAGTAAGAGGTATGGGTGTGTCAGGTGTAACGTCAGTGTCAGTCTAGTGTGTGCTGAGCAGATGCCTGCAGAGCGCTGGCTGAGTGCATGGAGGCACAGGCCAGTGGAGCCAGCAGCTATGGCAGCTGAATAGCCTGGCACCCGCAGCGTACACAGTGATGCAAGCCGTCCATGGTACTGGTCTCGGATGTGGGCAGTCCTGTGCCCGAAGGTGGATGTCCTGTGCTCGGAGTTGGATGTAGACAGTCCTGTGCCCCGAGGTGGATGTCCTGTGCCCGAAAGACGGATGTGGACAGTCCTGTGCCCGGAGGTGGATGTCCTGTGCCCGAAAGAGACGGATGTGGACAGTCCTGTGCCCAAAAGAGGACTAGCATGTGTAACGATTGCAAACAGGTGGATATGGTGCCCAGCTGCTATCCGGAGGATATCCTGGGCTGTGTGAGTAAAGAGACTGTGATACAGCCATTCAGGACACCCATGAGAACTATTCAGAGGAAGGCTGGTGTGTGTACTGTCTGCAACATATGAGGCTGTGTGTATGGAGACTGTAATATGGCGTGCGGTCACCCAGGAAAACTGGATAAGGGAAGTCTGGCCTGTTTAGGGACTGCAAATCTAAAGCCATGTGATAAGCCATGTGATATGTATTACTATGAACTGGTGTGAAATGAACACTGATAATATACACTGAAGTTATATGCATTTGTGTGAATTGGACTTTAATCCAGTGAGGAAACACATTAAAGAGACTTTTGTGTTGGAACTATGTGGGTCACTGTCTCTTCACTGCCTATGAGGCTACTGCAGCCTTACATGGGAGAGAGAATGTCACATCACACTCCTCCCATCTCTCTCCCTTTGCCTCAGCATGTGCCAGCAGTGAAGCTGATGAGATGCTGAGACACTCTGCAAAAGCCAGATCAGCAGGGGAACAAGGAAGAGAGGTAAGCATTGTGTGGGTGTTGCACGATACTTTGTGTGGGGGGACTGGATTATACTCTGAGGGGGGCTGTGTATATGCAATGTGTATGAGGGGCTGCATTATACTGTGTGTGGGGGGGCTGCAATATACTGTGTGTGTTTGTGAGGGAGGCTGAATTATACTGTGTGTGGGGGGATGTATTATATTCTGAGGGGGGCTGCATTATACTGTGTGTGGGGGGGGCTGCAATATATTGTATGTGTGTTTGTGTTGGAGGCTGAATTATACTGTGTGTGGGAGGCTTGTGGGGGTTGTATTATACTCTGAGGGGGCTGCTTTATACTGTGGGGGCTGCATTATACTCTGAGCAGGCTGCATTATTTTGTGTGGGGGCTTCATTATACTGTGTGTGTGGGGCTGCATTATACTGTGTGTGGTGAAGCTGCATTATACTGTGTGTTTGTGGGGGAGGCTGAATTAGACTGCATGTGGGGGGCTGCATTGTACTGTATGTGTGAGGCTGCATTATACTCTGAGGGGCTTCATTATACATTGAAGGGGCTGCTTTCTACTTTGGGGGGCTGCATTATACTGTGTGTGTGTGGGGCTGCATTATACTCTGAGTGCTCATTATGCTCTATGAGTGAACTACATTATACTCTATGAGGGGATTGCATTATAATCTCTTCTGAAGGGGCCTGCAGTATATTAGGGGCTGCTGTATACTCTTTCAAGAACCATGGGGGTGCATTCTACTATATGTACTATATGGGACCTGCATTATACTGCATCGAGAACTATCTGTACCCATCATTCTTCTTCAGCTGGAGTAAGGGTAGGTGCACACGGTCAGTAAATGCTGTGGGTTGGACGCTGTGTAGTTGTGCAGCATTCAACCCACAGCGTCTAGATGTTACAGCATAGTGGATATGATTTCAAGAAATCCCATGTCCACTATGTGTGCACAGACATCCGCAGCTCACCTGTGGAGACAGACATGCAGCCAGGGCTGGCTTTAGGGGCAGGCAGAGCCGGCAGCAGCCTAGGGCCCTCGCTCCTCCAGGGGCCCCCAGCCATTGGTGTGCTGCTAATAGCGGCACACTTCGCGGCTGCTATGGGACCCTTAAGAGTCGTCCGCAGTTAAGAGTGGGCCCTTAAGAGTGGTCCTGCATATGGCGCGTCTTTCCAGAATGCAGCATGTCTATCTTGAGGAGACGTGAGCCTCTGCAAGATACATTTCACCCGCACAATGTATTGGACACGGTGAATCCGCACGGTTGAATGAACATATGGCGATTCACCTGTGTTCAATAGTCGGCAGTGGACATGCACTGCGTCCAAAGCGCTGCCAGTTACTGAACCCTGCATCTACCCTAAAGAGGCCCAGAAACAAGCATCGAACTACTTCAATATTGTCAATCGCACTCGTTTAGCGGCATGAACTCAGCGCTTGGAAGTACAACAGAAATGTTTCTATGTGATGGTGCAATATGTGAGCATTTGAGGCCCCACTTTAAACTTTTGCCCAGGGCTCCACTTTGTCTAAAACCGGCCCTGGGCATGTGATGGCTATCCTGTCTTGCCGGCTCACATTGTGGTCTACTGGGCTTTAACACTACAAGTCTGTGGAACATCAGCAAGTAGGAATAGCCTTCATGTGACCCAGAAGATGACCAGGTGAAAAATGCAGAAGTGGAAACGTGTTTCTGTTACACTTTTCCTCTGATTGTTCCACTCCTTATTTTAGCTTTCAAATACTGATGTAAAATACTGACCAAATACTGAACGTGGCATAATTGTGAAAAGTCCTTGTACAAAAAACAAATAAAAATCCTTTTCATTCTAAAGTATGGAGGAATTTTTAATTTAATAGTGAACAGCTTGTTGGGTAGGTTACTGGCCATCATGTGGTCTCAGGGAACTCCCGATGCACAGCCCGGTGTCTTTAGTGCCTACTATGACATTGCATCTGTCCCCGCTGCCTCGTCTACTCAAGTGAGATGTCATTAGGGTGATAGAAGATGTGATGCAGAGGTCACTACAGCTTTTATCTCCACCCTAAAATGAATTGTCATTGGGGTAGTGATCTACACTCACTCTCTGAATCTCTTCTCCCTCTCACAGATATAAGTTCCTTACACAATGCGGATGCCGCTGCTGCTCTATATAACACCACAACAGCTGTAGCTCTGGAATCGGTTGCCCCTCTCACACATACCAAAGCTCGCAAAATCAACAGACAGCCCTGGCACACCAGCCTGACAAAAGAACTGAGGCGGGCTTCCAGGGTTGCTGAGCGGAGATGGAAAAGATCCCACGCCAATAAGCACTTTATCGCATTCAAACAGTCCCTCACTACTTTCAAGACCACATTCACCACAGCTAAACAAACCTACTTCTCATCTCTCATATCCTCCCTGTCTCACAACCCTAAACAGTTATTCAACACTTTCACTTCTCTCCTCCGTACCCCAGCATCCCCTCTTTCTCCACTCATCTCAGCCATAGGCTTTGCCTCATTTTTCAAGCAGAAGATTGATAACATCAGAGACAGTTTTGATCGACAACCACCAGAGCCCTCCACTTCTCCACCATTACAGAAGATCGAATCTCCACTCTACTGTCAAGATCACATCTCACCACCTGTGCACGTGACCCATCCAACTTCATCCCAAACCTCACCACAGTCTTCATCCAAACCCTAACCCATCTCTTCAACCTATCACTAACAACTGGTGTTTTCCACTCAAGCTTTAACCCCTTAACCACCGAAGCTTTTTTCGGTTTTGCATTTTCATTTTTCGCTGCCCTCCTTCCCAGAGCCATAACTTTTTTTATTTTTCCGTCAATATGACCATGTGAGGGCTTATTTTTTTGCGAGATGAGTTGTACTTTTGAATGTTAGTTTTTTCCATGTCGTGTACTAGAAAACGGGAAAACAATTCCAAGTGTGGTGAAATTGCAAAAACAAGTGTAATCCCACACTTGTTTTTTGTTTGGCTTTTTTGTTAGGTTCACTAAATGCTAAAACTGACCTGCCATTATGATTCTCCATTTTTCATGATTTGGGGTTGGGCGAGGGCTTATTTTTTGTGTGCCAAGCTGACGTTTTTAATGATACCATTTTGGTGCAGAAATGTTCTTTTGATCGCCCGTTGTTGCATTTTAATGCAATGTCGTGGCGACCAAAAAGACGTAATTCTGGCGTTTTGAATTTTTTTCTCGCTACGCTGTTTAATGATCAGGTTAATCCTTTTTTTTTTTGATAGATCGGGCGATTCTGAACGTGGTGATACCAAATGTGTGTAGGTTTGATTTTTTTTTTTTTATTGTTTTATTTTCAATGGGGCGAAAGGGGGGTGATTTGAACTTTTATATTTTTTATTTTTTTCATGTTTTTAAAAACATTTTTTTTTACTTTTTCCACTCTTCAATAGCCTCCATGGGAGGCTAGAAGCTGGCATAGCCTGATCGCCTCTGCTACATAGGAGCGAAGCATAGATCACCCCTATGTAGCAGAATTACAGCATTGCCATGAGCGCCGACCAAAGGGTGGCGCTCACAGCAATCTGGCATCAACAACCTTAGAGGTCTGCAGGAGACCTCTGGTTGTCATGCCGATGCATCGCTGACCTCCGATCACGTGAGGGTGTCAGCTGTGTGCGCATTTCCGGCTCGATGTCTGGAAGCGCTTGTTAAATGCCGCTGTCAGCATTTGACATCGGCATTTAACTAGTTAATAGGCGCGGGCAGATCACGATTCTGCTCGTGCCTTTTGCGACCACATGTCAGCTGTTCAAAACAGCTGACATGTCCCGGCTTTGATGTGGGCTCCGGCGAGGGTTCTGCCATCGGTCATACTATTCCATCCGATGGCAGAAAGGGGTTAAGCATGCCTCTATCACACTTATCCTCAAAAAGCCGTCTCTATCTAGCTATTGCCCCATGTCACTTCTCCCCTATGCCTCAAAACTACTGGAACAGCATGTCCATCTTGAACTGTCCTCCCACGTCTCTTCTTGCTCCCTCTTTGGCTGCTTACAGTCTGGCTTTCAGCCGCATCACTTAACTGAAACTGCCCTAACTAAAGTCACCAATGACCTATTAACCACCAGAGCCAAACGACACTACTCTGTCCTCCTCCTCCCAGACCTGTCCTCTGCCTTTGACACAGTGGACCACTCCCTATTACAGACCCTGACGAAGGCTGATGCCGAAACGCCCGTCGGGGTGAGTGCATCCAAGGGACACTGCATTTGTTTGAGGTATCTATGGAGTACTTATTCTACTAATATGGTTATTTGAATACACAGTTATTTTTCAGGATTCATTATTTATTGCACTGGAACTTTATAATATGCCCCAATATGTTCATTATATTCAATATTTAAAGGGAAGGTGCCGCGTTTTAATATTGTAAAAAAAAAAAACCTCTTTAATTCCTTATTTTTATAAGTTATTTTCAAGTGCATAGGATTTATTGTTTTTTTTTTTATTCATTTTTTTTCTGCCACTGGGTGCCGCCATTTTCATTTGCAGGACTGTAAGTGTAGCTGCACGACACTTACAGTCTTCACATACGGCAGCCCTGGACATAGACATCTGCAGTCGGGAGGCGACCCCATAGCTAGCAATTCATTATAAGCTTCTCTCTGCTCTGATGTGGCCACGCCCCCTGGGCGGTCTCCACATCACAGCAGAGGCAGGAGATCGGCGCCATCTTGCTTCAGTCTACAGTGGAGTGTACCTGACTGTGAGCTCCACTGTGACTGAGCTGTGCTGTTGGAGGGGCAGCTCCATCTGTCTCCCCTCACACTGTCAGCGGCCATTCCCTGTCCTCTGCTGCCTGGTGTGTGGCTGTAATCTCTAGAGAGGGTGAAGGAGTCTGCCGTCTGATGTCCTCTATCAGGAGCTGCAGAGAGGTAACAGAGGGGGATGGGGGAGGCTCTGTGCTGCTCCGACCTCTCACTGCAGCTCCTCACAGGACATCAGACCCTGCATCTATCACTATACTGTGCTGAGCCATGTATCTAATCCTCTCCTGTGTGATAGTGTCTGCTGAGCCGTGTATCTAATCCTCTCCTGTGTAATACTGTCTGGTGAGCCATGTATCTAATCCTCTCCTGTGTGATAGTGTCTGCTGAGCCGTGTATCTAATCCTCTCCTGTGTAATACTGTCTGGTGAGCCGTGTATCTAATCCTCTCCTGTGTGATAGTGTCTGCTGAGCTGTGTATCTAATCCTCTCCTGTGTGATAGTGTCTGCTGAGCCATGTATCTAATCCTCTCCTGTGTGATAGTGTCTGCTGAGCCATGTATCTAATCCTCTCCTGTGTGATAGTGTCTGCTGAGCCGTGTATCTAATCCTCTCCTGTGTAATACTGTCTGGTGAGCCGTGTATCTAATCCTCTCCTGTGTGATAGTGTCTGCTGAGCCATGTATCTAATCCTCTCCTGTGTGATAGTGTCTGCTGAGCCGTGTATCTAATCCTCTCCTGTGTAATACTGTCTGGTGAGCCGTGTATCTAATCCTCTCCTGTGTGATAGTGTCTGCTGAGCCATGTATCTAATCCTCTCCTGTGTGATAGTGTCTGCTGAGCCGTGTATCTAATCCTCTCCTGTGTAATACTGTCTGGTGAGCCGTGTATCTAATCCTCTCCTGTGTGATAGTGTCTGCTGAGCCGTGTATCTAATCCTCTCCTGTGTAATACTGTCTGGTGAGCCGTGTATCTAATCCTCTCCTGTGTGATAGTGTCTGCTGAGCCGTGTATCTAATCCTATCCTGTGCTGACCTGTGTATCTAATCCTGTGGAATACTGACTGTTGAGCCATGTATCTAATCCTCTCCTGTGTAATACTGTCTGGTGAGACGTGTATCTAATCCTCTCCTGTGTAATACTGTCTGCTGAGCCGTGTATCTAATCCTCTCCTGTGTGATACCGTCTGCTGAGCCGTGTATCTAATCCTATCCTGTGCTGACCTAACCTGTGTATCTAATCCTCCTGTGGAATACTGACTGCTGAGCCGTGTACCTAATCCTCTCCTGTGTGATAGTGTCTGCTGAGCCGTGTATCTAATCCTATCCTGTGCTGACCTGTGTATCTAATCCTCCTGTGGAATACTGACTACTGAACCGTGTATCTAATCCTGTGGAATACTGACTGCTGAGCCGTGTATCTAATCCTCTCCTGTGTGATACTGTCTGGTGAGCCGTGTATCTAATCCTATCCTGTGTGATACTGTCTGGTGAGCCGTGTATCTAATCCTATCCTGTGTGATACTGTCTGCTGAGCCGTGTATCTAATCCTCTCCTGTGTGATACTGTCTGGTGAGCCGTGTATCTAATCCTATCCTGTGTGATACTGTCTGCTGAGCCGTGTATCTAATCCTCTCCTGTGTAATACTGTCTGCTGAGCCGTGTATCTAATCCTATCCTGTGCTGACCTGTGTATCTAATCCTCCTGTGGAATACTGACTGCTGAGCCGTGTATCTAATCCTCTCGTGTGTGATACTGTCTGGTGAGACGTGTATCTAATCCTCTCCTGTGTGATACTGTCTGGTGAGCCGTGTATCTAATCCTCTCCTGTGTGATACTGTCTGCTGAGCCATGCATCTAATCCTATACTGTGTGATATTATGCTGAGCCGTGTATCTAATCCTCTCCTGTGTGATACTGTCTGGTGAACCGTGTATCTAATCCACTTCTATGCACTCCTCTCCCCCCTGCATATCTTTCCCCATTGCACACACAACTCAATGCGTGCGATAACAGGAGCTGCGGGCGTCATGCTGTATTATGGCATTATGTGAGATCTATATGACGGTATTATGTGATCTGTATGGTGGTATTATGCTTGATCAGTATTGTGAGAATTATATGGTGGTGTTGTGTGTGATCTATATGGTGGTATTATGTGAGAACACTGGCAGCATTGTGTGTGATCTATATGGCGGTATTATGTGTGATCTATATGGTGGTATGTGAGAACACTGGCGGTATTATGTGTGATCTATATGGTGGTATGTGAGAACACTGGCGGTATTATGTGTGATCTATATGGCGGTATTATGTGAGAACTGTATGACAGTATTGTGTGATCTATTTGATAGTATTGTGTGTGATCTATATGGCGGTATGTGAGAACACTATGGCAGTATTATGTGTGATCTATATGGCGGTATGTGAGAACACTATGGCAGTATTATGTGTGATCTATATGGCGGTATTATGTGTGATCTATATGGCGGTATTATGTGAGAACACTGGCAGTATTATGTGTGATCTATATGGCGGTATTATGTGTGAACTCTATGGCAGTATTATCTTCAGAAAGCGGACCCATTCTATGGTGGTTCTGGCTGAGCACCTGCACGCGGGTCTGGGGTAATAGAGGGGGCAGCATGACCTCCAGTTAGGTGCAGTCAGGGCTGGTGAGGCAGCTGAAGAGAGGGGTCTCATTTTTATCATTACTATATGGCTACATTTCCTTCCCAGCGTCACCCCAGACTGCGCCTGTCGCCTCGCTTTCACACATTGCCAGGACAGGATGGAGAAGACAGGATCTGAGGAGGGGAATGGGGTCTGTATGCAAAGTCTGGATCAGAACAGGCCATCAATCCGCAGAAATGTTTCCTGGATTTCTGTGGAGCAGACGGTCCATCCATGTGTATAAAAGACAGCGCTCTATGTACAATCTCTGGCTGCTCCGCACACCGAACAGGGGGCCCCTATAGACCAGCACACTGCTCTCCTGAAATACTCTGTGCTGCTGTCACCCTGCTCCCTCCACCACATATCTCCCAGAATCCATGCTGCCTGCCATCCTCGGTGACTGTCTGCTTGTCAGTATAAGGCTGCTTTCACACTAGCGTCGGTACGGGCCCGTCGCAGTGCGTCGTACCGACGCATGCTGTGAAAGAAATGTCCGACATGGGCAGCAGAAGCAGTCTTACGACACTTCCGCTGCCCCATTGTTAGGTCTGGGGAGGATGGGGCGGAGTTTCTGCCGTGCATGTGCGGTCGAAAATGGTGGACTCGACAGACAAACGTTATATGTAACTTTTATTGTGGCGGCGGTCCACCAAAACATGACGCAACCGTCGCACGACAGTTACGACGTGTGGCAATACGTCGCAATGCATCGGTAATGTTAGTCTATGGGGAAAAAACGCATCCTGCAGACAACTTTGCAGGATGCGTTTTTTCTTCTGAATGACGCATTGCAACGTACAGCCAACAACGCTAGTGTGAAAGTAGCCTAAGGCTGCCGTCCACTATCAGTATTTGGTCAGTATTTTACCTCAGTATTTGTAGCTAAAACCAGGAGTGGGTGATAAATGCAGAAGTGGTGACATGTTTCTATTATACTTTTCCTCTAATTGTTCCTCTCCTGGTTTTGGCTTACAAATACTGAGGTAAAATACTGACCAAATACTGATAGTGTGACGGCAGCCATACTCTGCAGTCACCAACAAAATGGCTGCTCATTTGGTTCCTGAATATCATCCTCTCTAATCCCTTAGCAAACACCCAGAAGGGGAGGAGAGGAGACATCACACACGTCAGCAGACTCCGCCCATAATTACTGCAGTGCAGTAATGTGAGCTAGTTGTACACTAGGTTTTTCTGAAATTTCAGCAGCTGCTCCCCCTAGTGTTTAAAAGTGGAAATTCCAAAACTTTTCAAATTATTTTTCATATTTTACTAAATTATAAACAAATCATAATATTTTTTAAGAAAATGTAATCATTAATTATTTACATTTTTACAATTTCTGAAAAAAAAAATTTTTTTGATGGCACCTTCCCTTTAACCCCTTCATGACCCAGCCTATTTTGACCTTAATGACCTGGCCGTTTTTTGCAATTCTGACCAGTGTCCCTTTATGAGGTAATAACTCAGGAACGCTTCAATGGATCGTAGCGGTTCTGAGATTGTTTTTTCGTGACATATTGGGCTTCATGTTAGTGGTAAATTTAGGTCAATAAATTCTGCGTTTATTTGTGATAAAAACGGAAATTTGGCGAAAATTTTGAAAATTTCGCAATTTTCACATTTTGAATTTTTATTCTGTTAAACCAGAGAGATATGTGACACAAAATAGTTAATAAATAACATTTCCCACATGTTTACTTTACATCAGCACAATTTTGGAAACAAAATTTTTTTTTGTTAGGAAGTTATAAGGGTTAAAATTTGACCAGCGATTTGTCATTTTTACAACGAAATTTACAAAACCATTTTTTTTAGGGACCACCTCACATTTGAAGTCAGTTTGAGGGGTCTATATGGCTGAAAATACCCAAAAGTGACACCATTCTAAAAACTGCACCCCTCAAGGTACTCAAAACCACATTCAAGAAGTTTATTAACCCTTCAGGTGCTTCACAGCAGCAGAAGCAACATGGAAGGAAAAAATGAACATTTAACTTTTTAGTCACAAAAATTATCTTTTAGCAACAATTTTTTTATTTTCCCAATGGTAAAAGGAGAAACTGAACCACGATAGTTGTTGTCCAATTTGTCCTGAGTACGCTGATACCTCATATGTGGGGGTAAACCACTGTTTGGGCGCACGGCAGGGCTTGGAAGGGAAGGAGCGCCATTTGACTTTTTGAATCAAAAATTGGCTCCACTCTTTAGCGGACACCATGTCACGTTTGGAAAGCCCCCGTGTGCCTAAAAATTGGAGCTCCCCCACAAGTGACCCCATTTTGGAAACTAGACATCCCAAGGAACTTATTTAGATGCATAGTGAGCACTTTGAACCCCCAGGTGCTTCACAAATTGATCCGTAAAAATGAAAAAGTACTTTTTTTTCACAAAAAAATTCTTTTAGCCTCAATTTTTTCATTTTCACATGGGCAACAGGATAAAATGGATCCTAAAATGTGTTGGGCAATTTCTCCTGAGTACACCAATACCTCACATGTGGGGGTAAACCACTGTTTGGGCACATGGTAAGGCTCGGAAGGGAAGGAGCGCCATTTGACTTTTTGAATGAAAAATTATTTCCATCGTTAGCGGACACCATGTCGCGTTTGGATAGCTCCTGTGTGCCTAAACATTGACGCTCCCCCACAAGTGACCCCATTTTGGAAACTAGACCCCCCAAGGAACTTATTTAGATGCCTAGTGAGCACTTTAAACCCTCAGGTGCTTCACAAATTGATCTGTAAAAATGAAAAAGTACTTTTTTTTCACAAAAAAATTATTTTCGCCTCAATTTTTTCATTTTCACATGGGCAGTAGGATAAAATGGATCATAAAATTTGTTGGGCAATTTCTCCCGAGTACGCCGATACCTCATATGTGGGGGGGTAAACCACTGTTTGGGCACTCGGCAGGGCTCGGAAGGGAAGGCGCGCCATTTGACTTTTTGAATGGAAAATTAGCTCCAATTGTTAGCGGACACCATGTCGCGTTTGGAGAGCCCCTGTGTGCCTAAACATTGGAGCTCCCCCACAAGTGACCCCATTTTGGAAACTAGACCCCCCAAGGAACTTATCTAGATGCATATTGAGCACTTTAAACCCCCAGGTGCTTCACAGAAGTTTATAACGCAGAGCCATGAAAATAAAAAATAATTTTTCTTTCCTCAAAAATGATATTTTAGCCTGAAATTTTTTATTTTCCCAAGGGTAACAGGAGAAATTTGACCCCAAAAGTTGTTGTCCAGTTTCTCCTGAGTACGCTGATACCCCATATGTGGGGGTAAATCACTGTTTGGGCACATGCCGGGGCTCGGAAGTGAAGTAGTGACGTTTTGAAATGCAGACTTTGATGGAATGCTCTGTGGGCGTCACGTTGCGTTTGCAGAGCCCCTGATGTGGCTTAACAGTAGAAACCCCCCACAAGTGACCCCATTTTGGAAACTAGACCCCGAAAGGAACTTATCTAGATGTGTGGTGAGCACTTTGAACCCCCAAGCGCTTCATAGAAGTTTATAATGCAGAGCCGTGAAAATAATAAATACGTTTTCTTTCCTCAAAAATAATTATTTAGCCCAGAATTTTTTATTTTCCCAAGGGTTACAGGAGAAATTGGACCCCAAAAGTTGTTGTCCAGTTTCTCCTGAATACGCTGATACCCCATGAGTGGGGGTAAACCACTGTTTGGGCACACGTCGGGGCTCAGAAGGGAAGTAGTGACTTTTGAAATGCAACCTTTGATGGAATGGTCTACGGGTGTCACGTTGCGTTTGCAGAGCCCCTGGTGTGCCTAAACAGTAGAAACCCCCACAAGTGACCCCATTTTAGAAACTAGACCCCCCAAGGAACTTATCTAGATATGTGGTGAGCACTTTGAACCCCCAAGTGCTTCACAGACGTTTACAACGCAGAGCCGTGAAAATACAAAATCATTTTTCTTTCCTCAAAAATTATGTTTTAGCAAGCATTTTTTTAGATTCACAAGGGTAACAGGAGAAATTGGACCCCAGTAATTGTTGCGCAGTTTGTCCTGAGTATGCTGGTACCCCATATGTGGGGGTAAACCACTGTTTGGGCACACATCGGGGCTCAGAAGTGAGGGAGCACCATTTGACTTTTTGAATACGAGATTGGCTGGAATCAATGGTGGCGCCATGTTGCGTTTGGAGACCCCTGATGTGCCTAAACAGTGGTAACCCCTCAATTCTACCTCCAACACTAACCCCAACACACCCCTAACTCTAATCCCAACTGTAGCCATAACCCTAATCACAACCCTAACCCCAACACACCCCTAACCACAACCCTAACCCCAACACACCCCTAACCCTAACCACAACCCTAATTCCAACCCTAACCCTAAGGCTATGTGCCCACGTTGCGGATTCGTGTGAGATATTTCCGCACCATTTTTGAAAAATCCGCGGGTAAAAGGCACTGCGTTTTACCTGCGGATTTTCCGCGGATTTCCAGTGTTTTTTGTGCGGATTTCACCTGCGGATTCCTATTGAGGAACAGGTGTAAAACGCTGCGGAATCCGCACAAAGAATTGACATGCTGCGGAAAATGCAACGCAGCATTTCCGCGCGGTATTTTCCGCACCATGGGCACAGCGGATTTGGTTTTTCATATGTTTACATGGTACTGTAAACCTGATGGAACACTGCTGCGAATCCGCAGCCAAATCCGCACCGTGTGCACATAGCCTAATTCTAAAGGTATGTGCACACGCTGCGGAAAACGCTGCGGATCCGCAGCAGTTTCCCATGAGTTTACAGTTCAATGTAAACCTACGGGAAACAAAAATCGCTGTACACATGCTGCGGAAAAACTGCACGGAAACGCAGCGGTTTACATTCCGCAGCATGTCACTTCTTTTGTGCGGATTCCGCAGCGGTTTTACAACTGCTCCAATAGAAAATCGCAGTTGTAAAACCGCAGTGAAATGCGCAGAAAAAAACGCGGTAAATCCGCCATAAATCCGCAGCGGTTTAGCACTGCGGATTTATCAAATCCGCAGCGGAAAAATCCGCAGAGGACCAGAATACGTGTGCACATACCGAAACCCTAGCCCTAACCCTAGCCCTAACCCTAGCCCTAACCCTAGCCCTAACCCTAGCCCTAACCCTAGCCCTAACCCTACCCCTAACCCTACCCCTAACCCTGCCCCTACCCCTAGCCCTAGCCCTAACCCTAACCCTACCCCTAACCCTACCCCTAACCCTAACCCTATTCTAACATTAGTGGAAAAAAAAAATTTCTTTATTTTTTTATTGTCCCTACCTATGGGGGTGACAAAGGGGGGGGGGGGTCATTTATTATTTTTTTTATTTTGATCACTGAGATAGATTATATCTCAGTGATCAAAATGCACTTTGGAACGAATCTGCCGGCCGGCAGATTCGGCGGGCGCACTGCACATGCGCCCGCCATTTTGGAAGATGGCGGCGCCCAGGGAGAAGACGGACGGGAC
This sequence comes from Ranitomeya imitator, assembly GCF_032444005.1. NCBI lineage: Eukaryota > Metazoa > Chordata > Amphibia > Anura > Dendrobatidae > Ranitomeya > Ranitomeya imitator. Next base: position 113,108,930 of record NC_091290.1, on the reverse strand, counting down.
CCCGGCTGGATCGGCAAGTATGATGGGGTGGGGGGGGACCACGGGGGGGGGGATCGGAGCACGGGGGGGCTGGAATGGAGCACGGGGGGGCTGGAATGGAGCACCGGGAGGTGTGGATCGGAGTGCAGGGGGGTGATTGGAGCACGGGGGGGTGATTGGAGCACGGGGGGAGCGGACAAGAGCACGGGGGGGAGCGGAGCACTGGACGGAGGGGAGCCGGAGCAGTGTACCGGCCAGATCGGGGGGCTGGGGGGGCGATCGGTGGGGTGGGGGCACATTAGTATTTCCAGCCATGGCCGATGATATTTCAGCATCGGCCATGGCTGGATTGTAATATTTCACCCGTTATAATAGGTGAAATATTACAAATCGCTCTGATTGGCAGTTTCACTTTCAACAGCCAATCAGAGCGATCGTAGCCACGAGGGGGTGAAGCCACCCCCCCTGGGCTAAACTACCACTCCCCCTGTCCCTGCAGATCGGGTGAAATGGGAGTTAACCCTTTCACCCGGCCTGCAGGGACGCGATCTTTCCATGACGCCGCATAGGCGTCATGGGTCGGATTGGCACCGACTTTCATGACGCCTACGTGGCGTCATGGGTCGGGAAGGGGTTAATTGCACAATTTCACTCCAGCAGCAATTTATAAAAAAAATGTATGTTTCCCACTACAATGTTGTGCACTTTATAGCTGCCGTTTTGCACAGAAGCACTGCCTTATTTTTACCTTCTTCATTTTTGGCTCATACTTCCTGCCCGATTTTTGCTGTTATTTTAGCAGCAATATAAAACTTATTTTTTCCACTACAATTTTGTCAATGAGTCTTGTTGGCACGAGACTAAGGCCGGAGTCATACTACAGCGAGATACGGTCGAGTCTCGCAGGTTAAAAACTAGCTCTGGCGCCGGCACTCCGGAGCGGAGCGTGCGACTCCATGTATTGCTGTGCGCTGCACTCTCCGCTCTGGAGTGCCGGTGCCAGAGCTTGGTTTTAACCTGTGAGACTCGGCCGTATCTCGCTGTGTGTGATCCCGGCCTAAGTGTACAAATCGCATATGTGCTTAGGTGGGTGAACCAAACTGAATTCTTGCCCCGGGTGTGGGAAAATGTAGATACACCTCTGCCCGACCCCATCTCAGATGCATCAACTTCAACAATAATTGGTTGGAAAGCATTGAGTTGAATGAGTAGACATGCAGTGGAGAAGCATTTAATTTATTCAAGGAAGAAAATGCCTAGCGGGCACAGTCAGACCACCTCGAGAAGTTCGTACCTTTCCTTGTCTTGTTAGTGAGGGGTTTGACAATCGGCAAGAAGTTTTTGATAAACTTACAATAGTAGTTGGCAAACCCCAAAAAGCCTTGCAATGCTTTCAGATTTTCTGGCAGATCTCATTCCAGAACTGCACGGATCTCATCCGGGTACATGCGAAAACGTGCTAAACACACTGGGAAAAAAAGGAACTGAACCTTGTGAATGGCGAATACACATTTTTGCAACTTGGCGTACAGTTTATCTTGCAAAACCTGTAACCTGTAACCTAGCTGATGTGATTTGAGCTCAGGGGAAGTATATTAAAATATTGTCAGGATACACCATTGCAAATCAACTAACAAGGTGACGAAAAATGTTGTTAACAAAATGTTGGAAAACGAAGGAGGCATTAGTCAAACCAAAGGGCATGACAAGGTCTTCATTATGCCCTTCATGAGTGTTAAAGGCCATCTTCCACTCATCCCTCTCCATGATCCTAATCAGATTAAAAGTTCCCCTGAGGTCCAGCTTAGAGAATCAGATTTTTAACAATCTGATTAACTAAGTCAGGAACATGTGGGAGGGGATTATGGTTCTCGATAGTAATCTGATTTATCTCACAAAAATCTAAACAGCAATACAGGTCCCCATCTTTCTTTTTAGCAAAGAAGAACCGCGCTGCTACAGGCAAAAAGTAGGGTCTAATATGTCCCTAAACAAGACTCTCTAGAGTTGTAATTCTTCTTGGCCAGCCTTTCAGGGCCAGACAGAGTGTATAATCTGGTTTAGGGCAATTTCGCTTCGGGATCAAGATTACGGGGCAGTTCTGCACACAGTGGGGAGGCAGTTCCTGGCACCCTTTTTCTGAGAACTCATCCACAATATCAGACAGAAAAGATTCTTGCAGGAATGAGTCCATTTGACTATTTCTCTTGACTGCCAGTCAATAACCGGATTATGCACAGTTACCCAGAGAAGACCTAACACAACATAAGTAGGGAAACCTTCCAAGATATAACAAGAAAGGAGCTCCCAGTGAAGAGTCCCTATGCCCAGTTTCACATTATGCACTACTTGCGTAAGAGTTTTGACCGAGAGGTGCAGAGTCAGTTGCAAATATGGGGATGGGCTACAGGGAAGACCAAAGTCCCATGTGAGACTTTGAGCATCCATCATATTGGCTCTTGCCCCACTATCCAAGATGATAGGTATTTTCTCAGTTTTCATACCAATAACCACTTGTGCGGCTAAGAAAAAGTGAGATACACATGCGGAGGAGATAAACACACTCAGGTTGTTATCCTTCACACAATCTGGAGTTGGAAGTTATCCTATGGCTTCTTGTGTTTTGAAAAAGAAGAACAGATCCCAATGAAATGCCCCTGTTGACCACAGAAAAAACTCAACCCCATTTTGCGGCGAACCGCAAGAGACTCATACGGAGGGGAGGCCTCTCCTAACTGCACCGGTTCTTCAGAACACAGAGGGATAACCTCGGTTTTAGGAAGTACCATAGGGGACGGAGTCACAACAGGTCTATCCCTGAGACGCCCATCTATGCGTATGGCCAGAGCCATGACGGCCTCCAAATACTCAAGAGTTTAGTAAAGCACCAGTGTGTATTTTAATCTTTCAGACAAAGGCCCCGACAAAACAGACTGAAAGAAGGCGCATGATTAAAACCTTACTGTCTACCTCTGCCTGGAACAATGTAATATAGCAGCGGACTTAACAGAAACTGTTACATCACCCAACAATGTAAGATGCTTGTCACGAAAGCCCTGATTTAATTTCCTTCAAAATGATAAAGAACCCATGTTTATTTTGCCCTGCGTCCCTATGCTGAGCAGTGGACATACAACATATGCCATGCTGGTTGAAGGGAAAATTAAAATTTATAGCTCTCATATCATTGTGAGTGTGAGGGGGATATAACTTTGGAACAGAGGGGCACAGAAGAAAAAACAAACTGTTTTATAGAATCAGTGGAACAGCACAAATTGGAAGTTTAAATTCAGTTTAATGTAAAAAATCCAGGGAAAGGCCCTCTTTAAACGCATTTTCTCACACTACAGGTACTGAAACCTATATGACAGCAATACGTATTTCTTTATATCGGAAACTGTAAAAATATAAAATATATTTTAAAACTTAAAAAATATTATTTTATAAGATTTCCTATAAGTACACACATAACAGGAATACAATTACATAAAGGTAATTATTACACGTATTGAGACGCATCTGCTGAATCTTGCGGCTTGATAAAAGGCTGAGAAGGGCAGGAAAAAAAAAGGCTGGTAATCCATAAGTGATATAGATAAAACACACTTGCAAGTTGAAAGCCTGAACAAAGAAAGTCTCCTGGCGAGAGAAGACCAGAAGATCATGAATATAAAATGAAAAAAAAAGACTAGCAAAACCGCCAAGCTTCTTAAATTACCTAAAGTGGGTAGTAGAAAGTAGAGGTGTCTGGCACATACTTAATTATCTGAAGCCAAGTGCTTTCTTTACCCGTAAGATGTTCCAAAGATTCAGAATTATCCTTTTTTCTTCAATAAAATGAAACAAGTGACATTGAAGAGAACTGTAGACTGTGATGCACAATGCAAAATATTAGCAACCTAACAAACAGTGACTTGGGAACGCTTCAACAGATCCCGGAGTTTGTAAGATTGTTTTTTTCGTGACATATTGTGCTTCATGATAGAGGAAAAAAAATTTGTCACACAAAATACTTAATAAGCAACATTTCCCACATTTCTACATCAGCACAATTTTGGAACCATTTTTTGTTTTGGTTAGGAAACTATAAGGGTTAAAACTTGACCAGCGATTTTACATTTTTCCAACAAAATGTACAAAACCATTTTTTTTAGAGACCACATCACATTTGAACTCACTTTGAGGGGTCTATATGGTGCTCAAGACCATATTCAAGAAGTTTATTAACCCTTCGGGTGCTGCACAGGAATTTTTGGAATGTGAAAAAAAAAATGAACATTTAACTTTTTTTTCACAAAAAATTTACTTCAGATCCAATTTTTTTTATTTTGACCAGGGTAACAGCAAAAAATGGACCCCCAACATGCGTTGGGTAATTTCTCCTGACCATGCCAATACCCCATATGAGGGAGAAAAACACTGTTTGAGCGCATGACAGAGCTCAGAAGGGAAGAAGCGCCGTTTAACTTTTTGAATGCAAAATTTGCTTGAACAGTTGGTGGGCGCCATGTCGCGTTTGGAGAGCCCCTGATGTGCCTAAACAGTGAATATCCCCCACAAGTGACACCATATTGGAAACTAGACCACTCAGTAGGGTTGAGCGAAACGGGTCGGCCATTTTCAGAAGTCGCCGACTTTTGGCAAAGTCGGGTTTCATGAAACCCGACCCGACTCCTGTGTGGGGTCGGCCATGAAGTCGGCGATCTTCTGAATCTGGTATCGGAATTCCAATCCCGAGTTCCGATATGTTTGCAATATCGGAAACCGGTATCGGAATCCATATTTAAGTGTAAAATAAAGAATTAAAATAAAAAATATCGCTATACTTACCCTCTGACGTGCCCTGGTACTAACCGGCAGCCTTTCTTCCTTCGAATCAGCGCTTGCAGGACCTTGCGGTGACGTCACGGCTTGTGATTCGTCGCGCGACCGCCCATGTGACTGCTCGCGCGACCAATCACAAGCCGCGACGTCACCGCAAGGTCCTGCAAGCGCTGATTCGAAGGAAGGAAGGTTCCCGGTTAGTACCAGGGCGCGTCCGAGGGTGAGTATAGCGATATTTTTTATTTTAATTCTTTATTTTACACTTAAATATGGATCGCAGGGCCTGAAGGAGCGTTTCCTCTCCTTCAGACCCTGGGAACCATTGGAAACCCAATGCACTGCATTGGGTTTCGAGTTTCGGCCGACCCCGACCCCGACTTTTTTATAGGATCGACCGATTTCACTCGACCCGACTTTTGAAAAAGTCGGGTTTCGTGAAACCCGACCAAACCTATAAAAGTAAAAGTCGCTCAACCCTACCACTCAGGGAACTGATCTAGATGTGTGGTGAGCACCTTGAACCACCAGGTGCTTCACAGAAGCTTATAAAGTTGAGTCGTGAAAATAATAAAATCACATTTTCCTCACAAAAATGTTATTTTAGCCCCAAATTTTGCATTTTCATAAGGGTAACAGGAAAAATTGCACCATACAATTTGTTGTTCAATTTCTCCTGAGTACGCTGATAACCAAAATGAGGGCGAAAACGACTCGGAAGTACGCCGATAGCCCATATGTGGGGGAATACTACTTGCGAGGCACAGTGCAAAGCTCAAAAAGGAAAGGCACCATATTGGAGCTCAAATTTTGCTGGAATGGTTTGAGGGTGTCATGTCACATTGGCAGAGCCCCTGAGGTGCCAGAACAACAGAAACCCCCTATATGTGAACTTATTTTACAAACTACCCCCCCCAATGAATTCATCAAGGGGTGCAGTGATCATATTAACACCACATGTGCCTTACAGAATTTTATACCACTGAGCGGTGAAGAAAGGATAAATTACATTTTTACCACTAAAATGTTGTTCTAGCCCCAAGTTTTAAGTTTTTCTAAAGTCTAATATGAATTTTTTTTTACAACAAACTGAGGTCGATTTTTTTCCTGAGTGTGCCATTACCCTACATGTAATCGGGAAAAAATACATACTCACCGAACCCCTAATCCTCGACGCCCGCGTATCCTGCAACAATCAAAAATAATAAACCAACATATACTCCCTGTCCGCCGTAGTTCATTTAATACCGAGTGTCCCACGGTGATCTCACGTGTAGAACAGTCACATCGGGAGATGTAACCACTCTACCCGGCCTCCGGAGATACACTGACAGTAGGTAATCACTCCTGCAGTGTATCACTGAGCCGCTGTGAGAGTTCACCGTAGTTCATCAGTTGATCAGCTCTGGTGCTCTCACTTATGGCACCGATGCGTGGGAAAGTTCTTACGCAGCGGTGCCATAAGTGAGAGTACCGCAGCTGTTGAACTCCAGTGAACTCTCACGGCAGGGCAGTAATACACTGCAGAAGTGATTACCTTCTGTCAGTGCATCGCTGGAGGCCGAGTAGAGTGGTCACATCTCCCTACATGTGAGATCGCCGTGGGACACTCGGCATTAAATGGACTACGTCGGACAGGATAGTATAATATGTTGGTTTATTATTTTACTTTTGTTGCAGGAGACGTGGGTGTTGGGGATTAGGCATTCAGTAAGTATGGTAAATTAACCCCTTCATGACCCAGCCTATTTTGACCTTAATGACCTGGCCGTTTTTTGCAATTCTGACCAGTGTCCCTTTATGAGGTAATAACTCAGGAACATTTCAACGGATCCTAGTGATTCTGAGATTGTTTTTTCGTGACATATTGGGCTTCAGGTTAGTGGTAAATTTAATAAGATAAAAAAAGCTGCGCCAGGTGTCATAAAGAAGGTTTTCCTGCAGCGAATAAACAATCACCACAATATTGTAAAGGAAACAAGAATAGAATACAATTATTTGCGCTGGTAAGAGGTCAGTAGATCTGACCAAAGATGGATGCCAAACATAATACACCGGTGTACTCGGTAAAGTCCACCGATAAAATCTGATAAAGTGATTTAGTAAGCATACAACCTGCCAATGTATCCAGAGTCCAATTTCTGGACACATAAAGTGAGTGACTCCAGGGATCAGGGTCAAATAAAGATCAGTACCTTGCTGCCGGGAGGTGAATCAGTCAGGTCGGCGGTTTCTGGATGTTTCAGGGTGCGATGAATCCAGTGGACGAAATCTTCCAAGAGTGGCATCGGAGAGCTGCCCCGGCATGTGGCAGCTGCTCCGTTTGTGAGCTCCAGCAAGAGGCAGGAATACAAGACGCAGGATATACTCTGGACTCTGTCTGTCCTCTGTTCAGCGCTGTCCTTCTTTTCAGAAGTGTACAAAACTGTGGCCGACGGCACTTTTATGCAATCCTAAAAAGACGGACACCGCTGGATCACAGGTCCTATGGCATCCACAGTGCCTCAATCTGCCTCATTATAGGGAATCTTCCGCCTGAGGTTCTGTCTGTGAATCACATATTTCAGAGATTTAGACAGAATCCCCAATGTAAGCTCTCAGCGCAGAGTGCAGGATAAATGTGAGCCGAGCCTTAGTGCGATCTTTGGGAGGCAGAATGCACAAATCAACAGCATGTGAAGAATTGGTTTTATTTATTTTTTACGCTGTTCCTCATGCGGTATAAGTGATTAGGTGACTTTATTCTTCGGGTCGGTGCGATTACAGCGATACTAGATTTATATTGGGTTTTTATGTTTGGCTGCTGTCACACACTAACGACTCTGTTTATTGCAAAAAATAGTTTTTGCATCACCTTATTTTGAGAGCTATAATTTTTCCATATTTTGGTCCACAGAGTCATGTTAGGTCTTGTTTTTTGTGGGACGAGTTGACGTTTTAATTGGTACCATTTTCAGGCACGTAATATTTTTTGAATGCTTTCCATTCTGATTTTTGGGAGACAGAGTTAACAAAAACCAGCAATTCAAGAATTTTTCTTTTGGGGCTGGGGGTGGGGGGTTTATGCCGTTATGGTTTATTCTTCGGGTCAGTATGATTACAGCGATAACCCCATTTATATTGTTTTTTGTGTTTTGGCACTTTTACTCAATAAAAACTATTTTATGCTGATGGAGCCCTACTGCAGCTGGTTTTTTGCAGGATAAGATGACGTTTTCAGCGGTACCATGTTTGTTTATATCAGTTTTTTTTATTGCATTTTATTCCACTTTTTATTCAGCGATATGATGATAAAGCATTGTTTTTTGTTTAGTTTATTTTTTTATAGTGTACACTATAGGGGTTAACTAGTGGGACAGCTTTATAGGTCGGATCTCATTGCGGATGTGGCGATACCAAATATGTGTACTTTTCACTTTTATCATTTTTTTCGCACAAATATTTATTTATAGATTTTTTATTATTATTTTTAATTTAAAAAATTTTTTTTTTTAAAGTATTTAAATATTTTTTTTTAACTTTTTTTTACATTGTGGGACTATCATTTTTTGCAGTCTGATTGCATGTATAGTATGCTGCATTCCCATACTATGCAAACTGTCAGCTCTTCACAGACAGAGAAAGTTGCTGATCATGCACATGTGCATGATCTAGCAATTTTCCTAGCTCTGGTTACCCTGATGTCATCATGATGACATAGGGTCACCATGGCAACGATGAGGACCCCACGACACGCCGCGGGGTCTCCGATCCACAAAGGCAGAGGGGCTGTCATCCCTCTGCCAGCTTCTGGAATGCCGCGATCATGTTCGATTGCAGCATTTAGGGGGTTAAAGTACTGGGAGTGGTGTGTTATGGCTCCTGGCACTTAGTACCAGGTCTCAGCTGTCAGAATCAGCTGACACCCGGGGCAGTCACCCACGCACAGCCCGTGTGCGTGGGCGATCGCGATGACGTAGTAATCAGTCCCTGGTCAAATAGGCCAAGGTCACATGGACGGATTACTACATCAGATGTCAGAAAGGGGTTAATAAGATAAAATCTATTTTTTTATCCACCGAAATCTAAAAATAACCTTATTCTCCAGGTCAGTACAATTACTTCGAAATTCAAAATTCATATTGCCAGGTCATTTTTACTGCACAATGAACAACTTTAACTGAAAAAAACAATTGCGAAATTGTGCTTTTTACACAATTGCACGCCACTTGAATTTTTTTTCACATTTTTTTTACAGTACGGTATATGGAAAGTGAATGGTGTCATTCAAAACAACAACACGTGCTGCAAAAAAAAATAAACTAGCCTACGCCTATGTTCATGGAAACATTTAAATAAAGGTTTCAACTCATGGAAGAGGTGAAAAACAACAACAGCGCAAAAAAAACAAAAAATGTTCGAAAATTTATGCAGTCTGCATTGTAAAATGCAGTGTTGATAGTAACTGGGATAGCCACTAGATGGCGATCCTCCATTGGCCTAGTTTTTTTCCTTGATACCTAGGTGCTAAAAACATCACCAAATGTCTTTTTTTTAGAACCATTAGTCTGCAAAAGAAAAAGACATATGAAGAGGGCAATGGAGTACAGCGTGTCCATGTGTTACCTGTAAAAAAAATTGTAAAGAAGCAGGAAAACAAGTATGTGAAACTTGGACTTGTGAAACAGGCAGTAAGAATAAATCTTCTACAACCTATTAACTTGCTAGCCACAGTGATCACCCATTAACACCGTGTTCGAAATTATGTAAATTGGATTTAAGTGTCATAAAGATGTAATTTGTTTTTCATATAAACTCGTGGATGTTCTTGTGTCTCTGGATCACTGAAATCAATCTCAAACACCTGTGATAATTAGTTTGCCTGATGAGCCCAATTAAAGGAAAACTACTTAAGGGCGTTCCACATTATAAAGCAGTCATAGGCTTCAGATAATGTGGAAAAAAAGGATCTCTCCGCTGCCAAAAAGCTTGGAATAATGCGATGGTTTGGTTGAGGTATGAAAACATCAGCTATTTCACAAAAAACTTTAACCTGATCATTGTACTGTGAAGAGATTTACGTCTGATAAAGAGCACATGTGGGTTTGTGCAGATAAAGGTATAATGAGGAAGGTATCTGCCAGACAAATTCATAATTCATCAGATTAAATGAGCTGCTATTAAAATACCATTATAAAGCAGCAAACAGGTACTTGAAGCTGTGGATGCATCTGGAGTCCCACGAACCTCAAGGTGTAGGATGCGCTAGAGGCCACCCTAAACAGTGCTCTTAAGCAGAAATGATTGCAGTGGGCACAGACATACCTGAAGACTAGTGTTGAGCATTCCGATACCGCAAGTATCGGGTATCGGCCGATACTTGCGGTATCGGAATTCCGATACCGAGATCCGATATTTTTGTGATATCGGGTATCGGTATCGGAAGTGTAAAATAAAGAATTAAAATAAAAAATATTGTTATATTCACCTCTCCGGCGGCCCTGGACATCAGCGGGAGGATCCGGCGTCCGGCACGGCTTCTTTCTTCAAAATGCGCGCCTTCAGGACCTGTGGAATGACGTCCCGGCTTCTGATTGGTCGCGTGCCGCCCATGTGACCGCCACGCGACCAATCAGAAGCCGCGACGTCATTCCTCAGCTAAAGTCCTAGAATGAGCGCCTTTTAGGACCTGAGGAATGACGTCGCGGCTTCTGATTGGTCGCGTGGCGGTCACATGGGCGGCACGCGACCAATCAGAAGCCGGGACGTCATTCCACAGGTCCTGAAGGCGCGCATTTTGAAGAAAGAAGCCGTGCCGGACGCCGGATCCTCCCGCTGATGTCTAGGGGCCGCCGGAGAGGTGAATATAACAATATTTTTTATTTTAATTCTTTATTTTACACTTTAATATGGATCCCAGGGCCTGAAGGAGAGTTTCCTCTCCTTCAGACCCTGGGATCCATGAGGATACATTCCGATACTTGATGTCCCATTGACTTGTATTGGTATCGGATATCGGTATCGGCGATATCCGATATTTTTCGGGTATCGGCCGATACTATCCGATACCGATACTTTCAAGTATCGGACGGTATCGCTCAACACTACTGAAGACTAAGTTTTAAACAATCTTTTTCATCGATGAGTGCTGTTCAACCCTGGATAGTCAAGATGGATGAAGCAGTAGATGGTAGGTGGATGGCCATCATGTCTCAACAAGGCAGCGACATCAGCAAAAAGGTGGCGGAGTCATGTTTTGGGACAGAATCATGGGGAGAGAGATTGTAGGCATTTTCATGGTCCTTGAAGGTGTGGAAATGACCTCATTAAAGTATGTAGCATTCGTGAGTGACCACTTTCTTCCATGGTATAAAAAGAAAAATGGTGCCATCCGTGACTAAATCAACTTCAGGTATGACAATGTACCATCTCATGCTGCAAAGAATACCTGTGAATCATTGGCTGCTATCAGATTAAAAGGAGAGAAACTCATGGTGTGGCCACCATCCTCTCCTGACCTCAACCCTATGAAGAACCTTTGGAGTATCCTCAAGCAAAAGATCTGAGGTTGGGAAAAATTCATATAAAAACAGCAGCTCTGAGAGGCAATTCTGACATCCTGCAAAGAAATTCAAGCAGAAACTGCAAAAACAGACAAGCTCAATTGAGTCAAGAATTGTGAAGATCATACTAAAAAGGGTCTTATGTTAACCTGTAACTTGGCCTGTTAAAATGTTTTTGACTAAAAAAACTTTTGATTTCAGTAAATGTGACCTCATAATGCCACAAATTCAACAAATGAGACCATTTTCAGTTCTTTACAACCTATAAAATGTTTGGAAACTCTGTTGTGCATAATAATTTGGAACAGTGCAGTTTGCGTTTCTATAGTTTTAAAATACCGTATATGCTTGTGTATAAGCCGAGATTTTCAGCACATTTTTTTGTGCTGAAAACACCCCCCTCGGCTTATACATGAGTCATTGTCCAGAGAGCCGGCGGGGCAGAGGCAGGAGTCGGCGGCTGTGTAACAGTGACCGCTGTAGCCGCCGGCTAACAGAAGACATCATACTCACCCTCCTTGCGTCTCCATTGTCCCGGCGCCGGCTGCTTCTTCCTCTGCTGAGCGATCACATGGCACTGCTCATTAAGGTAATAAATATGTACGCGTCTCCACTCCCATAGGCGTGGAGCACATATTCATTACCTTAATGAGTGGTACCACATGACCGCTCAGCACAGGAGAGGAGAGCTGCTGGGACAATGGAGATGCAGGGACAGAGATGCAGCAACTGAGCAAGGAGGGTAAGTAGGACGGAGGGATGTGAGCCATGTATACAACGATGGGAGCCGAGCCATGCGGGACCAGAGGGGAGAGCCGAGCTATGCGGGACCAGAGGGGAGAGCCGAGCCATGCGGGACCAGAGGGGAGAGCCGAGCCATGCAGGATCAGAGGGGAGAGCCGAGCCATGTGGGACCTGGGGGGGAGCCGAGCCATGCGGGACCTGGGGGGAGCCGAGCCATGTGGGACCTGAGCCTGAGGGGGAGCCGAGCCATGTGGGACTTGGGGGGGAGCCGAGCCATGCGGGACTGGGGGGAGGGCCAACCAATGCGGGATTGGGGGGGCAACAAATGTGGGATCGGGGGAGGAGCCGAGCCATGTGGGACTGGTGCGTGGGAGCCGAGCCATGCGGGACCGGTGGGGAGCCATGCATACAACAGGGGGAGTCACACATACCAGGACACGACAGGGGGAGCCACACATAGCAGGACAGGGATGAGGGGACCGCAATTATGTAGCGCATCGCTGACGCATGCCATTATTGGCATGCGCTAGTGATGTGCCGTTATTTTGTGACGGACCCTCGAATGCTGTCTGCAGCGTTTTTGGGTCTGTTCCCACTAGCGCATATAGAGCATCTGCGCTAGCGCGATCGCATAACGCGATCGCATAACGCGATCCCTTTTCGGCAATTGCGTTAACGCAGTCCGTTAGCGTATGCGCTAAGCGGACTGCACTAACCCAATGTGAACCTAGCCTAATACTACACTGCTCAAAAAATAAAGGGAACACTTAAACAACAGAATGTAACTCTAAGTAAATCAAACTTCTGTGAAATCAAACTGTCCACTTAGGAAGCAACACTGATTGACAATCAATTTCACATGCTGTTGTGCAAATGGAATAGACAACAGATGGAAATTATTGGCAATTATCAAGACACACTGAATAAAGGAGTGGTTCTGCAGGTGGGGACCACAGACCACATCTCAGTACCGATGCTTTCTGGCTGATGTTTTGGTCACTTTTGAATGTTGGTTGTGTTTTCACACTCGTGGTAGCATGAGATGGACAATCCACACAAGTGGTGTCATGGTTTGCTGAGTTTCTGGGATTAGGTGGTTTTAGGGTTAACTTGGATGGCCTTACTCTGGGATTCTGGGAGGCTTTTTATAGCCTCATTGTGGAGCCATCCTCTGTCGCTTATACTCTGACTCTTGGCCGAGTGTGTGTGACCCTGTTGTGCCTGTGTTTTGTGCCTGTGCTTTGTGCCTGTGCTAATATATGCTTGTCTGGTTTTGATCTGGTTCTGTCCCCGTTTAGAGTTCTGTCTGTCCCTTTTGTACTGCGCTGCTATCTCTGTGTATGACTACTTGCTTACGTTCTGACTATTCTCTGCTCGCCCCTTCTGTACCATGCCGTCCTCTCCGTGTCTGACCCCCGTTTGTATGACTTGAGTTTTCCTTTCCTCTATTTCAGGGTGCCTGTAGAATCCTGCACTTATCTCCAGTAGCAGGATGCTAAGCCCCGCCCCCTGTGGTCACATGATCGTAGGTCCCGTCTGCCTGAGCTTTCCCTGTGCCATCTGACCCCGGGCTCTCCCGCAGTGTGGGTGAGTCACCCTGCTCAGCCGTGGCAGCGCGCCGGTGCTGACAGGGTCCTGATATGTGGCTCAGGTAGTGCAGCTCATCCAGGATGGCACATCCATGCGAGGTGTGGCAGGAAGGTTTGCTGTGCTTGTCAGCGTAGTGTCCAGAGGCTGGAGGCGCTACCAGAAGACAGGCCAGTACACCAGGAGACGTGGAAGGGGCCATAGGAGGTCAACAACTCAGCAGCAGGACTGCTACCTCAGCCTTTGTGCAAGGAGGAACAGGAGCAGCACTGCCAGAGCTCTGCAAAATGACCTCCAGCAGGCCACAAATCTGCATGTGTCTGCACAAACGGTTAGAAACCGACACCATGAGGATAGTCTGAGTGCCCGACGTCCACAGATGGGTGTTGTGCTCACAGCACAACACCGTGCAGGACGCTTGACATTTGCCACAAAACACCAGGATTGGCAAATTTGCCACTGGCGCTCTGTGCTCTTCACAGATGAAAGCAGGTTCACACTGAGCACATGTAATAGACGTGACAGAGTCTGGAGATGCCGTGGAGAGCGATCTGCTGCCTGCAACATCCTTCAGCATGACCGGTTTGGCAGTGGGTCAGTAATGGTGTGGAGTGGCATTTCTTTGGAGGGCTGCACAGAACTCCATGTGCTCGCCAGAGGTAGCCTGACTGCCATTAGGTACTGAGATGAGATCCTCAGACCCCTTGTGAGACCATATGCTGGTGCGGTTGGCCCTGGTTCCTCCTATTGCAGGACAATGCCAGACCTCATGTGGCTGGAGTGTCAGCAGTTCCTGCAAGATGAAGGCATTGAAGCAATGGACTGGCCTGCCCGATCCCCAGACCTGGATCCGATTGAACACATCTGGGACATCATGTCTCGCTCCATCCACCAACGTCATGTTGCACCATAGACTGTCCAGGAGTTGGCGGATGTTTTAGTCCAGGTCTGGGAGGAGATCCCTCAGGAGACCATCCGTCGCCTCATCAGGAGCATGCCCAGGCATTGTATAAAGGTCATACAGGCACGTGGAGGCCATACACCCACACTACTGAGCATAATTTCCTTGTTTTAAGGCACCAAAAGTAAATCCCTATTACTTTGTGTGTGTTGCGGTGTGGACTATGCCTATGCATGGGACACTCACCATCCGTTCGACTCCAGATCTGTATCCTTAGGCTTCTTTTACACTTACCAGGTTTTTTGCGGCCTTTTTTGTGGAGCGTATCGCTGCAATTTTCACGGTCTGCCGCAATAACGGATCTAAAAAAACTTGCGGATTGCCGTTTTTCGGGTTTCCAATAGTATGGAAAATGTATTGGAAAAAAAATGGCATTCCACAAAAACGGAAGTGGCGGTGCACCGCAAAAACAAGCTTCCATCATTTTTGCGGCGCCATTGATTTTCAATGGGGGCCGTGTTCGTAAGCTGTGAAAAAGATCAAGCAGGTTGTATCTTTTTTCACGGCCGTAAATACGGCCCTCACGGCCATACGGTGCACCGTGAAATTATTGCGGCCCGTTTTTGCTGCCCAATATAAATATATTGGGGCTGCAAAACCACGGTTAGTGTAAAAGAAGCCTTAGTGATGCATCGGCTGGCGCTACAGGCTGTTACTGTTTGGACCTCTGAATATTAGCTCCGCTTGTCCTCTGTGCAGAATTCCTTGCTCCCGATGAGGCGAAATGGTCCCGATCCTGTTGATAACCGACCGTGTGCCGCCTTGACTTTCTTGTTTCTGGCGAGGAGGCCTAAGTGACAGACTGATCTCCCATGTACCAGCAAAGACCTTCTCCCAACCCAATTTACCCCTGATCTGAGATGACCATGTCTGGCACTCCCCCTCTGAACCTTTGTTGTTTGACCAATGACGAAACGTGCAACAGAAAAATTGGAAGACGAAACTGCTCCTGTACCGATATTGCACCTGGCAGGTATTACACTTCCCCCTCCTCCATCCTTAAGGTTCCTTCTTCCATCAGGTCCATGCAGCTTCCCGTTTCTGACTGCCACTTCGACTGACTTGAGAGATCACCAGGCCTCCTTCTGTCCACATTGTCTACCGTTCACAGGGTTCTGCCCACAACTGCTGCTACTGACCTTCTTCACAGCTGTGCAATGTCCTCCATCTGCTCTTCCATGTCTGGCATCAGTCTCCCAGTGCTGACTCTTTCCTGACCAGCCCCAAACTGCCCATACAGCAACAAGACCTCCCGTGTTACTGCCCTTTACAGGCTGCTCTCAGTACCTGCCTTGTTGCTTTGCATGGTGGCCTGCCCTCCATGGCTGTGTCGTGCACATGTCTCCCCTTGGCTTGCACTGCCTCCCAGCGCTCATTCATCGCTGCCGCCCTGAGGGTCATTCTTATATTTGTGCTCCCTTATAACGCTGAAATATTATGTTTTATAAATTTCGTGCCATACCTGTGTTCTGTCCGGGTGGGCATGTCTTTTCCCCTGGACTCAACTGCCTCCCAGCCTTCAATCTTCCCCTCAGTGCGCCGGGCGCCGTCTCCTTTGTTTGTCTTCACGTACCCGGGCAGTGGGAAGACAGAGGCTAAGCAGCGGAATTGGCACATCTTACAGATGCGCCATTTCTGGGGTCAGTTGAGTGCTGGTATTTGTAGCCGGGGGCAGGGGGTAAATATCCATGGCCCCTCTCTAGGCTATGAATATCAGTCCGCAGCTGTCTGCGTAGCCTTTCTGGCTATAAGATATAGGGGACCCCACGTCGTTTTTTGGGGGGTCCCTCTATTTTAATAGCCAGTAAATGCTAAATATACAGCTGTGGACTGATATTCATAGCCTGGGAAGCTCCATGGGTATTAACCCCTTCCCGGGCTACAAACATCGGTCTCCAGTCACTGGCTTCCCCTCTCTGGCACAGAAAATTGTGCGGGAGCCCACGCCATTTTTTAATTTTTATTTAAATTAAACATTTCATTTAAGGCCGGGGTCACACTTACGGGAAACTCGCACAAGTCTCGCACCTCAGTACCCGGCACTGCCGCCGGCACTCAGACCGCAGCGTGCGCTGCATAGAAATACATGCAGCCGCACGCTCCGCTCCCGAGTGCAGGCGGCAGTGCTGGGTATTAAGATACGAGACTCGTCCATGTTTCTCGCATGTGTGATCCCGGCCTAATTATTTATGTACCATTTTATTATGTTTATTACTAAACATCGGACTTGGTATTATCTATCTATCTATCTATCTATCTATCTATCTATCTATCTATCTCATATCTATCGATCTATCTATCTATCCCATATCTATCGTATCTATCTATCTATCGTATCTATCGATATATCTCTATTATCTATTGATATATCTATCTAGCTATCTATATCGATAGATAGCTAGATAGATATATTGATAGATAATAGAGATATATCGATAGATCTATCGATATATCAATATATATAGATAGATAATAGATAGATATATCGATAGATACGATAGATAGATAGATAGATAGATAAGATAGATAGATACAATATAGATAAGATAGATAGATAGATACGATATATAGATATGATAGATAGATATATAGATAGATAGATCGATACAATAGATATATCGATAGATACTATAGATAGATATGGGATAGATAGATAGATAGATAGATAGGTAGATAGATAGATAGATAGATAGATATGGGATAGATAGATAGATAGATAGATAGATAGATAGATACTATAGATAGATATGGGATAGATAGATAGATAGATAGATAGATAGATAGATAGATAGATAGATAGATAGATAGATAGATACCGTATATACCCGAGTATAAGCTGACCCGAGTATAAGCCGACCCAAGTATAAGCCGAGACCCCTAATTTTGCTACAAAAAACTATGAAAACTTAATGACTCAAGTATAAGCCTAGGGTGGAAAATGCAGCAGCTACCGGTAAATGTCAAAAATAAAAATAGATACCAATAAAAGTAAAATTAATTGAGACATCAGTAGGTTAAGTGTTTTTGAATATTCATATTGAATCAGGAACCCCATATAATGCTCCATACAGTTCATGATGGCCCCATAAGATGCTCCATATTAAAATATGCCCCATATAATCCTGCATAAATATTGATTATGGCCCCATAAGATGCTCCATAGACATATTTGCCCCATATAGTGCTGCACAAATGCTGATTATGGCCCCATAAGATGCTCCATAGAGATATTTACCTCATATAATGCTGCACAAATGCTGACTATGGCCCCATAAGATGCTTAATAGACTGTTATGCCCCATATGCTGTTGCTGCGATTAAAAAAAAAATGACATACTCACCTCTCGTCGCTCAGGCTTGCTACAATCACCTTTCCCAGTTCCACCGCCGGGCGCCGCTGTGTCTTCCTCGTCCTCCGCACTGACACTCAGGCAGAGGGTGCACACTAACCACGTCATCGCGCCCTCTGACCAGACCGTCACAGGCAGATGATGCGGAAGATGGCACCCGTTGGTGGAACGAGGACAGGTGAATATCTCCATGCTCCCCCTCCCCATTATACTCATCTGCTCCTGGGGCGATCCCTGGCCGCTTCTCTGATGGACTCTCCGGGCGCCGCAGCTCTTCCAGTTTTGAGCGGTCACATGGTATCGCTCATTACAGTAATGAATAAGCGGCTCCACCCCTATTATTACTGTAATGAGCGGTACCATGTGACCGCTCAAAGCTGGAAGAGCTGCCGGCACCTGGAGACCATCGGAGATGCAGGGACCTCGCCAGGAGCAGGTGAGTATGTCTCAGCCATTGTCACCACCTCGCAGTCCGGGGCGCCTTCTTTCTCTTCCCCGCCTGCTCTTACCTCTTCTGGTCCTGTCCTTAGCCAGCAGGGTCTTGCTCCGGTCGTCCACCGGCGCTCCGGGGTCCGTCCCTGCAGACATGCTGCCCGGGTCCTTGCTCCCATGTCTGCTGCACTTCCTCCTTTCTCTCCCTCTCCTAGGGAGTGCATAGGGAGCGGGCAGGTGAGCTCTCTGGCTTCTTAAAGGGTCAGTCCCTCCCTACTCACTGCCCCTCCTCCCGGCCTATCACCTGGAGGCTGGAGGTATATAAGGATCTCAGTCACTCCTGGACGCCGCCTGGGCAACTTCTATTATCCTGAAGTTGTTGCTCCAGGTCTTATCCTGCTAGGCTTATCAGTCCAATTTGCTTGTCTTACTCTGTGTTCCTTTTTTCCCTAGGATCTAGTCTGGTCTCCACAGCATCCTGAGTCCAGTATCCTGTGTGGTTCCCTGCAGTCTTCTTCCTGCTTCCAAGTTCCACATTCAGCCCTGTTTTGTTTTTTCATTTCTTCCTACCTCCTAGGTCGGTTTAACACAGGTGTCTGCCTCATCGGACCCTCTATTGGTGGTATAAGGGGAAATCCCTGTATAGGGGTCACTCCAAGCCTTGGTCTCCTTAGAGGTTTTCTGGTGTTGTGGCCCTGTGGCCTTCCTTTGGGGTGTCTCCCCTAGTGTTTGTATTACTGTACAATAAAGCGTTTGAACCTGCTTTCCTGGTCTGGTTCTCCCTTCCTGGTATCAGTAACCGCTGTATTTGTGGTCCAGTGGGTCCACCCGATAGACACATCTGTAGGGCGTGACAGATTTTGCCCAGGCCATGGACCCCGCTGATGCCAGGTTCGATGCTCAGAGGGAGCTCGCTAGTCTCCGCCAGAGCCAGGAACAGATAGCTGTGTTCATGCGTACCCTTGAGGCCCGTCTAGCTTCCCCTCAGGGGGTGGATGCATCTTTCTCCTCTCATCTTGCAGATCTCCATCAGGAGTTGGATCAACAAGGACGGATGCAGACCCAGATGCTGAGTTACATGACGTCTGTGGACGAGCGGCTTTCGAATCTGCAGCGATCTCCTGCTCCGGTTGCCGCACCCGTGTTGGATCCCAGTGCCGTAGGAGGCGTCTACTCTTCCCCTCGCCTCTGCAAACCCACCAGGTACTCTGGGGATCCAAAGATGTGCAGGGGTTTCATCAACCAATGCCAGCTGCATTTCAGGCTTCTCCCTCATCAATACCCTATGGATGTGGCGAAAGTGGCCTTTCTGGCATCACACCTGGAGGGCGAGGCCTTGGCCTGGTTCAACCCACTACTGGAGAGAGAGGTCCCCATTGTATCCGATTTGCGGACCTTCTTGGACACCTTCCGGAAGATCTTTGATGAGCCAGGTCAGGTGGCTTCTGCCACGGAGGAGTTGTTCAACTTACAGCAAGGTACTCTGTCGGTTGGCCAATACGCCATACAGTTTCGCACTTTGGCTTCTGAGCTTCGCTGGTCTGACGAGCCCCTGATCGGTGTCTTCCGGAGAGGGTTATCCAGTCGCCTGAAGGACGAGCTCGCCGTACGAGATCTTCCCAGTACCCTGGATGAATACATCTCCCTTGCCGTCCGGATAGATCGCCGCCTACAAGAACGCACCAAGGAGAGAACCCAGGAGAAAAGACCACCTCGATTGGCACCCTCTTTTCAGAGGCCCCTGTTACCAGGTAACGCTTCTTCTGCTGAAGCACCCGAACCCATGGAGGTGGATCGTCTCCGGCTGAGTCCCCGGGAGCGTGAGGAGAGAGTCGCCCGGAGGTTGTGTCTCTATTGTGGTGGCTCCAACCATTTCCGCCGGCAGTGTCCCAGAAGACCGGAAAACTCCTCCACCTAGGACAGGTAAGAGAGGCCATCCTAGGCGAGAGTGATACCTCTCTACCGTTAACTGTTTCCATACAGGTGAAAGTCGGTGACAGACGATTCTCAGAGTTGGCGTATTTGGACTCGGGATCTGCAGGTAACTTTATTCAGCGAGACATGGCTCTCCGCCTCGGCATTCCTATACACCCCCTGCAGCATCCCCGCATCATCACCACCATAGACGGGAGACCCCTACTAGATTCCGTTGAGGGCATTACCAGTGAGGTGGAGCTTCAGATCGGAGCTCTCCATGCTGAGAGGATTGCCTTTTACGTGCTACCCACTCTCTCTCCGCCTTTCATGCTCGGTCTGCCATGGCTGCGTATGCATGAGCCAGTCATAGACTGGCGAAGTGGGGAGGTCCTGCGTTGGGGTTCGGCCTGCCATAGCCGTTGCCTGCTGTCCATCCGGCCTATCCGTTTGCCTCCCTCACCTACGTCCTTGCCCGGACTTCCGGAGGCCTACTTGGCATTTGCAGATGTCTTCGATAAACGAGAAGCAGAGGTCTTGCCCCCGCACAGGCCTTATGATTGTCCCATTGATTTGGTTCCAGGTGCTTCTTTTCCTACAGGACGAATCTACCCTCTGTCCCCTGCTGAGACTCAGGCGATGTCAGAATACGTCACAGACAGTTTGGCCCGGGGATTCATCCAGAGGTCCACATCCCCTGTGGGAGCCGGGTTCTTCTTCGTGAAAAAGAAGGACGGGTCCTTGCGTCCTTGCATTGACTACCGCGGATTAAACGCTATCACGGTAAAGAATAAGTACCCACTGCCTCTTATTCCAGAACTCTTCGATCGGCTCCGGGGAGCCCGGATCTTCATCAAGCTGGACCTGCGAGGGGCTTACAACCTTGTCCGCATCCGGGCCGGTGACGAGTGGAAAACCGCCTTCAACACCCGTGATGGTCACTTCGAGTACCGGGTGATGCCCTTCGGACTGTGCAACGCACCAGCCGTTTTCCAGGAGTTCGTGAACGACGTCTTCCGTGACATGCTGTACGTATGTGTAGTGGTATACCTGGATGACATCTTGGTTTTCTCCCCAGACCTACCCACATACAGAAGAGATGTCCGACGAGTTCTCCTTCAATTACGGGAGAACTGCTTGTATGCCAAGTATGAGAAATGCCTCTTCGAGCGGTCTTCTCTGCCGTTCCTTGGATACATCGTCTCTGACTCTGGGCTGGAGATGGATCCTAACAAGGTGTCGGCCATCATGAACTGGCCTCGGCCGGTCGGGATCAAAGCCATCCAGCCGTTCGTAGGATTCGCCAACTACTACCGGCAGTTTATCCAGCACTTCTCGGATCTGGTCAAGCCTCTCACAGCACTCACACGCAAGGGAATACCTGCTAATGGATGGACTCCAGAGGCCGAGTGTTCCTTCCAGGCACTCAAACGGGCCTTCTCCTCCGCACCAGCCCTGCACAGGCCCATCGCTGAGAAGCAGTTCTTTCTGGAGGTGGACGCATCCTCCACAGGTGCCGGGGCTGTCCTCACGCAGAAAGCCGCCTCCGAACGCATGGTCTCTTGCGGCTTCTTTTCGAAGGCCTTTACCCCCTGTGAGTGGAATTACTCCATTGGTGACCGTGAGTTGCTTGCCATCAAGATGGCCTTGGAGGAGTGGCGTTACCTCCTAGAGGGAGCGGTGCACCCGGTGGTGATCTACACCGACCACAAGAACTTGGCCTATCTCCAGTCTGCCCAGAGGCTCAATCCTCGTCAGGCCCGTTGGTCTTTATTCTTTGCTCGGTTTGACTACCGTCTTCATTTTCGTCCCGCAGATAAGAATATCAAGGCTGACGCCCTCTCCCGGTCTTTTCTTACCAACGATCAGGAGGAGGAACCTCGTCCCATCATCGATCCATCCAAGGTGATCATGGTTGCACCGCTTTGACTGTCGCAGGTACCTCCTGGTAAGACGCTGGTGCCCGAACTGAGTCGAGAACGCATCCTTCGCTGGGGACATTCCTCCTTACTAGCCGGCCACGCAGGTCTGACAAAGACTCTACAGTTGATCGGTCGGTACTACTGGTGGCCTGGGATGCGTCAAGAGGTGTCAGACTACGTCTCAGCCTGTTCTTCCTGTGCCCGCAACAAGACCTCCAAACGGCTTCCCACCGGTCAACTCTTGCCCTTGCCTATACCATCAAAACCATGGCAACACATTGCGATGGACTTCATCACGGATCTCCCTGCATCCTCCGGGAATACTGTCATCTGGGTCGTGGTGGACAGATTTTCCAAGATGAGTCACTTCGTTTCTCTGCCTGGTCTTCCTTCGGCACCCAAGCTGGCCGAGTTGTTTGTTCAACATATCCTCCGGTTGCATGGGTTACCCTCAACATTGTTTCCGATAGAGGAGTACAATTCGTGTCCCGATTCTGGCGGTCTCTCTGCAGGAAACTCGATATTGCCTTGGACTTCTCTTCGGCTTATCATCCACAGTCTAACGGACAGGTGGAACGGGTAAACCAGGTGTTGGCAGGTTTTCTACGACACTTTGTCAACGCACACCACGACAACTGGACGTCCCTACTGCCTTGGGCGGAGTTTTCATACAATAATCATGTTGGTGAGTCCTCTCGTAACACTCCATTTTTTATTGTATATGGGCATTACCCGAGGATCCCGACTCCCTTGGACATCGCGACTCCCAATCCTGCAGCAGAGGCCGTGGCTCGTGACTTCGCCAATATCTGGAACAAGACTCGTGAGGCTCTTGTGAAAGCATCCCAGCGCATGAAGGACCATGCCGATAAGAGAAGACTTGGTGCCCAGATGTTTCAACCGGGAGACAAGGTATGGTTATCAGCCAAGTACGTCCGCCTTAAGGTGCCCTCCTTCAAGCTCGGACCTCGGTACATCGGACCGTTCGAGGTGTCCCGGAGACTCAACGATGTGTGCTATTGGCTACTACTGCCTCCTTCTCTGCAAATACATAATTCTTTCCACCGTTCCCTCCTCAAACCTGTGATCCTCAACCGCTTCTCCCAGGATCCGGGAGAGCGTCCTCCTCCGATTTCGGCCAATGACGAGTATGAGGTCAGTGCCATCCTGGACGTGAAGAAGAGAGGGCGTGCCACATGGTACCTGGTTGACTGGAAGGGGTTTGGTCCTGAGGAGAGGTCCTGGGAGCCGGAGGGCAATGTCCATGCTCCTCGTCTCCTACGGCGGTTCTTTGCCAGTCGCCGCCCGGGGGGGGGCCTGGAGGGGGCGGTACTGTCACCACCTCGCAGTCCGGGGCGCCTTCTTTCTCTTCCCCGCCTGCTCTTACCTCTTCTGGTCCTGTCCTTTGCCAGCAGGGTCTTGCTCCGGTCATCCGCCGGCGCTCCGGGGTCCGTCCCTGCAGACATGCTGCCCGGGTCCTTGCTCCCATGTCTGCTGCACTTCCTCCTTTCTCTCCCTCTCCTAGGGAGTGCATAGGGGGCGGGCAGGTGAGCTCTCTGGCTTCTTAAAGGGTCAGCCCCTCCCTACTCACTGCCCCTCCTCTCGGCCTATCACCTGGAGGTATATAAGGATCTCAGTCACTCCTGGACGCCGCCTGGGCAACTTCTATTATCCTGAAGTTGTTGCTCCAGGTCTTATCCTGCTAGGCTTATCAGTCCAATTTGCCTGTCTTACTCTGTGTTCCTTTTTTCCCTAGGATCTAGTCTGGTCTCCACAGCATCCTGAGTCCAGTATCCTGTGTGGTTCCCTGCAGTCTTCTTCCTGCTTCCAAGTTCCACATTCAGCCCTGTTTTGTTTTTTCATTTCTTCCTACCTCCTAGGTCGGTTTAACACAGGTGTCTGCCTCTTCGGACCCTCTATTGGTGGTCTAGGGGAAATCCCTGTATAGGGGTCACTCCAAGCCTTGGTCTCCTTAGAGGTTTTCTGGTGTTGTGGCCCTGTGGCCTTCCTTTGGGGTGTCTCCCCTAGTGTTTGTATTAGTGTACAATAAAGCGTTTGAACCTGCTTTCCTGGTCTGGTTCTCCCTTCCTGGTATCAGTAACCGCTGTATTTGCAGTCCAGTGGGTCCACCCGATAGACACATCTGTAGGGCGTGACAGCCATGCTCCCCCTCCCCCGCCGACCCCCAGGGACAATGACTTGAGTATAAGCCGAGAGGGGCACTTTCAGCCTAAAAAAATGGGCTGAAAATTTCGGCTTATACTCGAGTATATAAGGTAGGTAGATAGATCAGATAATAGATAGATAGATGATGGATAGATAATAGATATGATAGATAGATAGATAAATACCATAGATAGAGAGATAGATAGAGAGATAGATAGATAGATAGATATGGATAAGATACGATAGATAGATAGATAGATAGATAGATAGATAGATAGATAGATAGATAGATAGATAGATAGATAGAATTCCAAGAAAGAGGTAGCACTCCATTGTTTCAGTGGAAAAATGTGCAGGATTTTAATCAACCCACATGTCTGGGCGACGTTTCGGCTACAAATGAGCCTTTCTCAAGCCTTGAGGCTTGAAAAAGGCTCATTTGTAGCCGAAACGTCGCCAAGACATGTGGGTTGATTAAAATCCTGCACATTTTTCCACTGAAACAATGGAGTGCTGCCTCTTTCTTGGAATTCTATCTATCTATCTATCTATCTATCTATCTATCTATCTATCTATCTATCTATCTATCTATCGTATCTTATCCATATCTATCTATCTATCTATCTATCTATCTATCTATCTATCTATCTATCTATCTATAATCTATCTATCTATTATCTATCTATTATCTATCTATCTATGTGCGCACATACCCTAAAGGTACCTTCACACATAACGATATCGTTAACGATATCGTTGCAATGTCACGCTTTTTGTGACGTAGCAACGATCCTGCTAACGATCTCGTTATGTTTGACAGCGACCAACGATCAGGCCCCTGCTGGGAGATCGTTGGTCGTTGGTGAATGATCAGGACCTTTTTTTGGTCGCTGATCACCCGCTGTCATCGCTGGATCGGCGTGTGTGAAGCCAATCTAGTGATGTGTTCACTTGTAACCAGGGTAAATATCGGGTTACTAAGTGCAGGGCCGCGCTTAGTAACCCGATATTTACCCTGGTTACCATTGTAAAAGTTAAAAAAAAAAAACAGTACATACTCACATTCCGATGTCTGTCACGTCCCCCGCCGTCAGCTTCCCTGCACTGACTGTTAGCGCCGGCCGTAAAGCAGAGCACATCGGTGATGTCACCGCTGTGCTCTGCT
This sequence comes from Ranitomeya imitator, assembly GCF_032444005.1. Classification (NCBI taxonomy): domain Eukaryota; kingdom Metazoa; phylum Chordata; class Amphibia; order Anura; family Dendrobatidae; genus Ranitomeya; species Ranitomeya imitator. Next base: position 113,083,347 of record NC_091290.1, on the reverse strand, counting down.
TTACGGCGAGCGCTGACACAGTCAGTGCGGGAAGCTGACAGCGGGGGACGTGACAGACATCGGAATGTGAGTATGTACTGTTTTTTTTTTTTTTTACTTTTACAATGGTAACCAGGGTAAATATCGGGTTACTAAGCGCGGCCCTGCACTTAGTAACCCGATGTTTACCCTGGTTACCCGGGGACTTCGGCATCGTTGAAGACAGTTTCAACGATGCCGAAGTCGTTCCCCTGATCGTTGGTCGCTGGAGAGAGCTGTCTGTGTGACAGCTCCCCAGCGACCACACAACGACTTACCAACGATCACGGCCAGGTCGTATCGCTGGTCGTGATCGTTGGTAAGTCGTTTAGTATAACGGTACCTTAAGGAGTGCAGAGGATGTTACACCAGGGTTCCTGGTGTCTTAGGGGGTCCAAAAGCCCCTATATCACATAACATATTAGAATTATAAATAATAATAATAAATAATAATCTTTATTTTTATATAGCGCTAACATATTCCACAGCGCTTTACAGGTTGCACACACTATCATCGCTGTCCCCGTTGGCATATGTTTGGCATGGAGTCATGTCACAGATTTTACATTGGCACCCAGGAGCTTCAGATAAGGGATTACTGAAAACCAGACAGAATTACTAAGCGCAACATTGTGTGTATAAACATAAAAAGTTGCTAACAGTTTTCCCGATAAAATAAGATGTATAATCTTAATGGAGTATAATTTTGCAGATTTGAAGGCTGTAATTAATAGGAATTAATTGCATATTTAGAAGTCGCTCTTCAAAAACAACATCAAATGCAATGGATGGAGGGGAGGGGGACGTTGGAAGAATGTCTAAAGATGAAATGAATCAGATGTTCATGAAAAAAAAAAATCTTTAGAAAAGAAAATGGAAAGAGGTTTTGCAGGAAGACGTTGTAATGATAAAAAGATGCCGCTTGCTGTTCAACTACACTTTTAACTGCATCTTTTCTGAAATAATGATTATCATTTCCACTTTCATCTTAAGTTTAATAGCATATGGCTTTTCCTGATTAACACCCCCTCCTGTTATTAATCAGTATCTTGCTATCATGCCTCTAATGTAGGCTGCAGTTGCCCTGCTGGCACACTAAGCTTTTTCAGCATCTGAGCCTATGGATATGTGCTGGAGGGGGAAAAAGGCTCGGCTTCTGTGTGCACTGGTAATAGGAGATTTTTCAGGTGCCCCCGTTGTGAACTTTATGCAGACTTTCATTATAAATTTAATATTTGTTTAGAATGAAACTTAAAAGGACCCCTTGATATTGCAAAGATTTCACACAATCCTTTTTACAATGCCGCTCTTTGTGGCTTATTAAAAACAATATTAGGAAAGGGGGTGAAAATTCACGGATTAACCAGAAAAAAACAACAACAAAAAACGCTGCCCTAAAATTTCTCAGTTGAAGAAACTAAAATTGCCAAAAGTTCTGGAGCCTGAGCCTTCTTTAGTAAAATGAAAAGGGTGTTCCACTTTTATATTTTAATAGTCCATAGGCTTGCCCAGGGTAAAAAAAAAAAAAATACTTTTTGATGGGGGAGTAAAGATGATTTTGTGATTTTGAAAGGGAATCTGTCAGCAGGAGTTCACACACCAATCTATTGTTATGCGTGAGTAACTCTTCCGTAGGCAGTCCAGCAATACCTTTACAATGCTAGTCCGTTCCTCCATAACTGAGAAATAAGCATTTGAATTAGTATGTAAATGAGGCTGAAAAGCTCTGGTAGATCTCTAGCCTCTGTCACTCCAGCTCTATTTCCCACCCTGTGTTGCCTCCTCCTACTCAACTGACTGCCTCTGTTCTGTGTGACTTTTAGGCAAGACCAGCACAGGCCAGACCAGCAGGAGGAGGCAATGATGGGCAGTTCCGGGGAAGGAATAGAACTGGAGTGACAGAGGCTTCAGATCTACCATAGCTCTACCATGAGAAAAACGGGATGGAAATGTCATTCAATGCGCTGCTGATAAAAGCTCGGAAACTGAATAAACTTTAGGGAGTTTTATTGTACAGCCACAGCTGTGGTTACAGTGTAAAATAATAGAAAGTGTGAATTTGGTCCAACTATTTAACCAAGTCAGATTTAGGAAAACACGACATGGGCTTTTATTTTTGGATAGATTTGTAGGATGGTAGTGGAATGGATCTCTCCCTCCAATCCAAGTCTTGGGAGTGGCCGATGTCCATGATTCCCATTTATACTTTTAGTTAAGGTTTGGTTTGCAAGTAGCAGTGCAGAAGGCTCTGCAGTGCAGAAGGCTCTGTGCAGTACAGGTCTATGCGAGACTGAACACAGGCCAGAGGCAGAGAAATCAAAGTTATTGGTGCACCCACGAGTGATACGGCGGTGCAGTCGCTCACAGCAACGGATTTGATGCGGACTATTACAGACAATCCAAATGGGAACCAGAGGATAAAGTTTTACTTATTTTTGGAAGATGCCAAAATAATGACGTTTAATTAAGTTGGACTGACCTGGGTCACTGCCTCCTTACTCTCGTGAAAGCTGCTGCATTACATTGGGTATAGATGCAAAAAGAGTGTCCTTTTAGCAAATGCAGCACAGTATTGATGCCTTAGGGTATGTCAACACACACAGTCTTTTACTGGTGGATTCCACTCTGAAAACTGCCTGAAAAAGCATAAACTAGACTCTCAAAAGAATCAACATATGCATTTCTATCTATAACTTGCTGTTCTTATGTTCGGTCTTTTGAGCATTGTTTAACCACTTCAGGATTCCTAGTGGTTAAAATAAGTTGCCTGACCATTCAGCCATTTTCCGATCTAAAAACACTTGATATTTTACAGCACAAGTCCATGGGAAGGCTAAAAAAGTACACGAAAAAAATTGTAGGCATTACATGAAGCGTTTTCCTTTTGAAAAGCTCAGTGGGTTCATCTGCCTGGAAAAAAAGTGTGCACATACTGTATCCTTATAGTGGCAAGGAGGAACCTGCAGCCTTTGGGCTCGGTTGCAACTGTGACCTCTATAGCTGTGATAATTTATTGGTCAGTGCTTAATATCAATCATATTGCTCTTTGAATTGCTATTGTTTGGTTCTCCGAAAAAGGTTGGTTCCCCACTACTGACTTTACAGAATTACAGCTCTTTTTCATAATTATGAATCCCTGCAATATTGATATGCTCAGAGAAAAATAAACATCAAAATTCTAACTAAAAATACATTGTATCTGTAGACGTAGAAAGGACAAAGATGTTGGTACCACTCGAGGTCTGATGACTAAGGTGGCCCACATCTCTGCCGAATAAAAAAAGACACCAGTTTTTTTTTTAAAAGCATATGATAACTGGGGATATTCTTGCTTATTTTACATTGGGGTTCAGGAGCTAAAAGTTAAGCCTCTAAATAACATTACCATCTTATTATAAAGTGCCGTCTCTTATCACTATGTAATATAGTTGTCAGTCATGTATTTAGAAGGTCAGCTAATTATTTGCATGCTGAGACCTGAGCGTGAAGCCTGATTTTGAAATGGAAGCAGATGGCTGGATAGAAATTTTTGTAACATTGATATTGCAAATCAATCTTTACGGTGATTCCACCGAAATTTGTTTTGTTCAACATGAGAGGAGTCCTGCAGAGATCCTTTGCAAATTCCCAGTTCATTCTGGGATAAGTGAAGATTCTCTGTGAACTCCAGGAACAACGTTGCAGCGGAAAGGAGGACATCGAAAAAACCGTGTGAATTTTGGCATGATCTTCAACGCTTTGACATCTTATAAGCAATAAAAACATGGAAGAGGCCAGTAGCCATTTGGTGAGCTGCACTGCATGCTACATGTTCACAGACTTACCACTGGAAAAGACAAACTTCATAAATGAAAGCTTGAGTACCTGTTGGACGAAAAGTTGCAAAGTCTAGAAGAGAGAATAGCTACAGTGAAAATGATTATGGAAGTGGAGGTATTCTTAGAGCAGAAGTATCTCATCAGAATACAGAAAGAGAAGAAATTTGAAGTGCACCTGAACGGGATCCAAGAAGTATCGTTGCTCCTTGAGGAGAGTGACATGTTAAGCATGCCGGGATGAGGAGACTTAAAGCTGCAATACTCTTCTGGGAAATATGCAAATTGTCTCTTCAGAGAGGAAGAGGACTAGAACTCTAGTACCACCTATAGGAAGAAGCAATCCTAAAAGTCAATGTCGACCCTTTCACAAGCCTTGTTATATGACTTAGGATAAAGGCCGAAACCAGAATCTCAATTTGCAGACACTGTGTTTTGGGGTACTGCCCCTCATCAGTCCAAAGTGTGAGATCTGGTTTGGCTGATTGAGAGGCGTCTGACCGGGATCCAAGAAGTATTTTTTTCTTTTTATCTTAAGTCATGTAATAAGGCTTGTTAAAGGGTCGACATTGACTTCTAGGATTCCTACTTCCTATAGGTTGCACTAGAGTTCTAGTCCTCTTCCTCTCTGAAGAGACTATTTGCATAGTGCACCTGAAGAAACAGAGGAATGGAAGCATGTGTCTCAGAGAAGCAGGAGGATCGGGAAGCAGTCAGCACCCATGTGCTCAGGAACCAGTAGCAGGCTCTCACGCAGTAAAACAATGATCACATTCATCAAGATAAGACTTTGTTCACATAGAACAACCTTGTAGGTACTCAGAGTCCTCTTGGATGGAGAAAGAAAAATGTGAAGAAGAAAAGGAGAGTGGTTGTCACGGGGGATTCCCTGCTATCTGCAGACCGGATATAACTTCAAGAGAAATGTGCTGTCTTATGGGTGCAAAATTCAAAGATGTGTCTAACAGGATAACCACTGACTTTGAAGACTTAGGCAAAAAAGTGAAAGAACTGGGAGCGCAGGTGGTCTTCTCATCCATCCTCCTAGTGGATGGCCATGGAACAAGGCGGTGGACAAGATTTTACAGGTAAACAGCTGGCTACTTCGATGGTACCATCAGCAAGGATTTGGATTTCTGGATCACGGAGTGAATTATCTATATGATGGACTGCTTGCTAGAACACTGTTGAAAAGGAAGCAAAAGACCAGGGAAAGCCATACAGGGAGCAAATGCTATTGAGAACTCTGCTATTAGAAGTGGAAAGGAAGAGCAAAGACAAAAAAAATCATTATAATAAAAATAATGGAGAAAGAGAAACCGATCACAAACTAAGATGTTTCTATATAAATGCACAGAGCATCGGCAACAAGTTAGGAGAATTGGAGCTGCTAACGCAGAAAAAGAAATATGATGTCATTGGCATCACTGAAACTTGGTGGAATGTACACATAATTGGAATACAAGGCTAGAAGTATGCAACTTATTTGCAAGAAACAAACTTAATAAAATGGAGAGGAGGTGTTGCATTCTATGTTAGAAAAGCGTATATCTCTGCAGAGGTTGAAGCTTCAGAGACTGGGAGCTCTGTGGAAACCGATTGGGTAAGAATATAAATAGAGAACAATGGAAAGGACGCCATTGTAGGCGTTTACTATAGGCCGCCTAGGCAAGCTAAATATATGGATGAACTCTTTATTCATCAGATGGACAAGTTATCAAAAACATATGATGCAGTGATCATGGGAGATTTCAACTGTCCAGACATTTGTTGGGAATCTCTCTCAGGCAAAGGTAACAGTTTAAGCAAATTCTTATCCTCTTTTGCTGACAAATTTTTCCTTCAAAAAGTAGAAGAGAGAACAAGGGGATCTGCTACCATGCATCTAATCCTTATAAACAGGGAGGAAATGGTTGAGGAGGAGGACCCTAGGAGGCAGCGATCATGCTATAATAGAATATTGGATAACTAGAGGAGGAAGATCTGTGAAGATTCAGACTTCAAGGTTGAATTTCAGAAAGGCAGATTTTAAGGGACTCAGAAAGAGGATAGGAGGAATGAATCTAATGGCTGGATGTCCTTAAGGATAAAAATGTCCAGGGAGGATGGGAAATTCAGAAAAATTAAATTCTCAAAGCACAATCGTTAACAATCCATAAATGAAGAATAGGAAGCATTTAAGGAAACCAGGATGAATGAACACAGAACTTAAACACATGCTAAAAAGGAAGAAAGAAATATTTAGCAAATGGAAAGAGGGGGGCATATCTAAAGAAGAATATAATGCTGCCTGCAGAACCTGCAGGGCACGCATCAGACTGGCTAAAGCTGATAATGAATTAAGGCTTTCAAAAGATGTAAAAAGCAATACAGTAAGAAAGGATTTTGCAGATATGTCAAAAGTAAAAGAAAAGTCAAAGATGCTATAAGATTTTTACAGGATGAAAATGGTAAAGTGGTAAAAAATGATGTTGAGAAGACCGAACTTTTAAATTCCTATTTTGCATCTGTTTTCTCTCAGAAAGTTATGTAACATCAACTGATCTTCAGTGCACTATTGAAGGACTAAAAGAATGTCCAGAGAAATGGTGAGGGAACACTTAGCTAGCAAAAATGAATTGAAGTCTCCAGGTCCAGATGAATTACATCCTAGGGTACTGAAGGAGATAGCAGAGGAAATTATTGAACCATTCTCCCTAATCTTTGAAAATTTTTGTAGAGCAGGAGAAGTCCCAGAAGACTGTAGAAGAGTTCATTTTGTCCCTATCTTCAAGCAGGGGAAGCAAGTGGACCCAGGGAACTATAGGCCAGTGAACCTTATACCTATACCAGGAAAGATCTTTGAACAAATTATTAAACAACATGTATGTAAGTACCTTTATGAGAATGAAGTGATTAACCAGAGTCAGCATGGGTTTGTAACTAATAAGGCATATCACACTAACTTAATCTGCTTCTATGACATAATCACTGACTAGGTGGATCATGGAAACCCAGTAGATACAGTATGTCTTGACTTCAGCAAAGCATTTGACAAAGTACCTCATACCATCATTATTGAAAAATTACCAACTATGGAATAGACAAGGCAACTATTAGATGGATTCATAACTGGCTTAGTGATCGTACCGAAAGAAAAGGTCATAAATAGTGTTGAGCATTCCGATACCGCAAGTATCGGGTATCGGCCGATACTTGCGGTATCGGAATTCCGATACCGAGATCCGATACTTTTGTGGTATCGGTGTCGGATACATAGAGATGTGTAAAATAAAGAATTAAAATAAAAAATATTGATATATTTACCTCTCCAGCGGCCCCTGGACTCAGCGCGGGTAACCGGCAGGCTTCGTTGTTCAAAATCAGCGCTTTTAGGACCTGAGAATCACGTCCCGGCTTCTGATTGGTCGCGGGCCGCCCATGTGACCGCCACGCGACCAATCACAAGCCGCGACGTCACCGCAAGCTATTAACGCGCTCATTTTTGAAAAATGAGCACGTTAATGACTTTCAAAGACGTAGCGGCTTGTGATTGGTCGCGGCCACGCGACCAATCACAAGCCGCGACGTCACCGCAAGCTATTAACGCGCTCATTTTTAAAAATGAGCGTGTTAATGGCTTTCAAAGACGTAGCGGCTTGTGATTGGTCGCGTGGCCGCGACCAATCACAAGCCGCGACGTCACCGCAAGCTATTAACGCGCTCATTTTTAAAAATGAGCGCGTTAATGACTTTCAAAGACGTAGCGGCTTGTGATTGGTCGCGTGGCCGCGACCAATCACAAGCCGCGACGTCACCGCAAGCTATTAACGCGCTCATTTTTAAAAATGAGCGCGTTAATGACTTTCAAAGACGTAGCGGCTTGTGATTGGTCGCGGCCACGTGACCAATCACAAGCCGCTACGTCTTTGAAAGTCATTAACGTGCTCATTTTTAAAAATGAGCGCGTTAATAGCTTGCGGTGACGTCGCGGCTTGTGATTGGTCGCGTGGCGGTCACATGGGCGGCCCGCGACCAATCAGAAGCCGGGACGTGATTCTCAGGTCCTAAAAGCGCTGATTTTGAACAAAGAAGCCTGCCGGTTACCCGCGCTGAGTTCAGGGGCCGCCGGAGAGGTAAATATATCAATATTTTTTATTTTAATTCTTTATTTTACACATCCCTATGGATCCCAGGGCCTGAAGGAGAGTTTCCTCTCCTTCAGACCCTGGGAACCATGAGAATACCTTCCGATACTTGATGTCCCATTGACTTGTATTGGTATCGGATATCGGTATCGGCGATATCCGATATTTTTCGGGTATCGGCCGATACTGTCCGATACCGATACTTTCAAGTATCGGACGGTATCGCTCAACACTAGTCATAAATGGCTGCACATCTATTTGGGATAATGTCTAAATGGGGTACCACAAGGCTTTGTCCTGGGCCCTGTGCAGGTCAATATCTTTATCAATGATTTAGATGTAGAAATTGAGGGTAAACTGATTAAATTTGCTGATGACACAAAGCTAGAAAGGATAATTAACACTAGAGAAGAGAGAGAGGATTCAAAAAGATCTAAAGAAACTGGGACTGTGGGCAGCAACTAGCAGAATGGTTTTTAACAGGGAAAAATGCATAGTCCTACATCTGGGCAAGAAAAATGAAATAAGCACATACAGAATGGGAGGAATATAGGGCTAAGTATCGGCACATCTGAAAAAGACTTGGGCATACTAATAGATCACAGACTGAACATGAGTCAACAGTGTCATGTAGCAGCAAAAAAAGCAAACAATTCTGGGTTGCAATAACAGAAGCATACAGTCTAGCTCACGTTAAGTAATTATTCCTCTCTACTCCTCTTTGGTCAGACCTCATCTAGAATACTATGTTCAGTTTTGGGCACCACATTTTAAAAATGGCATGAACAAACATGAGCAACTTCAGAGAAGAGCAACCAGAATGGTGACCGGTCTGCAAACAATGTCCTATGAGGAACGGTTAGAGGGTTTGTGAATGTTTAGCTTGTAAAAGAGAAAATTGAGAGGAGACTTAATAGCTGTGTACAAATATCTCAAGGGCTGTCACACTATAGAGGGATCAGCTTTATTCTCATTTGCACAAACAAATACTAGAAGTAGTGATGAGCGAGCATGCTCGTCACTACTCGTTACTCACTCAAGCATCAGTGTGCTTGGCATGCTCGTTACTAGGCAAATTATTTTTTAATGTTTGAGCAGGAGCTTGACTCCCCGCCACGCATTTTTGGCGCTTTTTAGACAGCCAATGAACATGTGGGGATTGCCTGCAAGTCACTGTAATGCCTTAACCATCTTGATTGTGGTGTTACTGTGATTGGCTGGCCGCATAGTGTCATCGGGTCTATATGAGACCCATGACACTATGCTCATCACACTGTACCCTGGAAACAGGCAGAGCAGGGAGAGGTGCTGGTGAGAGGACAGAATTGTAGCTGCGCATTAGCCAGGGATTCAACCACAATAATATTTAAGTACAACAACAGCCCTTCTAAGGGCTAATTCTAAAAAATAGTAGTACTGTTGTTAGCAGCAGGGATTGTGCTGAACGGATCGTGTAGTACAGGATAGGGTGAGCTGCATGTCCTTTATGCTGCAACCTGCAACTCATACCAAAACCCTATCTCAGGGCTAATAATATCCTTTTTGCTCTTAATCCTGCACATTTTTCAGAGAAGAAAAATATTACACACCAATTTACAGCCACAGTTGTGCATTAAAAGCATACGGCCATAGTTGGTTGGATCTCAATAGTATTGCTATATTGATATTGCAGTGTTATACGTCCATCTGAGGTGTGCAAATTTGTCTGGCTTTGTAATACTGCATTTTATTGAGCTGTAAAATTTTATACGGCCTTTATTTTACTAGAGATGGGCCTCAATCCCCCCCCCAAAAGAGTTTGTTAAAAAAATCGCATTGCTATATTGATACTGCAGTCTTACATGTCCATCTGAATCGGTCAAATTTTGCTGGCATTGTAATACTGCAATTTTTTGGAGCAGTAAAATTTTATATGGCATTTATCGTGCTGTAGTTGGGCCCTCAAAACCCCCCCAAAAAATAGTTTCTTAAAAAATCGCATTGCTATATTGATACTGCAGAGTTATATGTCCATTTGAAGTGGGCACATTTTGCTGGCACTGTAATACGGCAAATTTTTCTGCTAAACATACTACCCAAGCCCATTTTCCTCACACAAAAATTGGGCAACACTCTACATGATAGATAAGCATACGGATCATGCGGTACCTATACCGCATAAGGATCATGAAGTGTTTACAGTTGCAAGAAAATTTAAATTAAAAAAATACTTTATTTACACCAAATATTAAAAATCAATTAATCTAGACAAGGAGATTAAAAAGGTGCCTCAAACCACAAAAACACAGAAGGGCACATTTTTCTGGCATTGTAATGCTGCAATTTTTTTCTGCAGTGACATATTATACTATATTTATCATGCTAGAGTTAGGCCTCAAACCCCCCCTCAAAAAAAAATTGTTAATTAAAAAAAATGGCATTGCTATATTGATATGGCAGTTTTATAAGGCCATCTGTAGTGGGCACATTTTGCTGGCATTGTAATACTGTCTGCAACGTTTTCTCAACAGGGATATATTATATGTAATTTAAAATGGGCAAGGAGCTTGGTAAGGAAAATGGAAGTGGACGTGATACCACACTTGGACACTCCGAAGAGCTGTTCACATTTCCATTTTTAGATTCTGGCCTCTTGCTCTGCCCGTTTCAAGCGAGACATGAGGAGATCGCATGTAGTTATGCACAAATATTTGTTCAGCCACGCTAACAAGAAGTCGACGATGGGAAAATGCAATTACTGTTGCAAAAGATAGAAGGTGATGAGACAAATGCCAACAAGTGGTGTTGTTACGTCAGCAAGTAAGGAGGAGGTGTGGAAGTGAATGATGAGGTGATGGACGATGAAATCATTGACCCAACCTGGGAAGGTGACGTGCAGAGCGAGTATAGCAGCACACAGAGGGAGTAATCCACAGCACCACAACAGCAGGAAGAGGCACTGAGGTGGTGCCAAAGACACAAGGAGGGCAACTGTTCCCCAGAGCACCAACACGGTAAAGTTGCCAAGATAAGGTTGAGGTGTTCACGAGTCTGGGGCTTTTTAAAGACAGTCTAGTTAACCCACAAAAGGCCATTTGCAACATCTGCCAGGCCAGCATCAGCAGCACAACTACTAGCCTGACCACTACCAGCTGTTGTGGATTCTGTTTTTGGGCTCCCTCTGGTGGTTACAGATGGTACTGGGTGACTTGTGTTCTCTGCGGTCTCTGGTGTCCACCTGTTCTATCAGGATATGGGAGTTTCCTATTTAACCTGGCTTTCTTGTCATTTCCTCGCCGGCGATCAATGTAATCAGTGTGTCTTGTTACCTCTGCTTTCCGCTTCTGTAATCATCAGGACAAGCTAAGTTTTTGATTTTCCTGTTCCACGTTTTGCTTTATTTTTGTTTTAGTCCAGCTTGCATTTATGTGATTCCTTGTTGCTGGTTGCTCTAGTGGGCTGATATTACTCCTCATGTTCCATGAGTTGGCACATGAGTTCAGGTAATTTCAGGATGTTTTTTGTAGGGTTTTTCGCTGACCGCGCAGTTCACTTTTGTATCCTCTGCTATCTAGTTTTAGCGGGCCTCATTTTGCTGAATCTGTTTTCATTACTACGTATGTGCTTTCCTCTCATTTCACCGTCATTACATGTGGGGGGCTGCTATTTCTGTGGGGTGTTTCTCTGGAGGCAAGAGAGGTCTTTGTTTCTTCTAATAGGGGAAGCTAGTCCTTCGGCTGGCGCGAGACGTCTAGAATCATCGTAGGCACGTTCCCCGGCTACTGCTAGTGTTGTGAATTAGGTTCAGGATCGCGGTCAGCTCAGTTTCCATCACCCAAGAGCTTGTTCTGTTTTTTGTGTGCTTGTCCTTTTGTGATCCCCTGCCATTGGGATCATGACAGTATCGCCGGCCCGAAAAGTGGTAATCGTATTGGCTGAAGTAGGAGGAAAAGTAGTCTGAGGAAGTTTTTTTTTTTTTTTTTTTCCTTCCCTCAGAGTTTGCTGCCTAGCCTTAATTGCAGCCTGGCTGTGTCTTACCTCCTCTTAATCCTTGAATGGCTCTGACCTCAGCTGTTTATCATGGACGTCCAGAGTTTGGCTTCCAGCCTGAATAATCTTGCTGCTAAGGTTCAAAATATACAAGATTTTGTTGTACATGCTCCTATGTCTGAACCTAGAATTCCTATCCCAGAGTTTTTTTCTGGAGATAGATCTAGTTTTCTGAATTTTAGGAACAATTGCAAGTTGTTTCTTTCTTTGAAATCTCGCTCCTCTGGAGACCCTGCTCAGCAAGTCAAAATTGTAATATCTTTCCTGCGGGGTGACCCTCAGAATTGGGCATTTGCATTGGCACCAGGGGATCCTGCGTTGCTCAATGTGGATGCGATTTTTCTGGCATTGGGTTTGCTCTATGAGGAACCTAACCTAGAGATTCAGGCTGAAAAAGCTTTATTGGCTCTCTCTCAGGGGCAAGATGAAGCAGAAATATATTGTCAGAAATTTCGGAAGTGGTCACTCAGTGGAATGAGTGCGCTCTGGCTGCAAAATTCAGAGATGGCCTTTCTGAGGCCATTAAAGATGTTATGGTGGGGTTCCCGGCGCCTACAGGTCTGAATGAGTCTATGACTATGGCTATTCAGATTGATCGGCGTTTACGGGAGCGCAAACCTGTGGACCATTTGGCGGTGTCTTCTGAACAGGCACCTGAGACAATGCAATGTGATAGAATTCAGTCCAGAAGTGAACGGCAAAACTATAGGCGGAAAAATGGGTTGTGTTTTTATTGTAGTGATTCAGCTCATGTTATATCAGTATGCTCTAAACGCACAAAAAAGGTTGATAAGTCTGTTGCCATTAGTACTTTACAGTCTAAGTTCATTATGTCTGTGACTCTGATTTGTTCATTATCAGCCATTTCGATGCCTATGTGGATTCAGGCGCTGCCCTGAGTCTTATGGATTGGTCATTTGCCAACCGCTGTGGGTTTAGTCTGGAGCCTCTGGAAGTCCCTATTCCTTTGAAAGGAATTGACTCTACACCTTTGGCTATGAATAAACCTCAGTACTGGACACACGTGACCATGCATATGACTCCCGTTCATCAGGAGGTGATTCGCTTCCTGGTACTGTATAATTTACATGATGTCTTAGTGCTTGGTCTGCCATGGTTACAAACTCATAACCCAGTCTTGGACTGGAAAACGATGTCTGTGTTGAGCTGGGGATGTCAGGGGGTTCATGATGATGCACCTCCGATTTCTATCTCTTCATCTACTCCTTCTGAGGTTCCTGTATTTTTGTCTGATTATCGGGATGTTTTTGAGGAGCCTAAGCTCAATTCGCTTCCTCCTCACAGGGATTGTGATTGTGCTATAGATTTGATTCCTGGCAGTAAATTTCCTAAAGGTCGTTTGTTCAATCTGTCAGTGCCAGAGCATACTGCTATGCGGGATTATGTTAAGGAGTCCTTGGAAAAGGGACATATCCGTCCATCTTCATCTCCTTTGGGAGCAGGTTTTTTTTTCGTGGCCAAAAAAGATGGTTCCTTGAGGCCTTGTATAGATTACCGTCTTTTGAATAAGATTACGGTCAAATATCAGTATCCTTTGCCATTGTTGACTGATTTGTTCGCTCGCATTAAGGGGGCTAAATGGTTCACTAAGATTGATCTTCGGGGTGCGTATAATCTTGTGCGGATTAAGCAGGGTGATGAGTGGAAAACCGCATTTAATACGCCTGAGGGCCATTTTGAGTATTTGGTGATGCCTTTTGGACTTTCTAATGCTCCTTCTGTCTTCCAGTCCTTTATGCACGATATTTTCCGTGAATATCTGGATAAATTTATGATTGTGTATTTGGATGATGTTTTGGTTTTTTCTGATGACTGGGAGTCCCATGTTCAGCAGGTTAGGAAGGTGTTTCAGGTCCTGCGGGCCAATTCTTTGTTTGTAAAAGGTTCAAAGTGTCTCTTTGGAGTCCAGAAGATTTCTTTTTTGGGGTATATTTTTTCCCCTTCTACTATTGAGATGGATCCCGTCAAGGTTCAAGCTATTTGTGACTGGACGCAGCCTACATCTCTTAAGAGTCTACAGAAGTTCTTGGGCTTTGCTAATTTTTATCGTCGTTTCATAACTAATTTTTCTAGTGTTGTTAAGCCTTTGACGGATCTGACTAAGAAGGGTGCTGATGTTGCTGATTGGTCTCCTGCGGCTGTGGAGGCCTTTCAGGAACATAAGCCCCGGTTTTCTTCTGCTCCTGTGTTGCGTCAGCCAGATGTTTCGCTTCCTTTTCAGGTTGAGGTTGATGCTTCTGAGATTGGAGCGGGGGCGGTTTTGTCACAGAGAAGCTCCGATTGCTCGGTTATGAAGCCATGTGCGTTCTTTTCTAGAAAGTTTTCGCCCACTGAGCGGAATTATGATGTTGGTAATCGGGAACTTTTGGCCATGAAGTGGGCATTTGAGGAGTGGCGTCATTGGCTTGAGGGTGCTAGACATCGTGTGGTGGTCTTGACTGATCACAAAAATCTGATTTACCTTGAGTCTGCCAAGCGTCTGAATCCTAGACAGGCTCGTTGGTCACTGTTTTTCTCCCGTTTCGATTTTGTGGTTTCATATCTGCCAGGTTCAAAGAATGTGAAGGCGGATGCTCTTTCTAGGAGTTTTGTGCCTGATTCCCCTGGAAATTCTGAGCCCACTGGTATCCTTAGGGATGGGGTGATTTTGTCGGCTGTCTTCCCAGACTTGCGACGTGCTTTGCAGAAGTTTCAGGCGGATAAACCTGATCGTTGTCCACCTGAAAGACTGTTTGTTCCGGATAATTGGACCAGTAGAGTCATCTCCGAGGTCCATTCTTCTGCGTTGGCAGGTCATCCTGGAATATTTGGTACTAGAGACTTGGTGGCCAGGTCTTTTTGGTGGCCTTCCTTGTCGAGGGATGTGCGTTCTTTTGTGCAGTCTTGTGAAGTTTGCGCTCGGGCTAAGCCTTGCTGTTCTCGGGCCAGTGGATTGTTGTCACCTTTGCCTATCCCGAAGAGGCCTTGGACGCACATTTCCATGGACTTTATTTCGGATCTCCCTGTCTCTCAAAAAATGTCCGTCATCTGGGTTGTGTGTGACCGCTTTTCTAAGATGGTTCATCTGGTCCCCTTGCCTAAGTTACCTTCCTCCTCTGAGTTGGTCCCTCTGTTTTTTCAGAACGTGGTTCGTTTGCATGGGATTCCGGAGAACATTGTTTCTGACAGGGGATCCCAGTTTGTGTCTAGATTTTGGCGGACGTTCTGTGCTAAGATGGGCATTGATTTGTCCTTTTCGTCTGCATTCCATCCTCAGACGAATGGCCAGACGGAACGAACTAATCAGACCTTGGAAACTTATTTAAGGTGTTTTGTTTCTGCTGATCAAGATGACTGGGTTACCTTTTTGCCGCTTGCCGAATTTGCCCTTAATAATCGGGCTAGTTCTGCTACCTTGGTTTCTCCTTTCTTTTGTAATTCGGGGTTTCATCCTCGTTTTTCCTCTGGTCAGGTGGAGCCTTCTGATTGTCCTGGAGTGGACATGGTGGTGGATAGGTTGCATCAGATTTGGAGTCATGTGGTGGACAATTTGAAGTTGTCCCAGGAGAGGGCTCAGCAGTTTGCTAATCGCCGTCGCCGCGTGGGTCCTCGACTTCGTGTTGGGGACTTGGTGTGGTTGTCTTCTCGTTTTGTTCCTATGAAGGTCTCTTCTCCTAAGTTCAAGCCTCGGTTTATCGGTCCCTATAGGATCTTGGAAATTCTTAACCCTGTGTCGTTTCGTTTGGATCTCCCGGCATCGTTTGCTATTCATAATGTGTTCCATCGGTCGTTGTTGCGGAAGTATGAGGTACCTGTTGTTCCTTCGCTTGAGCCTCCTGCTCCGGTGCTGGTGGAGGGAGAATTGGAGTATGTTGTGGAGAAGATCTTGGATTCTCGTGTTTCCAGACGGAGACTTCAGTATTTGGTCAAGTGGAAGGGTTATGGTCAGGAGGATAATTCTTGGGTGGTTGCCTCTGATGTTCATGCTGCTGATTTGGTCCGTGCATTTCATAGGGCTCATCCTGGTCGCCCTGGTGGTTCTCGTGAGGGTTCGGTGACCCCTCCTCAAGGGGGGGTACTGTTGTGGATTCTGTTTTTGGGCTCCCTCTGGTGGTTACAGATGGTACTGGGTGACTTGTGTTCTCTGCGGTCTCTGGTGTCCACCTGTTCTATCAGGATATGGGAGTTTCCTATTTAACCTGGCTTTCTTGTCATTTCCTCGCCGGCGATCAATGTAATCAGTGCGTCTTGTTACCTCTGCTTTCCGCTTCTGTAATCATCAGGACAAGCTAAGTTTTTGATTTTCCTGTTCCACGTTTTGCTTTATTTTTGTTTTAGTCCAGCTTGCAGTTATGTGATTCCTTGTTGCTGGTTGCTCTAGTGGGCTGATATTACTCCTCATGTTCCATGAGTTGGCACATGAGTTCAGGTAATTTCAGGATGGTTTTTTGTAGGGTTTTTCGCTGACCGCGCAGTTCACTTTTGTATCCTCTGCTATCTAGTTTTAGCGGGCCTCATTTTGCTGAATCTGTTTTCATTACTATGTATGTGCTTTCCTCTCATTTCACCGTCATTACATGTGGGGGGCTGCTATTTCTGTGGGGTGTTTCTCTGGAGGCAAGAGAGGTCTTTGTTTCTTCTAATAGGGGAAGCTAGTCCTTCGGCTGGCGCGAGACGTCTAGAATCATCGTAGGCACGTTCCCCGGCTACTGCTAGTGTTGTGAATTAGGTTCAGGATCGCGGTCAGCTCAGTTTCCATCACCCAAGAGCTTGTTCTGTTTTTTGTGTGCTTGTCCTTTTGTGATCCCCTGCCATTGGGATCATGACAAACAGCATGCCCAGGCACATGTAAGCAAAGCACCTGACTACTTATGCCAGAAACCATGTCTCTGAGTGACACCACTGCCTCTTTCCCCGTTCAATCACTGTCCATGACGTAGGCAAAGATGACTCCCACCCTGCACTTGTCTTTGCAAACTTGCAATCAAGTCCTTGTCCCAGCGTAGCGTTCAGTTGTCCTTACCCAAGTCTTTGAAATGCAAGCATAAATACGCAGTCACCCACCCACAGGCTACATAATGGCCACATTTCCAGACTGCTTGCTCTGGAAATGTCGTTTAGACTTGTGGAGACGGAACTTTTCCGCAACCTAATGGCAGCGGGCTTCCCTCAGTACTTGGTCCCCAGTCACCTGTATTTTTCCTGGTGTGCCATCCCCACCTTACCCAAGCATGGGTCCCATAATATCAGCCGTGCCCTGATAATCGCTATGACTTGGAAGTTCCACTTAACCATGGACACCTGGACAAGTGCTTGTGGCCAGGGAAACTATATTTTCCTGACGGCACACTGGTTGAACATTGTGAAAGCTGGTACCAAGTCGGACCCTGGGACGGAACACGTGCTATCGACACCGAGAATTGCCGGCCCTGGCTCAATCAGAGTTGCCCCCACCTTCTACAGCAGTTCCTGCACCTACTCTTCACCCTTCGTCTCACAAATGTCATCATCAGTTGCAAGCTGGAAACCCTGCAGCACTGCCTCAGCCAAGCAGCAACAAGCTCTGCTGAAGCTGATTTGCTTAGGTGACAAACCGCACACCACCTCAGAGTTGTTGAAAGGTATAACAGACCAGACTGATCTGTGGCACTCGCCCCTGGACCTACAACCAGGCATGGTCATGTGTGACAATGGCCATAACCTGGTGACAGTAGTGGAATGCAAGCTAGCCCATGCAAGTCTGTATTTCGGTCAGCCTCCGCGCATAAGAGCTGATGAGTGGGCATGGATGTCTGACCACTGCTGTTCTCCAAAATTTGATGACTCAACCAAGATTGTGAGCGGCGATGATGTCATAATCAGCGTCACCATCCCGCTTCTCTGTTTACTGAGACTATTGCTCACAATTAAAAAAGAGGCTTTGCAGGCAGAGCAAGCTGAGATAGAGCAATAAACTATACTGGGTGATGCTACACAGCCCAGCCTCTTCTCCTCTTCTCAACACAGATTGGGTGATAGTGAGGAAGAGGAATAGGAGCTGGTTTCCTGCAATACAGATGGTTCTTCCCACACCATCTGTTCAGGGTGGATGGGCTGAAGACAAGGAGGAGGGTGAGGACGAGAAGCACAATATGGACAGTTGTCCTCTTGGTGGGGACAGGGAAGACTAGGCTGTTGGCAGTCTGGCACACATGGCTAAGTTTATGTTCTGCTGCCTTTCCTGTGACTTCCCTGTTGTATAAATTTTGACCAACACTAACTACTGGTTGGTCATCTTTCTAGAACCACGCTGCAAGGAGAACTGTTGTGAATTCTGTGATCAAGCTCCCTCCTGTGGTCACGAGTGGTACTGCGGCTTCTGAGTTTCCTTCCTCAGGTGATGAGGTTAAGTCGTTAGGTGCTGCTCTATTTAACTCCACCTAGTGCTTTGATCCTGGCCTCCAGTCAATGTTCTAGTATTGGTCTTGCTTCCTCCTGGATCGTTCCTGTGGCCTGTCTGCTCAGCATAAGCTAAGTTCTGCTTGTGTTACTTTTGTTGCTATATTTTCTGTCCAGCTTGCTTTATTGGTTTTCCTTGCTTGCTGGAAGCTCTGAGACGCAGAGGGAGCACCTCCGTACCGTTAGTCGGTGCGGAGGGTCTTTTTGCCCCTCTGCGTGGTTGTTTGTAGGTTTTTGTGTTGACCGCAAAGCTATCTTTCCTATCCTCGGTCTATTCAGTAAGTCGGGCCTCACTTTGCTAAATCTATTTTATCTCTGTGTTTGTGTTTTCATCTTACTCACAGTCATTATATGTGGGGGGCTGCCTTTTCCTTTGGGGAATTTCTCTGAGGCAAGGTAGGCTTATTTTTCTGTCTTCAGGCCTAGCTAGTTTCTCAGGCTGTGCCGAGTTGCATAGGGAGCGTTAGGCGCAATCCACGGCTGCCTCTAGTGTGGTTGGATAGGATTAGGGATTGCGGTCAGCAGAGTTCCCACGTCTCAGAGCTCGTCCTATGTCTTTTGGTTATTGTCAGGTCACTTTGTGTGCTCTGAACTTCAAGGTCCATTGTGGTTCTGAATTACCTAATCATAACAGTACTGGAGGCCCAAAGTACTATGCTTCTCAATAGAGGGACAAAAGAAGTTCTGAGACCATTTTTTTTTCTTTGCACTGTGTTTTGCCTTTTTTTCCCCCTAGACATTTGGGTGGTTCAGGACACAGGTGTGGTGATGGACATTAAAGGTCTGTCTTCATGTGTGGATCTTCTCACTGCAAGAGTACAAAATATTCAAGACTTTGTGGCTCAGAATTCTATGTTAGAACCAAGAATTCCTATTCCTGATTTGCTTTCTGGAGATAGAGCTAAATTTCTGAGTTTCAAAAATAATTGCAAACTGTTTCTGGCGTTGAAACCTCGCTCCTCTGGTGACCCAGTTCAACAAGTTAAGATCATTATTTCTTTATTACGTGACGACCCTCAAGACTGCGCATTTTCCCTTGCGCCAAGAGATCCTGCATTATGTATTATTGATGCGTTTTTTCTGGCGCTCGGATTACTGTACGATGAACCTAATTCAGTGGATCAGGCAGAGAAAAATTTGCTGGCTCTGTGTCAGGGTCAGGATGAGATAGAGATTTATTGTCAGAAGTTTAGAAAGTGGTCTGTGCTCACTCAATGGAATGAATGTGCTTTGGCAGCAATCTTCAGAAAGGGTCTCTCTGAAGCCCTTAAGGGTGTCATGGTGGGATTTCCTATGCCTGCTGGTCTGAATGAGTCTATGTCTTTGGCCATTCAGATCGGTTGACGCTTGCGTGAGCGTAAATCTGTGCACCATTTGGCGGTATTATCTGAGCATAAACCTGAGCCTATGCAGTGCGATAGGACTTTGACCAGAGCTGAAAGGCAGGAACACAGACGTCAGAATGGGCTGTGTTTCTACTGTGGTGATTCCACTCATGCTATCTCCGATTGTCCTAAGCGCACTAAGCGGTCCGTTAAGTCTGCCATCATTGGTACGGTATAGTCGAAATTTCTTTTGTCCGTTACTTTGATCTGCTCTTTGTCTTCCTATTCTGTCATGGCATTTGTGGATTCAGGCGCTGCCCTGAATTTGATGGACTTGGAGTTTGCTAGGCGCTGTGGGTTTGTCTTGGAGCCCTTGCAGTGTCTTATTCCATTGAGAGGAATTGATGCTACGCCTTTGGCCAAGAATAAGCCTCAGTATTGGACCCAGCTGACCATGTGCATGGCTCCTGCGCACCAGGAGGATATTCGCTTTCTGGTGTTGCAAAATCTGCATGATGTGGTCGTGTTGGGGTTGCCATGGCTACAAGTCCATAACCCAGTATTAGATTAGAAATCAATGTCTGTGTCCAGCTGGGGTTGTCAGGGGGTACATGGTGATGTTCCATTTCTGTCTATCTCATCATCCACCCCTTCTGAGGTCCCAGAGTTCTTGTCTGATTACCGGGATGTATTCGATGAGCCCAAGTCCAATGCCCTACCTCCGCATAGGGGTTGTGATTGTGCTATCGAGTTGATTCCTGGTAGTAAGTTTCCTAAGGGTCGACTGTTTAATTTATCTGTACCTGAGCACGCCGCTATGCGGAGTTACGTAAAAGAATCCTTGGAGAAGGGTCATATTCGGCCGTCGTCATCGCCATTGGGAGCAGGGTTCTTTTTTGTGGCCAAGAACGATGGTTCGCTGAGACCTTGTATTGATTACCGCCTTCTAAATAAAATCACGGTCAAATTTCAGTACCCCTTGCTGCTGCTATCTGATTTGTTTGCTCGGATTAAGGGGGCTAGTTGGTTCACCAAGATAGATCTTCGTGGTGCATATAATCTTGTGCGTATTAAACGGGGCGATGAATGGAAAACTGCATTTAATACGCCCGAGGGCCATTTTGAGTACCTAGTTATGCCATTCGGACTTGCCAATGCTCCATCAGTATTTCAGTCCTTTATGCATGACATCTTCCGAGAGTACCTGGATAAATTCCTGATTGTATACTTGGATGATATTTTGGTCTTCTCGGATGATTGGGAGTCTCATGTGAAGCAGGTCAGAATGGTGTTCCAGGTCCTGCGTGCTAATTCTTTGTTTGTGAAGGGATCAACGTGTCTCTTTGGTGTTCAGAAGGTTTCATTTTTGGGGTTCATTTTTTCCCCTTCTACCATCGAGATGGACCCTGTTAAGGTCCAGGCCATTTATGATTGGACTCAGCCGACATCTCTGAAGAGTCTGCAAAAGTTCCTTGGCTTTGCTAATTTTTATTGTCGCTTCATCTGTAATTTTTCTAGTATTGCTAAACCATTGACCGATTTGACCAAGAAGGGTGCTGATGTGGTCAATTGGTCTTCTGCTGCTGTGGAAGCTTTTCAAGAGTTAAAGCGTCATTTTTCTTCTGCCCCTGTGTTGTGTCAACCAGATGTTTCGCTTCCGTTCCAGGTTGAGGTTGATGCTTCTGAAATTGGAGCGGGGGCTGTTTTGTCGCAAAGAGGTGCTGATTGCTCGGTGATGAAGCCATGCGCCTTCTTTTCCAGGAAGTTTTCGTCTGCTGAGCGAAATTATGATGTTGGCAATCGAGAGTCGCTGGCCATGAAGTGGGCATTCGAGGAGTGGCGTCATTGGCTTGAAGGAGCTAAGCATCGCGTGGTGGTCTTGACTGATCACAAGAACTTGACTTATCTCGAGTCTGCCAAACGGTTGAATCCTAGACAGGCTCGTTGGTCGCTGTTTTTCTCCCGTTTTGACTTTGTGGTTTCGTACCTTCCGGGCTCTAAAAATGTGAAGGCGGATGCCCTGTCTAGGAGTTTTGTGCCCGACTCTCCGGGTTTGCCTGAGCCGGCGGGTATTCTCAAAGAGGGAGTAATTGTGTCTGCCATCTCCCCTGATTTGCGGTGGGTGCTGCAAAAATTTCAGGCTAATAAACCTGATCGTTGCCCAGCAGAGAAACTGTTTGTCCCTGATAGGTGGACGAATAAAGTTATCTCTGAGGTTCATTGTTCGGTGTTGGCTGGTCATCCTGGAATCTTTGGTACCAGAGATTTGGTGGCTAGATCCTTTTGGTGGCCGTCTCTGTCGCGGGATGTGCGTTCTTTTGTGCAGTCCTGTGGGATTTGTGCTAGGGCTAAGCCCTGCTGTTCTCGTGCCAGTGGGTTGCTTTTGCCCTTGCCGATTCCGAAGAGGCCTTGGACACATATCTCTATGGATTTTATTTCGGATCTCCTCGTCTCTCAAAAAATGTCGGTCATTTGGGTAGTTTGTGATCGCTTCTCTAAGATGATCCATTTGGTACCCTTGTCTAAATTACCTTCCTCCTCTGATTTGGTGCCATTGTTCTTCCAGCATGTGGTTCGTTTACATGGCATTCCAGAGAACATCGTTTCTGACAGAGGTTCCCAGTTTGTTTCGAGGTTTTGGCGAGCCTTTTGTGCTAGGATGGGCATTGATTTGTCTTTTTCCTCGGCTTTCCATCCTCAGACAAATGGCCAGACTGAACGAAAGAATCAGACCTTGGAAACATATCTGAGATGTTTTGTTTCTGCTGATCAGGATGATTGGGTGTCCTTTTTGCCGTTGGCTGAGTTCGCTCTTAATAATCGGGCCAGCTCGGCTACCTTGGTTTCACCGTTTTTCTGCAATTCTGGGTTCCATCCTCGTTTCTCTTCAGGGCAGGTTGAGTCTTCGGACTGTCCTGGTGTGGATACTGTGGTGGACAGGTTGCAGCGGATTTGGACTCATGTAGTGGACAATTTGACCTTGTCCCAGGAGAAGGCTCAACGTTTCGCTAATCGCAGACGCTGTGTGGGTCCCCGACTTCGTGTTGGGGATTTCGTTTGGTTGTCATCTCGTTATATTTCTATGAAGGTTTCCTCTCCTAAGTTTAAGCCTCGTTTCATTGGTCCGTATAGGATTTCTGAGGTTCTTAATCCTGTGTCTTTTCGTTTGACCCTTCCAGATTCTTTTTCCATCCATAACGTATTCCATAGGTCATTGTTGCGGAGATACGTGGCGCCTGTGGTTCCATCTGTTGATCCTCCTGCCCCGGTTTTGGTGGAGGGGGAGTTGGAGTATATAGTGGAGAAGATTTTGGATTCTCGTGTTTCGAGATGGAAACTCCAGTATCTGGTTAAGTGGAAGGGTTATGGTCAGGAAGATAATTCCTGGGTCTTTGCCTCTGATGTCCATGCTGCCGATCTTGTTCGTGCCTTTCATATGGCTCATCCTGGTCGGCCTGGGGGCTCTGGTGAGGGTTCGGTGACCCCTCCTCAAGGGGGGGGTACTGTTGTGAATTCTGTGATCAAGCTCCCTCCTGTGGTCACGAGTGGTACTGCGGCTTCTGAGTTTCCTTCCTCAGGTGATGAGGTTAAGTCGTTAGGTGCTGCTCTATTTAACTCCACCTAGTGCTTTGATCCTGGCCTCCAGTCAATGTTCTAGTATTGGTCTTGCTTCCTCCTGGATCGTTCCTGTGGCCTGTCTGCTCAGCATAAGCTAAGTTCTGCTTGTGTTACTTTTGTTGCTATATTTTCTGTCCAGCTTGCTTTATTGGTTTTCCTTGCTTGCTGGAAGCTCTGAGACGCAGAGGGAGCACCTCCGTACCGTTAGTCGGTGCGGAGGGTCTTTTTGCCCCTCTGCGTGGTTGTTTGTAGGTTTTTGTGTTGACCGCAAAGCTATCTTTCCTATCCTCGGTCTATTCAGTAAGTCGGGCCTCACTTTGCTAAATCTATTTCATCTCTGTGTTTGTGTTTTCATCTTACTCACAGTCATTATATGTGGGGGGCTGCCTTTTCCTTTGGGGAATTTCTCTGAGGCAAGGTAGGCTTATTTTTCTGTCTTCAGGCCTAGCTAGTTTCTCAGGCTGTGCCGAGTTGCATAGGGAGCGTTAGGCGCAATCCACGGCTGCCTCTAGTGTGGTTGGATAGGATTAGGGATTGAGGTCAGCAGAGTTCCCACGTCTCAGAGCTCGTCCTATGTCTTTTGGTTATTGTCAGGTCACTTTGTGTGCTCTGAACTTCAAGGTCCATTGTGGTTCTGAATTACCTAATCATAACAGAGAACTTTACATCTCTCCTTCCCGTGGTGGAGAATTCTAATAGAATGTTGCAGTACCAGAAGACCCTAGTTGAAGAATTGTTAAAAAAAACTCCCATCTGACTATCCTGGTGGCAGAGGTCATAGTTCCTTGGACAACCAAGGAGTGGAAAAGAGGAAGACAACACCAGATGCAGCAGAAGCAAGGGAACACTCTTAAAGGTCTGAGAAAGTGTTCTCAAACCCTCCCATTGCCTAGGACCTGATGCGTGGGGTACTCTGACAATGATAAAAAAAAGTTTGGAAGATGCTGAAGGAGTACTTTGCCCACTGTACCAGGACCCTCTGTGATTTCTCTGTGCCTTACAACTATCGGTATTCAAGCTAGACACGTGGCATGAACTGTCTCTCTATGCCTTGGAGGTCCTGGCCTGCTCTGCTGCTGGCATTTTGTCAGAGTGGGTTTTTAGTGCCGCCCAGGGTATTATAACCAATTGGCACATCCGCAACTGAAAATGCTGACAAGGTGACTCTTACCAAAATGAACAAGGCCCAATCCTAGGGTATTAACAGTCTAGGCTACTCACTCCTTAATAATGGGGAAAAAATGTTTTATGAGGCCCTCCACTACGTCTCTTCAAAGGGGTATTGGAGTGCCTCCTTCTAATTTTTGGCATCCCTTTGCTCTGCATTGGCATAGATTTGTCACTTCCTGGAGAAGCGACTTGCAAAACGCTCATCAAAATATGAGATTGAGTAGCAGGAGAGAAAATTGTGCTTTGATGTGCCTGTATTCAATTTCATGTATTCCTGGTGGCAGAGGTCATAGTTCCTTGGACAACCAAGGAGTGGAAAGAGGAAGACAACACCAGATGATGTCCTCCATCCTCGTATATATGTCTCTCATCTTGGCATATAAGTCCCTTGTCCTGGTATATGTCCCTTATCTTGGGCATCCTGGTGATATATATATATATCTCCCTTCATGGTTTATGTCCCTTATCCTGGGCTTCATAGTGGTATATACTGTATATCCCCCATCCATAGTCCTCCATATAGTGTAATGCACAGCCCATAGTCCTGCATATAGTATAATGCAAAGCCCATAGTAAAGAAAAGCTCCGACAATAGGGAGAGGGGGAAGATGGTGACACCCTCAACACTCATGTTATGCTGAAACCTGCACTCCTTATCACACTAGATGGGTCCTCCCCATGCCTATGCTCTGACTGACCCTGCACCTTGCCCTGGCTAGTGTGCAGGATAGCAAGACACTAGTCTTACTACTACACTAAAGACAACCCAGGAGTGAGACAGACAGGGGAAAACACACAAACAAATGGAAATCCACAAGCTTCAAAGAAGCGCAACAGTTTCTCCCAGAACACCTTCTCCAGAGTAGTCAGGCACAGGATAGTAATTCTATAGCTGGCATGGGAGAAAGCCGGGAGCAGGTTTACATAATGAAAGGGGCGTAGTTCCAACAATCAGCAGCTGATACAAAAACCAATAGCAAAACTCTGCAGAGTTACAACAAAGAACTCTTAACTAGTGATGAGCAAGTATACTTGTTACTCGGGTTTTCCCGAGCACGCTCAGGTGGTCTCCGAGTATTTGTGAATGCTCGGAGATTTAGTTTTTGTTGACACAGCTGCATGACTTACAGCTGCTAGCCATGTGGGGGTTGCCTGGTTGCTAGGGAATCCCCACATGTAATCAAGCTGTCTAGTAGCCGCAAATCATGCAGTTGCGGCAAGGAAAACTAAATCTCCGAGCAGTCACAAATACTCGGAGACCACCCGAGCGTGCTCTGGAAAACCAGAGCAACGAGTATACTCACTCATCACTCATACTCACTCATCACTACGCTTAACCCCTTCTATACCACAAGAAACCATAAACCTGTTTAACTCATGAATGATCATGTAGATTACAAGGAGAACTTGTGCTCAGCTAATCTCTGAGATTTTATAATCCCAGACACACTACACGTCCCAGCAGAGTGTGGCACTGTGGCTGAGCTACAGAGATGCAGTAAGGAGATGGAAGAAAGTTCCACAAAGTCGACTATCACTGCAGCCCTCCACCAGTCAGGCCTTTATGGCAGAGTGGCCTGACGGAAGCCTCTCCTCAGTGCAAGACATATGAAAGCCCACATAGAGTTTGCTAAAAAAAAAACATGAAGGACTCCCAGACTATGAGAAATAAGATTCTCTGGTCTGATGAGACAAAGATAGACCTTTTTGGTGATAATTCTAAGCGGTATGTGTGGAGAAAACCAGGCACTGCTCATCACCTGCCCAATACAATACCAACAGTGAAACATAGTAGTGGCAGCATCATGTTATGGGGGTGTTTTCAGCTGCAGGGACAGGATGACTGGTTGTCATTGAAGGAAACATGAATGCGGCCAAGTACAGAGATATCCTGGATGAAGAGCTCTTCCAGAGTTCTCTGGACCTCAAACTTGGCCGAAGGTTCACCTTCCAACAAGACAATGACCCTAACCACACAGCTAAAATAACAAAGGAGTGATTTCAGAACAATTCTATGACCATTCTTCAGTGGCCCAGCCAGAATCCTGACCTAAACCCAACTGAGCATCTCTGGAGAGACCTGAAAATGGCATCCACCAACATTCACCATCGAACCTGACGGAACTGGAGAGGATCTGCAAGGAAGAATGGCAGAGGATCCCCAAATCCAGGTGTGAAAAACTTGTTCCCAAGAAGACGTATATCTGTACTAGCTCAAAAGCGTGCTTCTACTCAATACTGAGTAAAGGGTCTGAATACTTATGACCATGTGATATTTCAGTTTTTCTTTTTTAATAAATTTGCAAAAATTTCTGCATTTCTGTTTTTTTCAGTCAAGATTGGGTGTAGAGTGAACATTAAAGGGAACCTGTCACCCCGTTTTTTGAGATTGAGCTATAAATACTGTTAAATAGGGCCTGCGCTGTGTGTTACTATAGTGTATGTAGTGTACCCTGATTCCCCATGTATGCTGAGAAATACATTACCAAAGTCGACGTTTTCGCCTGTCAATCAGGCTGGTCTGGTCAGGTGGGCGTGTTCACAGCGCTCTTTTCTTCCCCAGCTTTCCGTTGGTGGCGTAGTGGTGTGCGCATGTCCAGAGTTCCGACTTCCCTGCGCCCACGTGAAGACACAGCGCGCGATCTGCGCTGTAATCCCTTGCATCGGTGGGGGCGGCCATCTTCCTGGGGCCGCGCGTGCGCAGATGGAGTGCTCTGCTGCACGGGGCTTCAGGAAAATGGCCGCGGGATGCCGCGCGTGCGCATTAGAGATCGCGGCGGCCATTTTCCCAAAGCCGAGATGCAAACTCAGCTTTGGGAAAATGGCCGCCGCGATCTCTAATGCGCACGCGCGGCATCCCGCGGCCATTTTCCTGAAGCCCCGTGCAGCAGAGCACTCCATCTGCGCACGCGCGGCCCCAGGAAGACGGCCGCCCCCACCGATGCAAGGGATTACAGCGCAGATCGCGCGCTGTGTCTTCACGTGGGCGCAGGGAAGTCGGAACTCTGGACATGCGCACACCACTACGCCACCAACGGAAAGCTGGGGAAGAAAAGAGCGCTGTGAACACGCCCACCTGACCAGACCAGCCTGATTGACAGGCGAAAACGGCGACTTTGGTAATGTATTTCTCAGCATACATGGGGAATCAGGGTACACTACATACACTATAGTAACACACAGCGCTAGGGTTGAGCGAAACGGGTCGAACATTTTCAAAAGTCGCCGACTTTTGGCTAAGTCGGGGTTTCATGAAACCCGATCCGACCCCTGTGCGGGGTCGGCCATGCGGTACGCGACTTTCGCGCCAAAGTCGCGTTTCAATGACGCGAAAAGCGCCATTTCTCAGCCAATGAAGGTAAACGCAGAGTGTGGGCAGCGTGATGACATAGGTCCTGGTCCCCACCATCTTTGAGAAGGGCATTGCAGTGATTGGCTTGCTGTCTGCGACGTCACAGGGGCTATAAAGAGGCGTTCCCGCCGACCGCCATCTTACTGCTGCTGATCTGAGCTTAGGGAGAGGTTGCTGCCGCTTTGTCAGAAGCAGGGATAGCGTTAGGCAGGGTCCATTAACCACAAAACCGCTTGTGCTGCAGCGATTTGCACTGTCCAACACCACCCTCGGTGTGCAGGGACAGTGGAAGTTTTTTTTTTTTTTTTCCCCCTCAGCGCTGTAGCTCATTGGGCTGCCCTAGAAGGCTCCCTGATAGCTGCATTGCTGTGTGTACGCCGCTGTGCAAACCAACTGCTTTTTTCAAAGCACAAATCCTCTTGTTCCTTCCTTTCTGCACAGCTATCTTTTTTGTTTGTCCACACTTTTTATTTGATTTGTGCATCAGTCCACTCCTTATTGCTGCCTGCCATACCTGGCTGAGATTACTGCAGGCAGGGAGATAGTAATTGTAGGACATTCCCTGTTTTTTTTTTTTTTTGGTGGGAGATTAAGATTGGCAATTTGGCATTTCTGCTAGAGTGCCATCCCTGTGTGTGCCATCTCTCTCACATAGTGGGCCATAGAAAGCCTTTTCATATTTCTGTATTTTTTTTTGTGGGGTGTATAAATTCTCCCTGATAAAAATACAGTGGGAGATTAATATTAGCCTTTGGGCTTGTGTGCCAGTCCTGAGTGTGCCATCTCTCTCACAAATAGTGGGCCATAGAAAGCCTATTTAATTTTTTTTTTGGTTTTATAAATTCTCCCTGAAAAAAAGGGAGATTAATATTGGCCTCTGGGCTTGTGTGCCAGTTGTGAGCGTGCCATCTGTGCCAGTCCTGAGCGTGCCATCTCTCTCACAAATAGTGGGCCATAGAAAGCCTATTTAAATATTTTTTTGGTTTTATAAATTCTCCCAGAAAAAAAGGGAGATTAATATTGGCCTCTGGGCTTCTGTGAAAGGCCTGAGCGTGCCATCTGTGCCAGTCCTGAGCGTGCCATCTCTCTCACAAATAGTGGGCCATAGAAAGCCTATTTAAATATTTTTTTGGTTTTATAAATTCTCCCAGAAAAAAAGGGAGATTAATATTGGCCTCTGGGCTTGTGTGCCAGTTGTGAGCGTGCCATCTGTGCCAGTCCTGAGCGTGCCATCTCTCTCACAAATAGTGGGCCATAGAAAGCCTATTTAATTTTTTTTTTGGTTTTATAAATTCTCCCTGAAAAAAAGGGAGATTAATATTGGCCTCTGGGCTTGTGTGCCAGTTGTGAGCGTGCCATCTGTGCCAGTCCTGAGCGTGCCATCTCTCTCACAAATAGTGGGCCATAGAAAGCCTATTTAAATATTTTTTTGGTTTTATAAATTCTCCCAGAAAAAAAGGGAGATTAATATTGGCCTCTGGGCTTCTGTGCCAGTCCTGAGCGTGCCATCTGTGCCAGTCCTGAGCGTCCCATCTCTCTCACAAATAGTGGGCCATAGAAAGCCTATTTTTTTTTTTTTTGGGGTTTTAGAAATTCTCCCTGAAAAAAAAAGGGAGATTAATATTGCCCTTTGGGCTTGTGTGCCAGTACTAAGCGTGCCATCTCTCTCTCTCTCTCTCTCTCTCAGTCAGTGGGCCATAGAACGCCTATTTTTGGTTTTATTTGTTTTCTAAATTCTCCCTGAACAAATCATTATATTTTATTTGGTTTCTAAATTCTTCCTGATAAAATCATATTTTTTTTATTATTTTTTTCTAAAGTCTCCCTGAAAAAAACAAAACAAAAAAAAAAACAAACAAAAAAAACAGTGGGGGATTAATATTGGCCTTTCTGCTTGTGTGCCAGTCTTGACTCCTGTGTGCGTCATCTCTCACTCAGTGGGCCATAGAACGCCTATTTTTTGTTTTATTAGTTTTATAAATTCTCCCTGAAAAAATCATTTTATTTTATTTGGTTTCTAAATTCTTCCTGATAAAATCATATTCTTTTTATTATTTTTTTTTCTAAAGTCTCCCTGAAAAAAAAAAAAAAAAAACAGTGGGAGATTAATATTGGCCTTTCTGCTTGTGTGCCAGTCTTGACTCCTGTGTGCGTCATCTCTCAGTCAGTGGGCCATAGAACGCCTATTTTTGGTTTTATTTGTTTTATAAATTGTTCCTGAAAAAATCATTTTATTTTATTTGGTTTCTAAATTCTTCCTGATAAAATCATATTTTTTTTATTATTTTTTTTTCTAAAGTCTCCCTGAAAAAAAAAAAAAAAACAACCAAAAAAAACAGTGGGAGATTAATATTGGCCTTTCTGCTTGTGTGCCAGTCTTGACTCCTGGGTGTGCCATCTCTCTCTCTCTCTCTCTCTCTCTCTCCAATTGTGGTCCATAGAAAGCCTATATTTTTTTTCCTTGATTTGGGTTCCAAAATCTACCAGAGAAAATAACTACATCAATCATTGGTAGAAAAATATTGGCCTCTGGGCTTGTGTGCCACTCCTGACTCCTGTGTGCGTCATCTCTCAGTCAGTGGGCCATAGAACGCCTATTTTTGTTTTTATTTGTTTTATAAATTCTCCCTGAAAAAATCATTTTATTTTATTTGGTTTCTAAATTCTTCCTGATAAAATCATATTTTTTTTATTATTTTTTTTTCTAAAGTCTCCCTGAAAAAAAAAAAAAAAAAACAGTGGGAGATTAATATTGGCCTTTCTGCTTGTGTGCCAGTCTTGACTCCTGTGTGCGTCATCTCTCAGTCAGTGGGCCATAGAACGCCTATTTTTGGTTTTATTTGTTTTATAAATTCTTCCTGAAAAAATCATTTTATTTTATTTGGTTTCTAAATTCTTCCTGATAAAATCATATTTTTTTTATTATTTTTTTTTCTAAAGTCTCCCTGAAAAAAAAAAAAAAAAACAACCAAAAAAAACAGTGGGAGATTAATATTGGCCTTTCTGCTTGTGTGCCAGTCTTGACTCCTGGGTGTGCCATCTCTCTCTCTCTCTCTCTCTCTCTCTCCAATTGTGGTCCATAGAAAGCCTATATTTTTTTTCCTTGATTTGGGTTCCAAAATCTACCAGAGAAAATAACTCCATCAATCATTGGTAGAAAAATATTGGCCTCTGGGCTTGTGTGACACTCCTGATTCCTGTGTGCGTCATCTCTCACTCAGTGGCCCATAGAAAGCATATAGTTTGTTACATTTGTTTTCTAAATTCTCCCTGCAAAAATCTATTTTTTTTTTTTTTTTTGGTGTTTCTAAAGTGTTCCTGAAAAAAATAAAAATAAAAAAAAAATAATAGTGTGACATTAATATTAACATTTGTGCTTCAGTGACAGTCCTGCGTGTGGGGCATCTCTCTAATTTGCAGCCACCAAAAACAGAGTGTGTAACATTGGGCCTGATTTTCGCTGTGGTCTCACCAACCTGTAAAGGGGTAGCTAAATCATACTGAAGTTATAGCTCACCGTGTAAGTTGTGTGACTGCAACAAATAACGTTAGTTTGGTTACGTTTTTAAAACAATGAGGAAGTCTAGTGGAAGAGGTCGTGGCCGGGGGCGTTCATTGTCAGCTGGTAATGAGGGTAGTGGTAGTGGTGGAGCATCAGGTGGTCGTGGGGAAAAAAATATTGCACCTAAGTCTGGAGCTGTGGAGCCAGGTTCGTCGTCCGGCTACACAAGGCCTCGAACGCTCCCTTTTCTGGGATTAGGAAAACCGCTTTTAAAGCCGGAGCAGCAAGAGCAAGTTTTGGCTTATCTTGCTGACTCAGCCTCTAGCTCTTTTGCCTCCTCTCGTGAAACTGGTAAAAGTAAAAGCAGCGCGTCGTTAGTGGATGTTCACGGTCAGGGACAAGTCACTTCCTTGTCCTCTTCAGCAAAAACAACAACAGAGAAGAATGCAGCAGGCGACACAACGGGTTACTCCATGGAGCTCTTTACACATACCGTCCCTGGCTTAGAAAGTGAAGCAGTTAACAGTCCATGCCCATTACAAGTTGAATCTGACATGGAGTGCACTGACGCACAGCCACAGCCAGACTACTATGCTGGTCCTTTGACTCAGACCACAACATTGCCCTCGCAGGGTGCTGATCAAGAATCAGACCCTGATGAGACTATGTTGCCCCATCACGAACGCTATACCACCAAACGACACGGTGACACAGACGAAGTTGCGCAGGAGGTACAAGAAGAGTTATTAGATGACCCAGTTCTTGACCCCGATTGGCAGCCATTGGGGGAACAGGGTGCAGGCGGCAGCAGTTCTGAAGCAGAGGAGGAGGAGGGGCCGCAGCAGGCATCAACATCGCCACAGGTTCCATCTGCCGGGCCCGTATCTTGCCCAAAACGCGTGGCAAAGCCAAAACCTGGTGGAGGACAGCGTGGCCATCCGGTTAAAGCTCAGTCTGCAATGCCTGAAAAGGTATCCGATGCTAGAAAGAGTGCAGTCTGGCATTTTTTTAAACAACATCCAATTGATCAGCGCAAAGTCATCTGTCAAAAATGTTCTACTTCCTTAAGCAGAGGTCAGAATCTGAAAAGTCTCAATACTAGTTGCATGCATAGACATTTAACCACCATGCATTTGAAAGCTTGGACTAACTACCAAACGTCCCTTAAGGTTGTTGCACCCTCGGCCAATGAAGCTAGTCATCAACGCAACATCCCTTCCGGCAGTGTAGGACCACCATTTAGCGCACCACCTGCTGTATCTGTGCAGGTATCTTTGCCAGGCCAAAGCAGTCAGGGTCAGGGAATCACCAGTTTCGTAGTAGGAAACACTGCATCTAGGGCAACGGCGGCAACAATACCATCTCCCACCGTCTCTCAGTCTGCCATGTCCACCGGCACCCCCGCTAGTTCCACGATCTCCAGCTCTCCAGTCCAGCTCACCCTACATGAGACTATGGTTAGAAAAAGGAAATACTTAGCCTCGCATCCGCGTACACAGGGTTTGAACGCCCACATAGCTAGACTAATCTCGTTAGAGATGATGCCCTACCGGTTAGTTGAAAGCGAAGCTTTCAAAGACCTGATGGACTACGCTGTACCACGCTACGAGCTACCCAGTCGACACTTTTTTTCCAGAAAAGCCATCCCAGCCCTCCACCAGCATGTTAAAGAGCGCATCGTCCATGCACTCAGGCAATCTGTGAGCACAAAGGTGCACCTGACAACAGATGCATGGACCAGTAGGCATGGCCAGGGACGTTACGTGTCCATCACGGCACACTGGGTAAATGTGGTGGATTCAGGGTCCACAGGGGACAGCAAGTTTGGGACAGTTCTGCCTAGCCCACGGTCTAGTAAACAGTTGTCTGTAGCCGTTCGCACCCCCTCCTCCTCCTCCTCCTCCTCGTCCTCCTGCAGAAGCAAGAGCTCGTCCACAGACCGCAGTCGCACAAACACTCCATCCGCACCTGCCACTGTTGCACACCAGGTCTCCCATTATGGGGCAGCTACTGGCAAACGTCAGCAGGCTGTATTGGCTATGAAGTGTTTGGGCGACAATAGACACACCGCGGAAGTTCTGTCCGAGTTCTTGCAGCAAGAAACGCAGTCGTGGCTGGGCACTGTAGATCTTGAGGCAGGCAAGGTAGTGAGTGATAACGGAAGGAATTTCATGGCTGCCATCTCCCTTTCCCAACTGAAACACATTCCTTGCCTGGCTCACACCTTAAACCTGGTGGTGCAGTGCTTCCTGAAAAGTTATCCGGGGTTATCCGACCTGCTCCTCAAAGTGCGTGGACTTTGCGCACATATCCGCCGTTCGCCTGTACACTCCAGCCGTATGCAGACCTATCAGCGTTCTTTGAACCTTCCCCAGCATCGCCTAATCATAGACGTTGCAACAAGGTGGAACTCAACACTGCACATGCTTCAGAGACTGTGCGAACAGAGGCGGGCTGTTATGTTTTTGTGGGAGGATACACATACACGGGCAGGCAGTAGGATGGCAGACATGGAGTTGTCAGGTGTGCAGTGGTCGAAGATTCAAGACATGTGTCAAGTCCTTCAGTGTTTTGAGGAATGCACACGGCTGGTTAGTGCAGACAACGCCATAATAAGCATGAGCATCCCCCTAATGCGTCTGCTGATGCAAAGTTTGACGCACATAAAGGATCAGGCGTCTGCACCAGAGGAAGAGGAAAGCCTTGATGACAGTCAGCGATTGTCTGGTCAGGGCAGTGTACATGACGAGGTACCGGGCGAAGAGGAGGTGGAGGATGAGGAGGATGAGGAGGATGAGTATATTTTTAATGAGGAAGCTTTCCCGGGGGCACGGGAAATTGGTGGCGTGGCAAGGCCGGGTTCTGGTTTTTTGAGGGACACAAGTGACGTAGATTTGCCTGCAACTGCCCCTCAACCAAGCACAACCGCAGATTTGACAACGGGAACTTTGGCCCACATGGCGGATTATGCCTTGCGTATCCTCAAAAGGGACACACGCATTACAAAAATGATGAACGATGACGATTACTGGTTGGCCTGCCTCCTTGATCCTCGCTATAAAGGCAAATTGCAAAATATTATGCCACATGAGAACTTGGAACTAATATTAGCAACAAAACAATCAACTCTTGTTGACCGTTTGCTTCTGGCATTCCCTGCACACAGCGCCCGTGATCGTTCTCACACGAGCTCCAGGGGCCAGCAGACCAGAGGTGTTAGAGGGGCAGAAATCAGAAGTGGCGTTGGCCAGAGGGGTTTTCTGACCAGGTTGTGGAGTGATTTTTCTATGACCGCAGACAGGACAGGTACTGCAGCATCAATTCAAAGTGACAGGAGACAACATTTGTCCAGTATGGTTACAAACTATTTTTCATCCCTTATCGACGTTCTCCCTCAACCGTCATTCCCATTTGATTACTGGGCATCCAAATTAGACACCTGGCCAGAATTGGCAGAATATGCATTGCAGGAGCTTGCTTGCCCGGCAGCTAGTGTCCTATCAGAAAGAGTATTCAGTGCTGCAGGTTCAATACTAACAGAAAAAAGGACTCGTCTGGCTACCCAAAATGTAGATGATCTAACCTTCATTAAAATGAACCACAACTGGATTTCAAAATCTTTTGCCCCACCCTGCCCGGCTGACACCTAGCTTTCCTATGAAAAGGTCTTGCCTGTGGACTATTCTGAATGACTTTTCCAATCTCGTAATTTTCTTCACCTGATTGTCCAGCATACGACATGTTTCCACCTCACGAAATGGCCAAACTCCCCACACGGGGCCGTGCTATCGCCACTTTGCGCTTGGACCCTTGAGAGTGCTGTTTGTCTGAAGAGGTGGGTGTGGCCGCTTTTGGTCGACGGCACTGCCACTGGGTCCCTCATAGTACAATAAAGTGTCTCTGGCGGTGGTGGTGCGCACCCAACGTCAGACACACCGTTGTAATATGAGGGGCCCTGTGCCTGTACCGCCGGCCACAAGACAGTTCCCCCCCCCAGCTCAAACAGTGCTCTACCACTAGCAAAATTATCTCTCACAGCTTCACCAATGTGTAGTCTAGGCGCTGACATCCTTCAATGCCTGGCACTGACAATACCATTGTTTTGACATTTTTGTTATGTTAGGCCTTCGAAGCCTGTCTGCGGTCCCTTCTTTCTACAACTACTACACTGACCAGGCCACTGCTGGCCGTGTTACCCTGGAACCAATTTAAAAGTGCCTACAGCCAGCCCAAGTTTGTTATGTTAGGCCTTCGAAGCCTGTCTGCGGTCACTCCTTCCACTAGACTTCCACTGACCAGACCACTGCTGCCCGTGTACCCCTGGAACCAATTTAAAAGTGCCTACAGCCAGCCCAAGTTTGTTATGTTAGGCCTTCGAAGCCTGTCTGCGGTCACTCCTTCCACTAGACTTCCACAGACCAGACCACTGCTGCCCGTGTACCCCTGGAACCAATTTAAAAGTGCCTACAGCCAGCCCAAGTTTGTTATGTTAGGCCTTGGAAGCCTGTCTGCGGTCACTCCTTCCACTAGACTTCCACTGACCATACACTGCTGCCCATGTACCCCTGGAACCAATTTAAAAGTGCCTACAGCCAGCCCAAGTTTGTTATGTTAGGCCTTCGAAGCCTGTCTGCGGTCACTCCTTCCACTAGACTTCCACTGACCAGACCACTGCTGCCCGTGTACCCCTGCAACCAATTTAAAAGTGCCTACAGCCAGCCCAAGTTTGTTATGTTAGGCCTTCGAAGCCTGTCTGCGGTCACTCCTTCCACTAGACTTCCACTGACCAGACCACTGCTGCCCGTGTACCCCTGGAACCAATTTAAAAGTGCCTACAGCCAGCCCAAGTTTGATATGTTAGGCCTTCGAAGCCTGTCTGCGGTCACTCCTTCCACTAGACTTCCACTGACCAGACCACTGCTGCCCGTGTACCCCTGGAACCAATTTAAAAGTGCCTACAGCCAGCCCAAGTTTGTTATGTTAGGCCTTCGAAGCCTGTCTGCGGTCACTCCTTCCACTAGACTTCCACAGACCAGACCACTGCTGCCCGTGTACCCCTGGAACCAATTTAAAAGTGCCTACAGCCAGCCCAAGTTTGTTATGTTAGGCCTTCGAAGCCTGTCTGCGGTCACTCCTTCCACTAGACTTCCACAGACCAGACCACTGCTGCCCGTGTACCCCTGGAACCAATTTAAAAGTGCCTACAGCCAGCCGAAGTTTGTTATGTTAGGCCTTGGAAGCCTGTCTGCGGTCACTCCTTCCACTAGACTTCCACTGACCATACACTGCTGCCCATGTACCCCTGGAACCAATTTAAAAGTGCCTACAGCCAGCCCAAGTTTGTTATGTTAGGCCTTCGAAGCCTGTCTGCGGTCACTCCTTCCACTAGACTTCCACTGACCAGACCACTGCTGCCCGTGTACCCCTGGAACCAATTTAAAAGTGCCTACAGCCAGCCCAAGTTTGTTATGTTAGGCCTTCGAAGCCTGTCTGCGGTCACTCCTTCCACTAGACTTCCACAGACCAGACCACTGCTGCCCGTGTACCCCTGGAACCAATTTAAAAGTGCCTACAGCCAGCCGAAGTTTGTTATGTTAGGCCTTGGAAGCCTGTCTGCGGTCACTCCTTCCACTAGACTTCCACTGACCATACACTGCTGCCCATGTACCCCTGGAACCAATTTAAAAGTGCCTACAGCCAGCCCAAGTTTGTTATGTTAGGCCTTCGAAGCCTGTCTGCGGTCACTCCTTCCACTAGACTTCCACTGACCAGACCACTGCTGCCCGTGTACCCCTGGAACCAATTTAAAAGTGCCTACAGCCAGCCCAAGTTTGTTATGTTAGGCCTTCGAAGCCTGTCTGCGGTCACTCCTTCCACTAGACTTCCACAGACCAGACCACTGCTGCCCGTGTACCCCTGGAACCAATTTAAAAGTGCCTACAGCCAGCCCAAGTTTGTTATGTTAGGCCTTGGAAGCCTGTCTGCGGTCACTCCTTCCACTAGACTTCCACTGACCATACACTGCTGCCCATGTACCCCTGGAACAAATTTAAAAGTGCCTACAGCCAGCCCAAGTTTGTTATGTTAGGCCTTCGAAGCCTGTCTGCATCCCGTTCTTTCAACTACAACTACACTGACCAGGCCACTGATGGCCGTGTTCCCCTGGAACCAATTTTAACTTGCCTACAGCCAGCCCTATGTTATTATGTTAGGCCTTCGAAGCCTGTCTGCATCCCGTTCTTTCAACTACAACTACACTGACCAGGCCACTGATGGCCGTGTTCCCCTGGAACCAATTTTAACTTGCCTACAGCCAGCCCAATGTTAGGCCTTTGATGCCTGTCTGCCGTCACTCCTTCCACTAGGCCTCCACTGACCTGTCTATTGCTGCCCGTGTACCCCTTGAACCAACATCATTAAATATAAAAAAAATTAATTTGATTATAAAAAATAAGATCGTGTTGAGATCTCAAATGCAGACATTTTAACAATCAAAACAAACACACAACAAATATCTGGAACTGTACTACAAAGGTCCAACAGCTACAATTTCTTTCTCCTGCAAGAAGTTAACTGAAAGTTTTTTGGAGTTGTTAACACAGATATGGCATCCACCGAGTGTTGTCCTGTCGCGTCTCCTTTAAATTATTTCCAATAAGATGTTAAACTATTAATTTAATAAAATCAATAATTAAAAAAATAATTGAGTAAGTCAAAAGCACATTGCAAATAAACATTAATTACAAATCAAGAAGCATGGCGCGTCCGAGGGTGAGTAGATACCGAATAAGAATATAATCACCCTCGGACGCGCAATGCTTATTTACAACAGCCTTCCTTCCTAAGAATCAGCCCTTTCGTGGTGTAGAGAGAGGTTGTGTTACACTCCAAGGTGTTCCCCGGGTTGCCTTTCATGAGCTTCGATCTTCCGGCTCTCGTTTAGTAGTTGGTGGAAACTACGCTGCATTAGGCCTACAAATTTGGTATGGGGTGTAGAGACAGGTTGTGTTACACTCCAAGGTTTTCACCAGGTTGCCTTTCCTGAGCTTCTATCTTCAGGCTCTCATTAAATTGTGGTTAAATGGAACAACTGCATTTGGCGTACTAGTTGGTTTGGGGCCTACTATCGGTGTCTGCCGCTCCTTGCTGTTCTCCTGGTTTCCTGTCCTGAAATTCCATTTTCAGCCTCTCGTTAAGTAGTTGTTAATGTTAAACTGCATTTGGCCTACTAGTTGGGTTGGGGCCTACTATCGGTGTCTGCCACTCCTTGCTGTTCTCCTCCACTGAACAAAGCTGTGCCGCCTGTTTACTACGGTTGCCAATTTTGAACTGCATTTCGACTACTTACTGATTTGGCCCTACTCTCTGTGTCAGCCTCTCATTCCAGTTGTCCTCCACTGCAATGCCCCCTGGTTATTCCTGTGTTACCAATTTTGAACTGCATTTAGCCCACTTTCTTCTTTGGGCCTATATCTGTGTTTCCACTTCATCGTGCCCATTGCCCAGCCAGTGATAGATGAGTCTGCTGGTACATTGACCCATAACGCAACATTCCCCGTGCACGCTACACAACAACATTGTGACCCTGCTGAAAGTCAGGTTGCTCTTCCCGCATACCATACCACCTTACACGGGGACAAAGAGGAAGGTGCAGATGAAAGTGCAGGTTCCTTCATCAGGTGGGGGGAGGAATACTAGTTGGCGACGTCACTGGCACAGGGCCTCTCATAGTACGCAAAAGTGTTGCTGCCGGTGGGAGGCGCCCCCGCCGTGCAAACACACCGCTGTACTTTGAGGGGCCCTGTGCCAGTGCCAATGCCAACGAGTGGGCCCCCCCTGCTTGCTCAGGTTCACAGCACTTGCAAAGTTGAAATACTTACCTCTCCCTGCTCCACTGCCGTGACGTGGTCCAGATTTCCTGGGCCCACTAATTACTTGAACCAGCCCTACCCCCCACAACTTTAGCCAAATGACCCCCAATTTCAAATGCCTTCCAATTATTATAAGGTAAATTATGCTTGACAAGCTTCATTAAGAAGAATGGATGGTTTTGACATTAAAATGGGCACTCTAGGTGTTTTCCTGGCCCCCACTCACTGCCGACTATGCTGCCCCATTGACTTGCATTGGGTTTCGTGTTTCGGTCGATCCCGACTTTACGTCATAATCGGCCGATTTCACTCGACCCGACTTTGGACATAGTCGGGTTTCGCAAAACCCGGCTCGACTCTAAAAAGGTCAAGGTCGCTCAACTCTACACAGCGCAGGCCCTATTTAACAGTATTTATAGCTCAATCTCAAAAAACGGGGTGACAGGTTCCCTTTAATGAGAAAAAAATGAACTTTTTTGAATTTACCAAATGGCTGCAATGAAACAAATAGTGAAAAATGTAAAGGGGCCTGAATACTTTCCGTACCCACTGTATATATCAGCCTCAGTTACAAGGGAAATAAGATGAAAATAACAATATATATTTTTTTAAATTATGATCTTATGGGTGGCACATTGTACAAAATAAATGAAAAATAAATAGTAATACAACTGTTAATCCAAATTGTGTAAAGAATAAAAAGAAACATGTCCAATTTACAGAAGTATTAGATACAAAATAGGGAACATGCAATTTAGTCATTCTTTGTGGTCATTAAAAAATGGGAAAAACAGAAATGTCTCTCCTTTATTTTTCCCCCATTATCAGCAAAACAAGAAGGAGAATATGACAGAAAAATAATTCTCAGTATTATGAAGAAAAGAAGCAAAAATTGCTTGAATATCTGAATGAGAATTTTTTTAAACCATATGTATATAAAAAAAACAGAAAATGTGTAGGGTCAGGAACAGGGGTACATGGCTTGGTCTTCAACTGGTTCAAGACAGTTTTTGACAGAAAGTGCACCCGAATTCTAGTTCTTAACAAGTCTCCCACATTATAACTAGAGGACGTAGTTGTTTGATGCACATGTTTATCAGTGTCTTACTCATCCATTGTGCTGCGGTAATTTTCTGTCTTGCCTTTCAGCCCGAGCAGCCTTGCACCTTTGCGTTTACTCCATGTTCTTAGTGGATCTGTTCCATCTTAACATTATATAATATTTTTATACTTCTTCGTTCCTGCTTTGTTTCTAATCTCCTGGACCTGGTCTGAGTTTCAGTTTGAGGTTTGGAAATGTGTCCTCCAGCTGAGATTTCTCTTTTAGATATGCAAACTTCCATGTAGGACATTCGTTATCAAGGCTCCTGTTTGCCTTTTATGTGGCAACTCCGCGTTAGTGTTCAGCATAAACTACACGGACGCCCGCTAGATTGACATTTCTTCATTCATGCTCTACCTTAAACAGCATGCGAGAACTTCAAAGCGGAGCAGATGGCTTTGATGTAACAAAATGAAAAACGCCTTATGATTTGTAGAGACTGAGAGAACTTTGAATCTGCTAGGGTTTCCGCTCTTAAAGGGACACTCTCACCTTCCCAGCGGACAATAGGAAAAAAAAAAGGCTAAAGCAAAAAATAAAAATTGTGCTCAGCTTTTATCCATTATCATGTATGACAAACCCTT
Organism: Ranitomeya imitator; assembly: GCF_032444005.1. Lineage (NCBI taxonomy): Eukaryota > Metazoa > Chordata > Amphibia > Anura > Dendrobatidae > Ranitomeya > Ranitomeya imitator. The sequence goes on along the minus strand of NC_091290.1, from coordinate 113,042,396 downwards.
TTATACATATAATGAAAGAATCTGATTGAAGAACTGAAGCGCTGACCCTGTTAAAGCGCCATTCATCTCATGAAAAGATCTGAGATGTAACAAGGGTTTTTAAGGCTTGTCGAACAGTATTAGATATTTTCTTCGTGTGATTGACATTATAAACATAATAAGAGGTCACTGTGGAGGATGATAGGAAGAATACAAACTTTGAAATAAAAAAAATCATCTTTTAGTCAATTAACTGGCCTAAATAGCAATTTGCAGTTTGATATGTGATCATTTATTTAATTATCATTGTATCTACGGGATTTTGTAAGTAAATGCTTCTGTCCGATATTGCAAGACATTCTAGTGTAAGACATTTTATCTTTTATGACAACTCTTCTGCACTGATTAATAATTTGGAACTCCATCAAGCAGCCAACATTTTACTTATAAATCGCCTCTATGTTTAACAATACTTGCCATCTATTTGGGAACGCCCAGGAGGATCCCTGGTAAAAAGGACAAACCGCTAGCAAAAAACGCTGGCAAAACACCCAGAAAGACTCCCAAGCGTCTTCTGGGGTTCTCTTTAGAACTCTCATTTACCTCTATTATAAAGTATAGAGCATGTTCAGTGTAGAAAATACTTGAATAATGGTCTGGTCACTTCTCTTAACACCTTTCACACAAAAGACTGAACGTATGTGCAACGCCCCAGAGACCTGGTCGTTGCAGTAATGTCGCTCTGCCACTAAGGGGAGTGATGGTACGTCTGATGGCACTAAAGGAGTTCACCTGACCAGGTATCACAGTCACACACTACATTTCACACTCCGGCCACCAGGGGGAGCAAAAGGTTCTATTTATTAGGCCACTCCTCACACTTTGGTAAAACTGGGGGTTGGATAGGAAGTTAGTCAGAAGCTGGTTGGGTTTTGTCCAGGCAACATCCCATGGCAGGGGGTGTTGCGGGGAAGATTCAGAGGGGTCCCTGTCAGGCGTGGGAACCTGGCAGTGACTTAGCGACAAGGACAGATTGTTACAGAGCCGTGACTGCACTACCTTGTGGCGGTATCTAAAGAATGGACACGAAGCGAAGTATATTGTGGAGAAGTGAGAAACGAGATCAAAGCACAAAGGAGAACCGGTAGGAGTCATGCCCCGAGATCGGCAACATCCTACTGAGGTGCGTAGCCAGTGGCCAGAACGCCGAGGAAGTAACTGACTCCAAGCATTACTTCAAACAGAGGCAGGACAGTTGATTATAGGTTGGCTGTCTAACATACATCACCTAAGAAGACATAGGGGCAAGCGTGGAGAGGGGCGTCTCTAGGGTCCCAGAATAGCTCCGAGCCTACCCGTCATACGGGTGCGTCCTAGCCATAACAAACTGGGGGATGAAGCAGAACATCAGAATAGAAACGACAGTGGTGAGGACTATCCCGAATGCTCAGCAGGGAAGGACTGCAACACACAGGCGCTAGTTGGTAGGCACTGATTTCCACCTGCAAAGGGAACTCTGGATGTGCCTTCGGACCGGCCGGTCTCAGACAGCCCTGTTAACAGTGCTCCGGATTGAGGATCCTGAAGTCACCAGTAAAGAGGTAAAGAGACTGCAACCCTGTGTCCTCGTTATTAACTGCGCCTCACACCATCGCCACCTACACTACTGGGAAGCCCTGGGGATACACTTCACCTGTGGGAAGGTATACCATCTAGCTGCCATTCCATCACCCCAGTGGACCCCAAAGCAGCGTTGGTCGCCCTGACCGAATACCACAGGTGGCGTCACAAACCCTTGACAAACTTACATACCCCTTTCATTGGACGCCCCTTAGCAGGGTCACGGACCGGGTCCCACCACCGTGACAACCCCAGAACTGAGACAGAGAGGAACGGTACCGAGTAACCTGTGGCCCTGTGTCTGGGGGCGCTCCATATGAACAGTGAGTTGTTTTGAGATAGAACTGTATATGTTTATTCACTTGAGCATTTAACCCCTTAGTGACAGAGCCAATTTTGTACTTAATGACCAGGCCAATTTTTACAATTTTGACCACTGTCACTTTATGAGGTTTTAGCTCTGGAACGCTTCAACGGATCCCACTGATTCTGAGAACGTTTTTTCATGACATATTGTACTTCATGTTAGTGGTAAAATTTCTTTGATATGGCTTGCTTTAATTTATGAAAAAAAAATGGAAATTTGGCAAATTTTTCCTAATGGGAAAATGGAAAAAGAGCATTTTTTAAATTTTATTATTTTTACCTGTCTAAGGGGGTGATAAAGGGGGGTTTGATTTACAATTTTTTAATTTTGATCACTGTGATAGTGTAACACCCCAGGGTCCTGGTTGTTATAGTGGCATTATTTTCCTCACTAGGAGAGTGATGTCACGCTTGGAAGCAAGGGAAGATTTTTTCTATCAGGTAAACACAAACATGCAACAGTTCACATTTCAGGCCAGAAGGGGGAGCTCTGATCCTGCTTAATGGTGGCTCCCCTATATATAAATTCTGGTCTGGAGGGAAGTGAGTTAGTTAGTGCCGGACAACAGACTGGAGCAGTCTGAGGCAGGAAGATGTGTGAAGGGCCGTGCAGCCAGAGGTGCTGCAGCTCCTGGAAAGTGACTTATAGAAGGAAAAAACAGTTTGTAGTGCAGGAGAGCGAAGCATAGGCAAGTGACACCAGGGGAGGACAGCTGCTACTGGGCTTCCTCACTGGCAGAGCGCAGACATTGGTAGCCGGAAGACTGAGGTTGTGTCGGACTCTAAGAGGCACAGCAGAAACCGGCAGGACAGCTGGATTAGATATCACCTGTCCGCCCTAACACTCAGGAGGCACAGTGGCACATAGAGCCCGGGTCATGATAGAGACCCTATAAAAGGGCTCGAGCCACCTGTCATACGGGTTTGTGTCCCACCTCTATGGAGGGCAGAGAGGAACTGTGAGGACCTTGCTACAAGCCATAAGCAGTAAGGGACTACACTACCACCGCACCACGAAGAAGGCTTTCATCTCCACCTGGTAAAGGGGACACTGAACTTGCTTCCAAGCCGGCCAGACCCTGCCTGTACCTGTGATCTGGTACCCTGGACTGCGGTTGCCTGAAAATTACAGTAAACCAGGTAAAGAGACTGCACACCTGTGTCCTCCGTTCTTTACTGCACCACTCACCATCTTCACCTATACACTGGGAGCCCTGGGGACCTACTTCACCTGTGGGAAGTTATACCATCTCAGCTGCCTTAACATCACCCTAGTGGACCCCTTTAAGCAGCGTCAGTCCCCATTGACCGAATACTACGGGTGGCGCCACGAACACAAACTTTATTCAAAACTCCTCCCTTTAACATGGGCATCCAGGGCCATGGACTGGGTCGCCACCACCGTGACATCCCCCTGTGAGTACCGGACCCGGTACCGAGTACTCCACAGCCGCCAATAGGATCTATGACAGTAATCAAAATGAACCAATTGGAAAAATCTCCTATTGTTGCCGGCCGGCAGATCTCGGCGGGCGCACTTTGCATGCACCCTCCATTTTCTTCCCAAAAGAAGACGCCGAGGGCCAAGGGACAGAGCTGGAGGGACCGGGGGACACCGGAGGGACCGGGGAGGCTTGGGGAACCCTATTTCTCTCTCTTCTGATGTGTTAGATCATATCAGAGGAGAGAGAAATAAATGGGAAATCTGACTTCGTGAATAACGTCGATCTTAACACTGGGGACGGTAAAAACTGACCCGAATCATGTTTTCCCGGGGCTTCGGCTACCGAGACCCCAGAGATTTTCCTACACGGGGGGGTTGTCACTATAACCTTATTTCTCAGCGCCATTAAAAAGCAGCGCTGAGGAATAAGTACCCTTAAGTGTCGCCGTTAAAAGTTGTATCAGTAGTCGTTAAGGGGTTGAATAGCACTTTTCATGCTGGGTTTAGAGCATTATTTTAGGAGAGTCCACTCCAAAAACCCACCTGAAAAAAACGTTGTGTGGACATATCCTAAGATTATGTGCAAACTGAGTTTTTTGAGGAGTCTTAACAGGTCTACACTGAAAAAAAAAGAAAAACTCTTGAAAGATTTTGTGTTCTTTTCTATTGTAACACCACTTTTCTGTTCATATGTTCAGTCTTTTCAGTGTTTACCTGATATTTCACGTTTGGCAAAACTCTTGGTGGGATAAATGAAAGCGCGTGACACGACTTTAAAGCGGCTCCTGATGGAAAATGCTCCAAATTAGGCACTCAAACAAAATTCTGCAAAAAATTCTTCAAGAAAGATAAAGATTAAAAAAAAAAACTTTCAAAACAGATTCTGGAAACAAAAGTGCTTTCCACTAGAAAACTCATTTCTAAACTAGTCAAAAAAAACAACAACTGTGTGCACATACACAAGAGTATGATTATACAGGTTACGTGTGCTGAAAAATTTCAGTCCAGGTTTAGCAGGCAACTAATCCAATGTTCTATTGTACCAGCAAAGTAGATAAGTATTTACCAAATCTCATCTACTGTACTTGTTACATAAAAAATCAGCATGTAATCCAAGTTTAAATTGACAATTTTAAAAATCTATGACATGACAATATGTGCTGTATATTTTCACCAACAAGCAGGTGGGAAGAATGTTTGGCCCCCCATCCAAGTTTTTGTCTTCTTAATATATTGCAGTCATCATATTATATAGCACTGTGTACTTACAATTGCTCATTTTCCAATTCTACCCAGTTAATTCTTCTCTTTTCCATTAGGTTTATCACATCACGTGATTAAAAACTGATTAGATGAATACTTCTAAACTCTATGTAGAAATTGGAGGTTAATTTTTTCTGTACAAGTTATGAGTCATTGGAAAGCCTAAGGCAGGGGAGGAGCGGAGCAGCTGGGTCAAAAGCTGAAGAGCGGAATGATAATTGCAGGGAAAATAGACTTCCTGTTTCTATATAGAGCAGAGAAAAGAGAATAATTAACTGGGCAAAGACAAAATGAGCAATTGTAAGTACACAGCGCTATATAATATGAGGATTGCAGTATAGTGAAAGGATAAAAATTTTTGGGAGTGCTTTTTTCATGTATTCAAAGCCTGTCATTTTAAAGGGAATCTGTTAGCAGGCTTTTGCTATGAAATCTGAGAGCAACATGATATAGAGGCAGAGACCCTGATTCCAGCGATGTATCACTTAACAGGCTGCATACTGTCACATCTATAAAATCTGTGTTTTATCAGCAGGGGATTATCACTACAGGAGTTCAACTGATTAGCAGTTTTTGTCAATGCACAGTGTACACAGAAGCTACCAATCAGTGGTGTGGGTGGCGTTATTCAGAGCTCAGAATTCCAAGCTCTTCTGGATCTGAAGGAGAAAAAACTATCACAACTACTACACCCAGTAAATAAAGGGAGACCACTGCTTTATTTACACAAGGTGAAAAAAAAGATTGAAACAAAAAGCACTTGAAGAGATGAACTGGAATATAAGTTGATGTGCATGCAGCATGTAAGCGCATGTTCACACTAGTCACTAAACAGACAAAAACCCAGATAAAAACATAAAAAGCAAATACCCTGCAGTAAATAAACAGCAGTAATGCATAAAAATAATATAGGGTGCTTGCAGTTAACATAATTTTGATTAAAAAAAAATGAAAAACCCTTCCCACCACGTCACGGTGACCCTATTCGGGACGGCCCTAACTTCTAATATTAAAAATAAAATAAGAAAAATATTTTGGGTCAGTGTTTTTTGCATTTTGTGCAAATAAAGGTGTGGCCTGCCTTTTCTTTGAGCTGTACATTACATTCAGCTAGTTCACCATGTACGTCACTTGACAAATGGTAAGGTTCCAACAGAGGTTTGGACAGTTCCGAATAGGGTCACCGTGACGTGTTGGGATGGCGCTTTTCATTTTTTTAATCAAAATTATGTTAACTAAGAACTCTACATTATTTTTATGCACTATTGCTGTTTATTTCTTTACTGTAGGCTATTTTTTTATGTTTTCATCTTGGGTTTTGATTGAATATGCTATGGGTGAGAGCTTTTTGCATGCTGAGTTGATGCTTTTAATGATACCATTTTGATGCAGATACGTGTATCTGGCACCATAGGCTTCCATTATAGCTAACGCCAGATGGCGCCGGATCCGTCGCTGTCCGTTTTTTCGAAGGACACAAAAAACGTTAGTAAGTACGTTTTCTCTGGCCGCCGGAAAAACAATTTTCAAGGGATCCGGCGAAAAACGGATGAAACGTGAGGCCATCTGTCGCAATCTGTCGCTAATACAAGTCTATGAGAAAAAACTGATCCGGCTGCAATTTTTGCCAGATCCGTTTTTTACAAATTTAGCCGGATTGTGCCTGACGGCAAAAACCTGGTGTGTGAAAGCAGCCTTATACCATGCCAGAAACATGGTCTAAAAGATGTTTTGTCAGTGTAACACTGACAGTTATAGGCTATATGTACACGTTGCGGATTGGGGTGCAGAATTTTCCGCACAAAATCTGCATCTCCTGACAGAAAACGCAGGTGCAGATTTGACGTGTTTTTATGCGGATTTTGTGCGTTTTTGTTGCGGAATTGATGCGGATTTTGTGCGGATTTCTTTAATGGAAGGGGTCAGAAACGCTGCAATTCCGCACAAAAGAAGTGACATGCTACTTCTTTTGATCCGCAGCGGTTTTCATGCGGATTTTTCCGCACCATTAGCACAGCATTTTTTTTCTAGTGATTTACATTGTACTGTAAATCGCTTTGTGGAACTGCAGCGTTTCTGCGCGGAAAAATCCGCTGCGGATCCGCACTAATTCCGCATCGTGTGCACACAGCCATAATGCACTGCAGTGTTGGTGCATTGCATTATACCATTGATCAGAATAATAAAAGTTAAAGTCCCATAGAGGGACTAAGTAAAAAAAAAAGTAAAAAAAAAGTTAAAAAAAATATTTAAAAAAAATCACATAATAAATAAAAAAAGGAAACAATGTTATACCAATAAATGCATATATTTATATATATATTTACGCCTTCAGTGAACACCATAAAAAACATGGCAAAAAACTATGCCTTTTCATCATATTGCCAATAAAAAAGTGCTTAAAATATTAAATGAAAATAAAAATGGTATCATTAAAAATGTCATCTTGTCCCACAAAAAACAAGCTGCTAAACAACTCTGTTTAGATGAAAAAAAAGTTATAGCTCTCAGAATATAGCAATGCAAAAACAAGTCTTTTTGCCATAAAATAGCTTTTATTGTGTAAAAGCACAACAAACCATATAGATGAGGCATTGCTGTAATCGCACTGACCCGAAGAATAAAGCTGTCATTACACAGTGAATGGCTGGTGTTTGTTCATTCTGCCTAACAAAAATTTGAATTGAAAGTGATCAAAAAGTGTTATATGCCCAAAAATGGTACCAATGGAGACTTGTCCTACAAAAAAACAAGAGCTCACATGACTCTGCAGAAATATAGAAAAATTATAGATCTGAAAATGTGGGGATGCAAAAACTTTTTTTGGGTGGGGGGAAAACATTTTTTAATGTGGGATAGTAGCCAAAGGTAAATTTTTTTTACAGTACATCTGGAACTGCTGTAATTGCACCTAATCTGCAGAATAAAGATGAATAATCACATATACTGCATGAGGAACGACGTAAAAAATAAATAGAACCAATTCTTTACCTGCTTTTGATTTGTTCATTCTGCCTCCCAGCGATAGAAGTAAGGATTGGCTCACATTTATTCTGCTATCTACACTGAGAGCTTCCAACAAGATTTCCATGTAAATCTCTGAAATACGTGATTCAGATGGAACCCCTGACGGAAGATTCCCTATAATGAGGCGGATGGAGAAATTTAGACCATCTGTCAGGTGATCTATTAGTGTCGGTTTCTTTACATATGCATAAAAGGGGTTTGATCGGAATCATGTAATTTAGAGATTTAGATGGAAACCCTGATGTAAGTGCTCAGCGTAGAGCGCCGGATAAATGTGATACAAAATGTTCCCAATAAAATCTTCAACTCAATCCACAAGAAAAGGAAGCCCCCACCACTACAATGACAGATTTGCAATTTTCACTCCGCAACATCCACTGCTGCTTGTTTCTGAAAAACACCCATGGAGTCAAAATCATCACTACACCTGTAGATAAATTCCCAGAGAGGTTTAATTTCTAAAATGGGGTCACTTGAGGGGAGATTATGCTTTTCTGGCACTTAGGGATTCTGTATATTTAGTCCACAAACTATTCTACGTAAATTTGTTCTCTAAGAGTAAATAGCGCCCGTCCCTACCGAGTTTTGCCATGTCGCTAAGCACTGCTACACAGCCACGCGCGGTGTATTGCCACATTCAGCAAAAATTGTGTTACAAATTTTGGTGCCATTTTTACCCATTCTCCTTAAGAAAATGTGAATCTGGAGTTAAAACAACATTTTTGTTGTAAAAATGTAATAATTTTTCCTTCACTGACCAATAGTATAAAACAGGAATGGACTGGGGCTGAAATTCAGTCCTGGCATTTAAAATCACACAGGCCCATGTTGTCCCCGTCCCTATGAACCAGAGGGGATATATTACTAATATTACCCTGGATGGAGGAAATGAAGATTTACTACAAGACCAGTATTTCTAATGATACCCGCGACCTGCTGGGGTAAGTGACGGAGTCAGCAGCTTTGTGCTCCATCACAACTCTTAAGAGTATGGGTATCTTGAGAACACGGATTCTGTTAACAACGTAGCAGACAAGACAGCCCATGACCAGACAGGCCCCTCTGGCATTTGCCAGAATTGCCAGGTGGCCAGTCCGGCCCTGGTATAAAATGTGACACACTTGTGTTGTCAATATGATCATTGCACCACTAGATTAATTCATTGAGAGATATTGTTAAAATGGAGTCACTTATGGGGGTTCTGGTGTTCTAGTACCTCAGGGGCTCTCCCAGTGGGTCATGGCACCCGCCAACCATAAAAGCTAAATCTGCACTATAATATGACACCCACTTCTGAGCTTTCCTTTGTGCCTGCTTTGTTCCCAATTACATGTAGGGTATTAGTTCAGTTTACATAGGTGATTCTGAGACTGCTATATATACAATACATAGCTGACACTGAGACTACTGTATATACAATATATAGGTGATACTGAGACTGCTGTATGTACAATATATAGGTGAACCAGAAACACATGGGCTACTTGCACATTGAACAAGTCTGTAGGAACCTGTTCACACACCACCAAGAAACTTGAAGACACAAAAGAGCACAGTGAGGTCAAAAATACTCTGTGGTAAAAAAAAAATCACAGTAATAAGCAAGTGCTAGTCAAAAGATGGAAAAAATACGTATCAACTAAATACCCTGTTTTTTCTATCTTTTGATATAACATATATACAGCAGTTGCAGTATCACCTATATATTGTATATACAGCAGTCACAGTATCACCTGTATATACATTACATAAGTGATACTGCAACTGTGGAAGTGTCATCCAGCACTAGATCTATGAGGGTGGGAGGCCGTTCACATCAAAACAGCAGCTCTGGGAAGCTATTCTGACTTCATGCAAAGAAATATAAGCCGAAACTCTCCATAAATTCAATAATGCATGAATTGTGAAGGTGATATCAAAGAAGGGTCCTATATTAACATGTAACTTGGCCTGTTAGGAGGTTTTGGAGTTAAATAGCTGTTTTGTTCAGTGAATGTGACCTCCTAATGCTGCAAATTCAACAAATGAGTATTTTCATTTCTTTAAAACATATCAAATATTTAGAGATTCTACTGTGCCTAATAATTTGGAACAGTGCATTTTGAGTTTTTTTTCATTTTGGAGATTATACTGTTATCATTGGGAGGTTTCTTCAATAAAATTCGATGTATAGTCTGACGGGTGATGACTTTTATTAGACTGACCGTCATTTGCACCGACCATTTAGGAAAATGCGAGAAAAATATTGTTTGCATAATAATTTGGAACACGGTGTACATACATTATATAGGTGATACTTCAACTGCTGCATATAATCGCAGTATCACCTATATAATGTACATTACGGTTCCAAAGTTTAGGGTCACCCAGACAATTTTGTGTTTTCCATGATAACTCATACTTTTATTAACCAAATGATTTGCCAAATGAATTGAAAATCTAGTCCAGACATTGACAAGGTTCGAAAAAAAGATTTTTATTTGAAATAATAATTTTCTCCTTCAAACTTTGCTTTTGTCAAAGAATGCTCCCTTTGCAGCAATTCCAGCATTGCAGGCCTTTGGCATTCTAGCAGTTAATTTGCTGAGGTAATCTGGAGAAATTTCACCCCATGCTTCCATAAGCCCCTCCCACAAGTTGGTTTGTTGATGGGCACTTTTTTCGCTCCATACGGTCAATTTGCTCCCGCAACAGCTCAATGGGGTTGAGATCTGGTGACTGCACTGGCCACTCCATTACAGAGAGATTACCAGCTGCCGGCTTCTTCCCTAAATAGTTCTTGCATAATTTGGAGGTGTGTTTTGGGCCATTGTCCTCTTGTAGGATGAAATTGGCTCCAATCAAGCGCTGTCCACAGGGTATGGCATGGCGTTGCAAAATGGAGTGATAGCTTTCCTTATTCAAAATCCCTTTTACCTTGTACAAATCTCCCACTTTACCAGCACCAAAACAACCCCAGACCATCACTTTACCTCCACCATGCTTGACAGATGGCGTCAGGCACTCTTCCAGCATCTTTTCAGTTTTTCTGCGTCTCACAAAGATTCTTCTGTGTAATCCAAACACCTCAAACTTGGATTCGTCTGTCCATAACTCTTTTTTCCAATTTTTCTCTGTCCATTGTCTGTGTTCTTTTGACCATATTAATCTTTTCCTTTTATTAGCCATACTATTTAATGAAGCTGCCAGTTGAGGACCTGTGAGGCGTCGATTTCTCAAACTACAGACTCTACTGTACTTGTCTTGTTGCTCAGTTGTGCAGTGAGGCCTCCTACGTCTCTTTCTTCTCTTGCTAGAGCCTGTTTGTGCTCTACTTTGAAGGGAGTAGTACACACCGAAATCTTCAGTTTCTTGGCAATTTCTCCCATGGAATAGCCTTAATTTCTAAGAACAAGAATAGACTGTCGCGTTTCACATGAAAGTTCTTTTTTTTCTTGCCATTTTGAGAGTTTAATGGAACCAACAAATATAATGCTCCAGATTCTCAACTAGCTCAATGGAAGATCAGGTTTATAGGTTTTGTAATCACCCAAACTGTTTTCTGTTTTTAGCTGTGCTAACATACTTGCACAAGGGTATTCTAACCATCCATTAGTCTTATTACACAGTTAGCAAACACAAAGTACCATAAGAACACTGGAGTGATGGTTGTTGGAAATGGGCCTCTATACACCTATGAAGATATTGCATTACAAACCAGACGTTTGCAGCTAGAATAGTCATTTACCACATTAAGAATATATAGAGTGTATTTCTGAATCATTTAATGTTAGCTTCATTGGAAAAAACTGCTTTTTTTCTTTCAAAAGTAAGGAAATTTCTAAGTGACCCTAAACTTTGGAATGGTAGTATATATACACAGCAGTAGCAGTATCACTTATATACATTATTGTATGTATAGCAGTCTATATACATTATACAGCTAAAACTGCAACTGTTTTATACAAATAAAAAAAGTTTTCATCTTGGTAGTCACCCAGGTCCCTGTGATGGGTGGAGGATGAATCGCTGAGGTGGGTCCACTGTCCAGCATCGGACGTGCTGAGTAGCGGATCACTAGGGTTGGTGAGGAGAATGTAGCGTTCTCTGATGCTGGTACAGACCAGCGTCAGAGAGAGGTGCCCTGTGTGCACGTCGCGGCAGCCCTTTCAAACATCTGACTAAAGGCCCTGTGTGCACGCACTCACGTGTATGCACGCACTGTCTAGCAGCCACGTGCATGCACTAACAAGGGCCAAAGCCATGCTCCTGCACTGACGCGAGCTGCCGCCGCCCTTATCAGCGTGTGCAATGAGAGAGCATGTGCACAGGGCCTTTAGTCAGAAGTTTAAAAGGGCCAGTGGCCCACTTTGTAGTTCAGAGCCACAGGCCCATCAGGCATCTGTCCGCATTGGCAGATTGCCAAAGTGGAAATGGTATGGTGCCCCTGCCCCTCAGCCACTTCCCCATATGTTGCCCTACCACTACTCTCATTGACCAGGCGTCCTCTATAGGTGATTAGATAATATGTTATGAACATTAAATATATATATATATATATATATACAGTGGGGAAAAAAAGAATTTAGTCAGCCACCAATGCCTGTAATTGGCATCATAGGTAGACCACAACTATGAGAGTCAAAATGAGATAACAAATCCAGAAAATCACCTTGTCTGATTTTGCAAGATTTATTTTGAAAATTAATGTGGAAAATAAGTATTTGGTCACCTAAAAACATGCAAGATTTATTGCATGTAACTTCTTCTGTAGCTTCTTCTTTAAGAGGCTCTTTTGTCCTCCACTCATTACCTGTAGTAATGGCACTTGTTTGAGCTTATTACCAATATAAAAGACACCTGTCCACAACCACAAACAGTCACAGTCCAAACTCCACTATGGTGAAGACCAAAGTGCTGTCGATGGCCCCGGAATCAAAATTGTAGCCCTGCACCAGGCTGGGAAGACTGAATCTGCAATAGCCAACCAGCTTGGTGTGACGAAATCAACTGTGGGAGCAATAATTAGAAAATGGAAGATATACAAGACCACTGACAATCTCTGTCGATCCGGGGCTCCACGCAAGATCTCACCCCGTGGGGTCAAAATGATCACAATAACGGTGAACAAAGATCCCAGAACCACACGGGGGGGGGGGGAGGGTGGTTTCCTAGTGAGTGACCTTTATAGAGCTGGGATCACTGTAACAAAGGCTACTATCAGTAACACATTACTTTGCCAGGGACTCAGATCCTGCAGTGCCAGACGTGTTCCCCAGCTTAAGCCACTACATGTCCGGGCCCTTCTGAAGTTTGCTAGAGAGCATTTGGATTATCCAGAGGAGTATTGGGAGAATGTCATATAGTCTGATGAAACCAAAGTAGAACTGTTTGGTAGAAACAAAACTCTTCATGTTTGGAGGAGACAGACTGCTGAGTTGCATCCAAAGAACACCATACCTACTGCATGGAGGTGGTAACATCATGCTTTGGGGCTGTTTCTGTGCAAAGGGACCAGGATGACTGATCCGTGTACATGAAAGAATGAATGGAGCCATGTATCGTGAGATTTTGAGTGCAAACCTCCTTTCATCAGCAAGGTCATTGAAAATGAAACGTGGATGGGTCTTTCAGCATGATAATGAGCCCAAGCACACCACCAGGGCAACGAAGGAGTGGCTTTGATTAAGAAGCATATGAAGGTCCTGGAGTGACCTAGCCAGTCTCCAGAGTTGAAAGTCCGTGTTGCCCAGCGACAGGCCCAAAACATCACTGCTCTAGAGGAGATCTGCATGGAGGAATGGGCCAACATACCACCAACAGTGTGTGCCAACCTTGTAAAGACTTGCAGAAAATGTTTGACCTCTGTCACTGCCAAAAAAGGATATATAACAAAATGTTGAGATGAACTTTTGCTAATGACCAAATACTTATTTTCCACCATAATTTGCAAAATAAATCTTGCCAAATCAGATAAGGTGATTTTCTGGATTTGTTTTCTCATTTTGACTCTCATAGTTGTGTTCTACCTATGATGTCAATTACAGGGCTTATCTTTTAAGTGGGAGAACTTGCACAATTGGTGGCTGACTAAATACTTTTTTTCCCCTCTCTATATGACAACCCAACCGCATCTCCATGGCTGAGTCCACACTATGTCAGCTTCAGCAGGGAGACTGGCCGGTGGAGGAGTAATTCTCTGAGTTTCAGAGGTGGTCCAGTAACACTAAGTGGAACGACCCCGCACTCTATAGCCAGTTCTGTGAAGGTCTACTAGTAAGAGTGAGGGATGCCTTAGCCCTCTATGAGACTCCTGCTGCAATGTTACTTGCTATCTGGGTGCAGCGCTGTCTTCGCCAGAGACAAAAAATACACCCCAATTTTCAGGAGGTCCGGAGCCAAGTGAAACCTGGTCTGAGTCATCTGAGGTACATATGCAGTTGGGTGAGACAACTCATTCTGGAAAGCAGTCTGTTGTTCGGCACAAAAGGGCAATTTCATGGACACGTGTCTTTCCCTATCTCACTATAAATAGCCGCCGGAAAGCTAAGGAGCTTGAGTTGCAGTGAGGTTAGCAACTTGGGTGTACATATCTGATCCGTGGGTAGGAGACAAATTTTTCTGCCTGCTGAAATCCATCTGGGCAAAAACGAGGTGGTTGTTTCTGCCTTTCTGCACAGTGGGGCGGGGTTTAACTTGATCGACGCTAGGTTCGTCCAGGGCCTCAAACCACATATAGTGTCCAGACCTGCAGTATACTATCGACTCCTCACCTTTGAGACAGGGGTATTTTACTCAAGTTGTCCGAGGGTTACATCTACAGGTAGGGGCTATGCACTCAGAAGGTACTGACTGTTATGTGCTGGAGGGTCTGCCCTTTTCTGTGGATCATGGACTTCCTTGGCTCACTCGACACAACCCTGTGGTAGATTGGCAGACTCAGGAGATGATAAAGTGGAGTGAGTACTGTCAAGGACACTGCCTGGGTATCCAGCTTGCAAAAGAGGATACCCAGTCTGTGCCTAAATACCTGTCTGACTTTGTGGATGTATTTTCAGAACAGGGGTGCCAAGAACTTTCTCCCCATTAGCCTTTTGACTGTGCCATTAATCTTGTCCCTGGGGCCAAGCTGCAAAAGAGCAGACTATATAATATCTCTGGTCCAGAGAGGAAGGCCATGAAGGACTATATCGCTAAAAGTTTGGCAATTGGTCATATCAGACCATACTCATCCCCCATTGCTGCAGGGTTTTTCTCTGTAAAGTAGAAAGACCATGGGTTACGCCACTGCCTAGATTTCCACGAACTCAATCACATCACGGTTCTGGATCCATATTCATTCTTCCCGGACCTTTTTAATCAGTTTGTAGGAGAAAAGTGTTTTTATAAACTGGATCACAGGGGAGCATATAATCTCATTCATATTAAAGAGGGGGATAAGTTTAAAACAGCTTTCAATACACCTGAGGGACACTATGAGACCTAGTGATGCCATTTGAGTTGATTAATGCTCCCACTGTCTTTCAGTTCTTTATAAATTACATCTTTTGACAGAGAAACACGCAGATAGTTGTTGGCGCTTCCGTCACAAGATTCTCGTGGATATCAAATAAATAATTTATTTAGGAGTTACAGGATAAAACAACGCGTCTTCTTCAGGTTATTTAAAAAAATATATATCATATATAAAAATGTATCACATTCGCTTTATATATAGCTTGCTTCACAAGAAACCAAAGGAGCAGAATGTTGGGGAAGCTCTATAGCCACACCCAGCCAGATGAAAGGGAGGCGAAAGCTCCTGTGTAAAATGACATTTATGGTAATATTAGCATTGCATTTTTTTATTAGTGATCAGTATTGTAGTATTCAGTTACTATGTGGTGGTAATATGTGATCTGGTTATGGTGTGACAGTATTTATCCCTTGTACAGTATGTGGTATTTTTCTTTCACTATCCTAAGTTAATATGGGGTCTGTTTATGGTGTGGCGGTTTTTGTCCCTTGTATGTGGTATTATTCAGTCACTATATGGTGGTAATATGTGGTCCGGCCATGGTGTGATGGTATTTGTCCCTTATATGGGGTATTGTATGTTCACTATGTGGTGGTAATATGTGGTCCAGCCATAATGTGATGGTATTTGTCCCTTTAAAAAATGTATGTGACTCATTCCCTTAAAGAAAAAGAAAAATATACCTAAAAGGAGCATTGGGTATTTTAAGAAATGTTTAATGGGTTAGAGTAGAGTAGGGCCCAGCCAAAAGAGTCTACCTTGTTGTGGTGGTAGGCTAAAAAATCTTCTGGCCAAAAAAAAGCTGATGGCTATCTATGAGATATGGTGTTCAATGGGAACTGGTAATGTGTCATTGGTGTAGACGTGTTGCAGAAGTGGAGTTTTTCCAAGAGTGGCCAGTGGGACTGTGGAAGGTTCGAAGGGTGGTGGTGGAGCCTGGGTGGAGCCTCAAGGGAGCCCAAAAATCTTGTCAGTATGGGGTTTTGAAATTCCTGATGGCAGCCCTGGCAGCAGGTGCAGACATTGCCAAAAAACTTCAATAATAGTTTAAGAAGCAGACGGCAAGGGATGTGCTAAATTACTGGAATGATGAAGAGTTGACATAAGTCTGAGGACACAATAAGAATTGAGGACTTGGGTAAAATCAGAGTTCAAATGCATGTCTATAGGACTCAGTTCTGGTTTAACTCTAAGACACATTAGGCCTGGGGAGATGATGTCAAGAATGCACGCTGGTCCACCTGTGAAACCAGGCATGGAGCACAACAGAGGGCAGCGGTCATAGGGGAAGAGGGCAGATCCCTGCAGAGACAAGCCAGGTGCGTAACAGTTTGTGTTTTTGACCTTTTCGTTATTTTCTGCCATTTTGCTTATCACAAACACAACATTTAAAATATATTTTATGCATTGTTTTATATTTTTTCGCTTCTATTTTGTTTTTACACTTTTTTATGTAGCAAGTTTTTAATTACTCTATCCCTAACCCTAAGTGTATCCCTAACCCTAGCCAATCACTAAATCAAACCAATCTCAAGCACTAACCCTAGTTAAGGTTAGAATAATACTAAAAATGTAAAAGCATTAAATCATGTGGATTGCATATTAGCTGCTCATATTCTGTCCTTTTTGGCTGCATGTGCAAAACAGAGCAGTCGAGAGGAGTTTGTTATCGGCTGCTGCTTTCTTTAAAAGTAATAGATTCTTGGATAATCACTTTAAGGCATGGATAGAAATAAGGAGAAGTAACTAGAAAGGAAGAGCAGCCAGGATGGATGAAAAAAATGTGTAACTGATGGAGGCCAGGGACATAGCTATAATGGGATGCAAAGGTCACATTTGCCTCTGTTGCCCGTGGCAGGTGGGCTTTACTGTTACAAATTTTGTATTGGTGGCCATGAGCTTCAAGTTACATCTCTGGGGGAAACTAGTTTTGTTAACTGTTGGTGAAACAGAAATTCAATCTCAACTTCTACGGCATGGCATTACTTCTACATAATTATATTTTCTTTCTTTTTCTTCTCTTAATTATATTTTCTGATACAACTATGTGATGTCAATAAATAACATTGAAACTGGTTATAAATAAGAGGACAACAATGGTCTTCGCAGCAGATGAAAGTGGCACAAGGTGCTTTCATCGGACACTGGATTGACTTCTTCAGATCAATCAGTTCATTAAGGCTCTAGTGTCCTTGAACTTGAACCCCTTGTCACCTTCTGTCATTTTTTCTAACAATCGCTGGTACGACAAACTGGCACTGATACGTTTAACTCCGACTGATGTTTTCATTTAAAGTACAATTTGCTGAAAGGAGAGATAAATATATCATGTGCGGAAAGTCCAACTGAAGTTCTTGCATTTAAAAAAAAAAAAAGGATACAAGACCACATTTCATTAAAAAAAAGAAAAATCAATTTTTGTAACATTCTTTTGCACGGCACATTAAAGGCTGTTGCATCAATTAGGCCTAATTCCTCTTTTTTTTCAGAACCTCTTTGTAGAAAAATCTTATATTTCAGCAATTTGCATTATCCACAAAATCTGCTTTGAAGTTCTAAGTTATGGCAAGAGAAGGATCCACTTATCAGCACATAAAAATGTTCAAAGCCTATAATTCCCTGAAACAGATGTACATTATCATAGGATTTTCTTGTGTGTCTTTTGGGCTGCATGGGTAATATTGTATCCTAGACCCATTC
Source organism: Ranitomeya imitator (assembly GCF_032444005.1). Classification (NCBI taxonomy): domain Eukaryota; kingdom Metazoa; phylum Chordata; class Amphibia; order Anura; family Dendrobatidae; genus Ranitomeya; species Ranitomeya imitator. Next base: position 113,024,502 of record NC_091290.1, on the reverse strand, counting down.
ACACCCCCCTTTCTTTTACAATCTTCTCTTTACTGAAAGATTTAGCCTGCTGTGCCAATCCACACTTCAAAGATTTCTTCCTATCTATTAGAGACAAAGCACAAAGTGAGAACATATGGCCCTTTTTAAATTTCCCACATTTAAGTCAATATCATTTCTTTTCTTCTTCAGCAAAGAGAAACAGACATAAAAAGGTTTTAATCTCCTCCTACCCTAAAACTAGTGTCTATATCTAATGTCCGTACAGCAATTGCTTCATGACAAAAGAAAAGCAGAGGAGACACTGAATATTTATTGTGTAACCCTTAGGCAATTTATAGGTTTCTGCGACGTATTTCACTTAGTCATCATGTATAACAACCACTGCTGATTTCATACTTGTATGATAAAATGTACTAGCATAACTATTTTCCCACGAGCTAGTTTTTATACTGTTCTGGACGTTTTTGGTAACGGATAGGTAAAGAATTGTAGGCAAAAACATAAAATTACTAAACTTATCTGTCCTGTCATGATCCAGTCCGGGTTTTGAGCCCTGTCTGCCCTTTCCCGGTGTGATCATGGCAAGGGTTCACTTTGCCTGGCCTCGTTTTGGGTTCAGGTCTGCTATTTGTTCCTGCTGCGTCCTGTCAATTATATTTTCTGCCTACGGCATGAGTATCTGACTCTAGTAGTACCTTGATTGGTCCTGCTGTGCCTTCTGACTTTGCCCGTGTCTGTTCCTTCTTCCCTGCCCATCCTATCTTAGTGTTTCCCTTTGTTTTTGGATTTCCCGGTGTTTGACTCGGCCTTGGCTTTGACCTGACTTTGCCTCTTGCTTCTGTACTGCTGGTTTGGACTGGTTTTGACCTTCTGGCACTCCTCTGACTCGGTGCCACTTTTTTTCCCTTTGTACTGCGTGACGATCTAGGTTTTGACACGGCTTGTTTTACTATTCTGCTGCCACCTGGTGGTATTTTCGCTACAGTGCTGCAGCTTTGCTCTTGCAGACGTGCTGTCCTCCTTTCACTCTACTGCCATCTAGTGGAGCTTGCAGCTACCTGCATAGCTGCAGCGTGACATGTCCGCTGTATTTAGTGATTCTCAAAAGGTGTAACATGCTTTTGTTCCTGCATGCAACATACATTTGTTCTTGTAATATATGCTAAATAAGTTGTCTGGGTTCTTAAAAATGTGCCCACAGGCTGAATCTGCTATATATATACATATATATACAGTATATATGTTAGAACTGGCGGAACGCAGCAAGTTTAAGATGTAATAGTATTAGGTGCATTCGCAGTCCGAGGTCCACCGTGCAGGTGAAAACCCTGCTGCTAGTAGAGACGGACGATATGGCGGTACAATGTGAATACACACATGGGTTAATTTCACCCTGTGTGAAGGAAGCGAACCCTGTTGCATCACAGGGCCGTGGTACTTCACCAAGAGCGCAAGCAAGGAGTCTCAGAACTCAATCCCAAGACTCAGGATTTGAGTTCATAAAGACCTCATGCGCTCGACACCGCTACTGGGGTGTCAGAGAGACAGACATAAGTATTTAGGAAGCACGAGAGTGCATGCGTTGCCGCACTGGCGGACGCCACTAACCACCCAGGCTTGGGTCAGGAAAGCGCAGAGAAAGCGCACGGCGCCGCACTGGCGGTCACAGCAATTAAACGCTGTTATGTGTGTAACGTGCTGATGGCTTGGACGGGCGCTAGATAGCTTCCATCATTCGCGAACAGTCATCAACACTAGGAATGGGAATGATTTAGGAGCTTTCATCCATCGACATACATCCATGTACACACACATTATCAAGTCAATACTAGCGCATGGCCATGCGGCCATGCGAGCCTTAAATAGTTGCAGCACGTTTGGGACCTTCAAAGATGGGCCAATGGAGTTGCTGCAGTACCTGAGCATGTGACCCCAGATCTCCACTGAGATCTCTTACCCTGGTCATGCTCAGAGTGCAAAGTGGGACTTAGTCCTAGCACCTACAAGGACCTTCCAAGAAGGACCAATGACCTAGCAGCAGTATCAGATCATGTGACCCTCGATCTCCACTGAGAGATCTTACTCTGGGCATGCTCAGAACGTGAAAAGCAGGACTTAGTCCCAGAAGCGTCTGCTCGCCACTGCCCAGCACAGACTTCAATGGCAGAAGCAGGAAATGCAGCAGTAACTCTTAGCACAGAGTCAGACTGAGCGAGATGCTGGGATCGACGTCTCCGCTGAGCAGGTTATACTGCTGCAGAAGAAGAATGGGAGACCGCAGCGGAGATGGCCCGAGATTCCCCCTGTGCAGAGGCAGGAACTCGACCCCTAACATATATATATATATATATATATATATATACAGTGGGGCAAAAAAGTATTTAGTCAGTCAGCAATAGTGCAAGTTCCACCACTTAAAAAGATGAGAGGCGTCTGTAATTTACATCATAGGTAGACCTCAACTATGGGAGACAAACTGAGAAAAAAAAATCCAGAAAATCACATTGTCTGTTTTTTTAACATTTTATTTGCATATTATGGTGGAAAATAAGTATTTGGTCAGAAACAAAATTTCATCTCAATACTTTGTAATATATCCTTTGTTGGCAATGACAGAGGTCAAACGTTTTCTGTAAGTCTTCACAAGGTTGCCACACACTGTTGTTGGTATGTTGGCCCATTCCTCCATGCAAATCTCCTCTAGAGCAGTGATGTTTTTGGCTTTTCGCTTGGCAACACGGACTTTCAACTCCCTCCGAAGGTTTTCTATAGGGTTGAGATCTGGAGACTGGCTAGGCCACTCCAGGACCTTGAAATGCTTCTTACGAAGCCACTCCTTCGTTGCCCTGGCGGTGTGCTTTGGATCATTGTCATGTTAAAAGACCCAGCCATGTTTCATCTTCAATGCCCTTGCTGATGGAAGGAGGTTTGCACTCAAAATCTCACGATACATGGCCCCATTCATTCTTTCATGTACCCGGATCAGTCGTCCTGGCCCCTTTGCAGAGAAACAGCCCCAAAGCATGATGTTTCCACCATCATGCTTTACAGTAGGTATGGTGTTTGATGGATGCAACTCAGTATTCTTTTTCCTCCAAACACGACAAGTTGTGTTTCTACCAAACAGTTCCAGTTTGGTTTCATCAGGCCATAGGACATTCTCCCAAAACTCCTCTGGATCATCCAAATGCTCTCTAGCAAACTTCAGACGGGCCCGGACATGTACTGGCTTAAGCAGTGGGACACGTCTGGCACTGTAGGATCTGAGTCCATGGTGGCGTAGTGTGTTACTTATGGTAGGCCTTGTTGCATTGGTCCCAGCTCTCTGCAGTTCATTCACTAGGTCCCCCCGCGTGGTTCTGGGATTTTTGCTCACCGTTCTTGTGATCATTCTGACCCCACGGGGTGGGATTTTGCGTGGAGCCCCAGATCGAGGGAGATTATCAGTGGTCTTGTATGTCTTCCATTTTCTAATTATTGCTCCCACTGTTGATTTCTTCACTCCAAGCTGGTTGGCCATTGCAGATTCAGTCTTCCCAGCCTGGTGCAGGGCTACAATTTTGTTTCTGGTGTCCTTTGACAGCTCTTTGGTCTTCACCATAGTGGAGTTTGGAGTCAGACTGTTTGAGGGTGTGCACAGGTGTCTTTTCATACTGATAACAAGTTTAAACAAGGTGCCATTACTACAGGTAATGAGTGGAGGAAAGAGGAGACTCTTAAATAAGAAGTTACAGGTCTGTGAGAGCCAGAAATCTTGATTGTTTGTTTCTGACCAAATACTTATTTTCCACCATAATATGTAAAAAAAATGATAAAAATACAGACAATGTGATTTTCTGGATTTTTTTTTCTCAGTTTGTCTCCCATAGTTGAGGTCTACCTATGATGTAAATTACAGACGCCTCTCATCTTTTTAAGTGGTGGAACTTGCACTATTGCTGACTGACTAAATACTTTTTTGCCCCACTGTATATATATACAGGGCCTGTCACCACGTCAAAGATGGACACTTTTTGCTCTAATTTTACTCCCGTTGCTCGCCTGGGTGTCTTTTTAATGGCTCAGAGGATCCACTGGGGCATGTCTTTAGGCTGCACTAGGCCGCACTAACACGTACCATTGGGCCTAAGCCTGGACACAACTTCATCTACTTTTTTCCTACTACCCTTGCTATAACAAGGACCCTAGGTAGGCATTTCCCTTACGGATTTAGGAGCCTTATGGTACTCCATAACACACATATTAACCCGCCGTACAGAGTTACCACCATACTCCATGTTGTACATCTTTTTACAGAATTGGACGGCTGTTCCACACAGGCACACTTATGCTGCTTGCTCCTGCTTTCTACATGGAACTTGTGTTGCATTAGGACATTCGGTAGTCTAATTTTCTAATTAAAAACACATACTATGTTTCTTTTGCTATTTGATTACCCAACACTATGTATATAGATACATGTACGTGTTCTGTGTTTCAGCTAAAGCCCATATTGGACTATTGTATATATCACCTAGCATTAACTGCCCGCTGACATCCATTTGGGTAAATATCTCTTTTGTATATGTATTTATCCCCACACATCCCTCCTGGGTGTCACATCACTTATATCATTCCATTGCTCATGATATATTTATGAATCTATACACCCATATTAGATTTCTTTCACACATCTCATCCATATACCTATACCTTTTCTTTTCATGTTGCCTCATTAGGGTATCACAGGGCCGTACCCGTCTTTGAATACCATTTGACTATATGATATCATTTGGACTACCACTAAGGGTATGTTGTTTTTTCATCATGTCCTGCTGTTTTATTTGATCATTTTCTCCTTTGCGTTTGATCTTAGGTTTTTACGAACTAAACCCCCCCCCCTTTTTTTTCCTTTTTTTTTTTCCTTTTCTCCTTGGCCTTAATGGTGACGTCGCTTGCAGGATGGGTACAACCTTTACCTGCTTATTACATTATTCGTATTGACATGGGTCCCATTTCTCCTTTAGGTTTTTGTTGTGGTTTGTTTTTCCACACGGAACCTTTATTGAGTTGTACATATTGTATATAATTTTGTTCATTATATTTTTGTACATATTGTTTATTTATACGTCTTTTCTTTCGTCTTTCAGCACTACTCTGTGACCAAGGCCACTGTGTGGCCGAAACGTTAGAAGTAGAACTGTTGCCTTGTTACGTCCTTGAACTTTTGTTTTGCACCATTGAATAAAAAATCTTCACTTCAGCAAAAATTGACTTATTCTGACGTGTGCAGTGATTTGTTCTTCTTCAAGTATTGGGGGTCATCTGACTCCGTTCACTTGCACCGTCCACACCCCAGCTATAGTCGAGTGCTAGCTCTTTGTTTATTCTACTATATTGGCTCTTTGGAGTTTTGAGCACCGACCGGATTCATGTCATCTGAGACCTACGTTTACGACGACGCTTCTGGATCCACTATCTTATCTAAGATAAGGACTAAAACCCACTTTTTACACATCCCCAGTAAGGACATTAAGACAAGGGACTGGGAGAAGGAGAGAAAGAGACTGGTTTCATTCGACCTACACTGTGCTACATTAGGTGAATATCACCGCCAAGGGAAAATACCCCGGGGACTACGGTGTAATCTACGCCCCACCCTGTTTGCCGACAACGAGAAATATTGCACAACGTTTCAAAAGATCCTGAACAAGTGCTCCTTCGACATCCTATTAACCATTGAGTACCTTCAGGAAGCCATCAAGACTACTGAGGAAAAAATTACATCCATCGAAACCCAATTGACCACAACATTGAATAGTACTGAATTCTCTACTCTTAAGAGCAAAGTGGACTCTATATTATCTACACATCAGAAAAACTTGGAAGAGAGAAAGAGAACTAAATTCCAGAGAGACACTGAGGATTACCTCACAAATAAAGTCTATAGATGGGAGGATCCATTTCCTCGTCAACAACATCAACGGTATCACCGAACACGGAAAGGAAATTATCGCTCAGGGGGCTCCTCACCTGTAGAAGGTTCATCAGCAGGATCCGGCAGCGAAGCTACATCTCCAGCCCCGCGTTTTTTAGGGGGAAATGGACGCCTACCAGGAGGTCCAGGAGGAAGAACACAAGATCGCCACATGACCCTGAGGTCCCAGGTAGGAGTCCAAACTCTGTAATTAACATTTCTGATTATTCTTTGTCCCCCCTTGAGTTGAAGGTACTCAACATGGGTTTATCCTTTTGTCCCACTCCGAGATGGGATGCATTCCAACTAGAGAATGATTTACAACGCTTCTACAGGAGTATCAGATTGAAGGTTCACTTTGACATAAATACAACTGACAGGGGTAACACACTTGGTACAACACCTAGTCACGACATACCCAAAATTACCATTGATTCCTTAGGCCTTAGGAACCCGAGTACATTCATGCCACCTAAATCATATCACGCAGTGGAAACATTTATTAGTCTACTTGACAGGGACATAAAAATACTATTCGTGATCAACAGTTAGGCCTTTTCCCGGTACAACACAATCTCAACACCTCGGAGAAACAGGCCCTTGAAGCCTTAAGTAATAACAAAAACATTATTATTAAGCCGGCTGATAAAGGGGGAGCCACGGTTGTCATGAACAGAAGCCAATATATCACAGAAATTAGACGACAACTCTCTGATTCCACTACTTACCAGAAATTACAGACTGACCCCACCCCCTCCATACGCCATAAAATTAACATGGTACTTGACAAATATGTCCAACTCAAGACTATTGACTCTAAAACCAGAACATATCTTACTAATCACCACCCGGTAACTCCAGTACTTTACATTTTGCCCAAAATACATAAGGATCTCCATAATCCCCCTGGTCGCCCGATAGTGGCTTCTACTAACTCCATACTAAATCCACTATCGATCTTTCTCGAAAAGATTCTGACTCCACATGCCCGTTCAACCAGATCCTATGTCCTTGACACTAGCGACTTCTTGGAAAAAATTCATACTCTTAAAAACATCCCACCAGGGAGTATCTTATGTACTCTAGATGTCAACAGTCTTTACACCTCCATTCAACACGATAAGGGTATTGAAGCTGTAGCATTGACCCTTCGTGAAGCTGACGTTGATACCGACCTACAGAATCTATGTATCGATCTGCTCAACTTGGTTCTAAGACAGAACTTCTTCATGTTTGAAGATGATTTCTTTTTACAGATCTGTGGCACCGCCATGGGGTCGAATGTGGCCCCGGCCTATGCCAATTTATATATGAACCATTTTGAGCACACACATGTGTATCCCAATCCTATTTTCCAACAGAACGCCCTCACTTGGTATAGATACATAGACGATATTTTCTGTATATGGAAAGGTGACCAGACAAGCCTACATGAATTTTTCAATACCATCAATGGGGCTAGACCAGAACTATCTTTTACTCTGGTACAACACCAGGAGGAGATTGCTTTCCTGGACACGAAGGTTCTCAAGGATCCCACAGGGCTTCTTAGCACTGATTTATATGTTAAACCAACAGATTGTAATAGCTTACTACTTTACAATAGTTGCCACCCTAAGCCCACACGGGATAGTCTTCCTAGATCACAGTTCAAGAGGGTTGCTAGGATTGTCTCTAACCCGGTGACCAGGAACACCAGAGTCAATGAAATGGCAGACAAATTTAGGGTACGCAACTACCCCACAAAACTCCTAGATCTTGAGTCTTCCAAAGCTCTTGGGAATACCACCAGTACCATTAATACCACACAAAAAAACCCCAGACTCCCCTTTGTACATAACCACCACCCGACTATGTACAAGATTCACAACTTAATTCGGGGACACTGGCCCCTCTTGAACAAGGCCTATCCACAGATCCCCATCTTTAGAAACCCTCCCCTAATGAGCATGAGGCGTCCTAGCAATGTAAAAGATAGGGTGGTACGGGCCGACCTAGGCTCTTCCAGATTACGGCCACAAAGGACTCTGACAGGACAGAAAAGAACAGGCACATTTCCCTGCCTCAATTGCATGTGTTGCTCGAATATCATTAAGGGTAATGAAGTCTTACATCCGCACACTGGGAAGGCCTTTCCAATTAAGGACTACTACACATGCGAATCAAACTTTGTAATATATGTCATCAAATGTCCATGCGGACTACTATATGTAGGGGAAACCACCCAAGCCATCAGGAGTAGGATCTCTAGCCACAAATCCACCATTAGATGTGGTAAAACCTGGCTGCCACTACCGCTACATTTTAAAGAAGCCCAACACACGGTTGCCCAACTGAGGTTTCAAGTCATTGAAAAGGTTCCACGTCCTCGACGTGGTGGGAATCACATCCAACTACTCAAACAACGAGAGTCCTACTGGATCTACACGCTAGACACTCTTCATCCTAGGGGTCTCAATAGGGAAATTGAATGGCTATCCTAACCAGGTCTCTATTTTTCCTTAGGCAACTTAAACTGCATCTGTAGAATTCGTAATCTTCCTCAGCAGGATGGTAAGACACATACCCTTTAGGAGTTTGGTTATAAAAAGTTTCCTTTCTATTTAAAAAAAAAAAAAAAAAAAAAAAAAGTTTCCTTTCAGTTTATTTACCTCCCATTTCAGGTACGGTTTTACTTTCTATATATTTTGATATATTTTTTTCATTTATTTCCTTTGCCCAGGCAACCATTTTTTTCATTTTTCATTCTTTATTTTTATTTTTTTATTTTTTTATTATTTCTTTACCATAACCACCTATTTGACCCTATCAACTCAAGGCTCCTCCCGTTAATAATCAGAGTGTTTTGGACTCCTACTTTATTTTGAAATTTATATGGATGCTTTGTGTGTTTCTGTTTTACTTAATGAATTGACATTATATTTAAATATGTACTTGGGCTTGCATTTGTCTGTATGCACATATATATGCATTCCTTTTGTCTATATAAACATGGCCCTCCACTTCTAACTATTATACTGGTTAGGGAAAGGCAGCTGTCCCCCTCTCTGCTCTCTTCTGTGCCTGCACTACACACTAGTGCCTTCTGATGCACTTACACAGACTGCTATATCGCTCCCACCCACTCTTCCTTGTGCAGTGGCGCCTGCGCCCTCCTTGCCGCCTTCCAATACATGAGTCGCATTGCGCAGGCGCAGGCTCTCTCTAACTGATACGACGCTCATGCGATCTGTTCGCTCTGCGCAGGCGCCGGTCTGTCCCCCTCACTTCCAGCCGCGGCGCTTCTTAAACAGCGTTGGCCGGCTCCTTGCCACATCCGCCTCCTCTGCCAGGACACTGTTGCGTGTCGGCGTTGCCTCCCGGATTGCCCAAACGGACGCTGTGATCCCTGCACCACCAATGGATGTGAGCTCCAGACCCCAGATAAGTGCCTTACATGCGGTTATACCGCTTCTTACTAATCCTGCATCTCGTTCCAGATGCTGCTTAGGTGAACCCTCGCCGCACTAACACGTACCATTGGGCCTAAGCCTGGACACAACTTCATCTACTTTTTTCCTACTACCCTTGCTATAACAAGGACCCTAGGTAGGCATTTCCCTTACGGATTTAGGAGCCTTATGGTACTCCATAACACACATATTAACCCGCCGTACAGAGTTACCACCATACTCCATGTTGTACATCTTTTTACAGAATTGGACGGCTGTTCCACACAGGCACACTTATGCTGCTTGCTCCTGCTTTCTACATGGAACTTGTGTTGCATTAGGACATTCGGTAGTCTAATTTTCTAATTAAAAACACATACTATGTTTCTTTTGCTATTTGATTACCCAACACTATGTATATAGATACATGTACGTGTTCTGTGTTTCAGCTAAAGCCCATATTGGACTATTGTATATATCACCTAGCATTAACTGCCCGCTGACATCCATTTGGGTAAATATCTCTTTTGTATATGTATTTATCCCCACACATCCCTCCTGGGTGTCACATCACTTATATTATTCCATTGCTCATGATATATTTATGAATCTATACACCCATATTAGATTTCTTTCACACATCTCATCCATATACCTATACCTTTTCTTTTCATGTTGCCTCATTAGGGTATCACAGGGCCGTACCCGTCTTTGAATACCATTTGACTATATGATATCATTTGGACTACCACTAAGGGTATGTTGTTTTTTCATCATGTCCTGCTGTTTTATTTGATCATTTTCTCCTTTGCGTTTGATCTTAGGTTTTTACGAACTAAACCCCCCCCCCCTTTTTTTTCCTTTTTTTTTTTTCCTTTTCTCCTTGGCCTTAATGGTGACGTCGCTTGCAGGATGGGTACAACCTTTACCTGCTTATTACATTATTCGTATTGACATGGGTCCCATTTCTCCTTTAGGTTTTTGTTGTGGTTTGTTTTTCCACACGGAACCTTTATTGAGTTGTACATATTGTATATAATTTTGTTCATTATATTTTTGTACATATTGTTTATTTATACGTCTTTTCTTTCGTCTTTCAGCACTACTCTGTGACCAAGGCCACTGTGTGGCCGAAACGTTAGAAGTAGAACTGTTGCCTTGTTACGTCCTTGAACTTTTGTTTTGCACCATTGAATAAAAAATCTTCACTTCAGCAAAAATTGACTTATTCTGACGTGTGCAGTGATTCGTTCTTCTTTAGGCTGCTTTGCACAATCACCCTATGAGCTGTGCCATCCCCTGGTAAAAACCCACAAAGTGTGCACTAAATATAAATCCTCATTTCTCTGACCGTACAGCACATTTAAAACAAATGAACAAAAAATGGAATATTCATCAAAACAGGGAATAAAAGGAAAAAAAAACCTGCCCATTTTTGACCAAGTGACAAATCTTCTTTTAAATGGCAAGTAAAGTGTTACTTATCTGCTGAAGCCCCTGGCAATCCATTGCCACATTTTCGCAGCTCTCCACCTATTCTTGTTGACAGGCCTGCCCAGGTGATGTACTGTTGAGCCCAGTGATTGGTCATGTGTTATAGATGGGAGGTCATAGGTGCAGCACTGGCAAAAGAAATACTTGCAAGGAACAGCAGAGAGTTGAAACTGAAGCATCAGGAGCTTTAAAGGGTAAATACTGCTTGTTTCTTATGTTCACTAAAAAGGAAAAACCCTTGCATCTTTATTGCAGAGTATGGAAAATGCTTAATGGAGACATATTTCCAATACGGCAAGTGTTCATGAACCATAAAAGTCAATGTGGGAGAAATATACTATAATAAAGTAATTCTACAAACAAAGAATATAATATAATAATAGCAATAGGATTGTATAACGAGTATGAGCTCCATAGTATTTACAGTGGGTATGGAAAGTATTCAGACCCCATTAAATTTTTCACTCTTTGTTTTATTGCAGCAATTTTTTAAATTCAAAAAAGTTCATTCTTTTCACATTAATGTACACTCTGCAACCCATCTTGACTGAAAAAAAAACAGAAATATAGATTTTTTTGCAAATGTAATAAAAAAAAACTGAAATATCACATGGTCATAAGTATTCAGACCCTTTGCTGAGACACTCATATTTAAGTCACATGCTGTCCATTTCCTCGTGATTCTCCTTGAGATGGTTCTACTCCTTCATTGGAGGTCAGCTGTGTTTAATTAAACTGATAGGACTTGGTTTGGAAAGGCACACACCTGTCTATATAAGACCTCACAGTGCATGTCAGACCAAATGAGAATCATGAGGTCAAAGGAACTGGCCAAGGAGCTCAGAGACAGAATTGTGGCAAGGCATAGATCTGGCCAAGGTTACAACAGAATTTCTGCAGTACTCAAGGTTCCTAAGAGCACAGTGGCCTCCATAATCCTTAAATGGAAGAAGTTTGGGACCACAAGAAGCCTTCCTACACCTGGCCGTCCAGCCAAACTGAGCAATCGTGGGAGAAGAGCCTTGGTTATAGAGGTAAATAAGAACCCAAGATCATTGTGGCTGAGCTCCAGAGATGTAGTAGCGAGAGGGGAGAAAGGTCCACAATGTCAACTATCACTGCAGCCCTCCACCAGTCAGGCCTTTATGGCAGAGTGGCCCGACGGAAGCCTCTCCTCAGTGCAAGACATATGAAAGCCCGCATAGAGTTTGCTAAAAAAACACATAAATGACTCCCAGACTATGAGAAATAAGATTCTCTGGTCTGATGAGATGAAGATAGACCTTTTTGGTGATAATTCTAAGTGGTATGTGTGGAGAAAACCAGGCACTGCTCATCACCTGCCCAATACAATCCCAACAGTGAAACATGGTGGTGGCAGCATCATGCTATGGGGGTGTTTTTCAGATGCAGGGACAGGACGACTGGTTGTCATTGAAGGAAACATGAATGCGGCCAAGTATAGAGATATCCAGGATGAAAACCTCTTCCAGAGTGCTCTGGACCTCAGACTTGGCCGAAGGTTCACCTTCCAACAAAACAATAAACCTAAGCACACAGGTAAAATAACAAAGAAGTGGCTTCAGAACAACTCTGTGACCATTCTTGACTGGCCCAGCCAGAGCCCTGACCTAAACCCAATCATCTCTGGAGAGACCTGAAAATGGCTGTCCACCAACATCACTGTTATGGCTGGCAATCAGGCAACACAGCGTGCAGTAATCAGCGCACATACAGAGATCTGGCAATAACCCAAAACAATAGGACGAGCTCTGAGACGTGGAATCTCTGTAGACTGCAGTACCTGATCTATCCTCACAGAACTGGAAGCAGCAGTGGATTGCGCCTATCCACTACCTATGCAACTCGGCACTGCCTGAGGAGCTGGCTAGCCTGCAGATAGAAATACAAGCCTGACTTACCTCAGAGAAATACCCCAAAGGAATAGGCAGCCCCCCACATATAATGACTGTTAGCAAGATGAAAAGACAAACGTAGGAATGAAATAGATTCAGCAAAGTGAGGCCCGATATTCTAGACAGAGCGAGGATAGCAAAGAGAACTATGCAGTCTACAAAAAACCCTAAAACGAAAACCACGCAAAGGGGCAAAAAGACCCACCGTGCCGAACTAACAGCACGGCGGTGCACCCCTTTGCTTCTCAGAGCTTCCAGCAAAAGTTAATAGCAAGCTGGACAGAAAAAACAGAAAACAAACTAGAAGCACTTATCTAGCAGAGCAGCAGGCCCAAGGAAAGATGCAGTAGCTCAGATCCAACACTGGAACATTGACAAGGAGCAAGGAAGACAGACTCAGGTGGAGCTAAATAGCAAGGCAGCCAACGAGCTCACCAAAACACCTGAGGGAGGAAGCCCAGAGACTGCAATACCACTTGTGACCACAGAAGTGAACTCAGCCACAGAATTCACAACAGTACCCCCCCCTTGAGGAGGGGTCACCGAACCCTCACCAGAACCCCCAGGCCGACCAGGATGAGCCACATGAAAGGCACGAACAAGATCTGGGGCATGGACATCAGAGGCAAAAACCCAGGAATTATCTTCCTGAGCATAACCCTTCCATTTGACCAGATACTGGAGTTTCCGTCTAGAGACACGAGAATCCAAAATCTTCTCCACAATATACTCCAATTCCCCCTCCACCAAAACAGGGGCAGGAGGCTCCACAGATGGAACCATAGGTGCCACGTATCTCCTCAACAACGACCTATGGAATACATTATGTATGGAAAAGGAGTCTGGGAGGGTCAGACGAAAAGACACCGGATTGAGAATCTCAGAAATCCTATACGGACCAATAAAACGAGGTTTAAATTTAGGAGAGGAAACCTTCATAGGTATATGACGAGAAGATAACCAAACCAGATCCCCAACACGAAGTCGGGGTCCCACACGGCGTCTGCGATTAGCGAAAAGCTGAGCCTTCTCCTGGGACAAGGTCAAATTGTCCACTACCTGAGTCCAGATCTGCTGCAACCTGTCCACCACATTATCCACACCAGGACAGTCCGAAGACTCAACCTGTCCTGAAGAGAAACGAGGATGGAACCCAGAATTGCAGAAAAATGGAGAGACCAAGGTAGCCGAGCTGGCCCGATTATTAAGGGCGAACTCAGCCAACGGCAAAAATGACACCCAATCATCCTGGTCAGCGGAAACAAAACATCTCAGATATGTTTCCAAGGTCTGATTGGTTCGTTCGGTCTGGCCATTAGTCTGAGGATGGAAGGCCGAGGAAAAAGATAGGTCAATGCCCATCCTACCACAAAAGGCTCGCCAGAACCTCGAGACAAACTGGGAACCTCTGTCAGAAACAATATTCTCAGGAATGCCATGTAAACGAACCACATGCTGGAAGAACAAAGGCACCAAATCAGAGGAGGAAGGCAATTTAACCAAGGGCACCAGATGGACCATTTTAGAAAAGCGATCACAGACCACCCAAATGACAGACATCTTTTGAGAAACGGGAAGGTCAGAAATGAAATCCATCGAAATATGTGTCCAAGGCCTCTTCGGGACCGGCAAGGGCAAAAGCAACCCACTGGCACGTGAACAGCAGGGCTTAGCCCTAGCACAAATTCCACAGGACTGCACAAAAGCACGCACATCCCGTGACAGAGATGGCCACCAGAAGGATCTAGCAACCAACTCCCTGGTACCAAAGATTCCTGGATGACCGGCCAGCACCGAACAATGAAGTTCAGAGATAACTTTACTAGTCCACCTATCAGGGACGAACAGTTTCTCGGCCGGACAACGATCAGGTTTATTAGCCTGAAATTTCTGCAACACTCTCCGCAAATCAGGGGAGATGGCAGACACAATGACTCCTTCCTTGAGGATATTCGCCGGCTCAGATAACCCCGGAGAGTCGGGCACAAAACTCCTAGACAGAGCATCCGCCTTCACATTTTTAGAGCCCGGAAGGTATGAAATCACAAAATCAAAACGAGCAAAAAACAACGACCAACGGGCCTGTCTAGGATTCAAGCGCTTGGCAGACTCAAGATAAGTAAGGTTCTTATGATCAGTCAAAACCACCACGCGATGCTTAGCACCCTCAAGCCAATGACGCCACTCCTCGAATGCCCACTTCATGGCCAGCAACTCTCGGTTGCCCACATCATAATTACGCTCAGCAGCAGAAAATTTCCTGGAAAAGAAAGCACATGGTTTGAACACTGAGCAACCAGAACCTCTCTGTGACAAAACCGCCCCTGCACCAATCTCAGAAGCATCAACCTCGACCTGGAACGGAAGAGAAACATTAGGTTGACACAACACAGGGGCACAGCAAAAACGACGCTTCAACTCCTGAAAAGCTTCCACGGCAGCAGAAGACCAATTAACCAAATCAGCACCCTTCTTGGTCAAATCGGTCAATGGTCTGGCAATGCTAGAAAAATTACAGATGAAGCGACGATAAAAATTAGCAAAGCCCAGGAATTTCTGCAAACTTTTTAGAGATGTCGGCTGAGTCCAATCCTGGATGGCCTGAACCTTAACCGGATCCATCTCGATAGTAGAAGGGGAAAAGATGAACCCCAAAAATGAAACTTTCTGCACACCGAAGAGACACTTTGATCCCTTCACGAACAAGGAATTAGCACGCAGTACCTGGAAAACCATTCTGACTTGCTTCACATGAGACTCCCAATCATCTGAGAAGATCAAAATGTCATCCAAGTAAACAATCAAGAATTTATCCAGATACTCACGGAAAATGTCATGCATAAAAGACTGAAAAACAGATGGAGCATTGGCAAGTCCGAACGGCATCACCAGATACTCAAAATGACCCTCGGGCGTATTAAATGCCGTTTTCCATTCATCTCCCTGCCTGATTCTCACCAGATTATACGCACCACGAAGATCAATCTTAGTAAACCAACTAGCCCCCTTAATCCGAGCAAACAAGTCAGAAATCAATGGCAAGGGATACTGAAACTTAACAGTGATCTTATTAAGAAGGCGGTAATCAATACACGGTCTTAGCGAACCATCCTTCTTGGCTACAAAAAAGAACCCTGCTCCCAATGGTGACGACGATGGGCGAATATGTCCCTTCTCCAGGGACTCCTTCACATAACTGCGCATAGCGGTGTGTTCAGGTACGGACAAATTAAATAAACGACCCTTAGGGAATTTACTACCAGGAATCAAATCGATAGCACAATCACAATTCCTATGCGGAGGAAGGGCATCAGACTTGGACTCTTCAAATACATCCTGAAAGTCCGACAAGAACTCTGGGATGTCAGAAGGAATGGATGACGAAATAGACAAAAATGGAACATCACCATGTACTCCCTGACAACCCCAGCTGGTTACCGACATAGAGTTCCAATCCAATACTGGATTATGGGTTTGTAGCCATGGCAACCCCAACACGACCACATCATGCAAATTATGCAGTACCAAAAAGCGAATAACTTCCTGATGTGCAGGAGCCATGCACATGGTCAGCTGGGCCCAGTACTGAGGCTTATTCTTGGCCAGAGGTGTAGCATCAATTCCTCTCAACGGAATAGGACACCGCAAAGGCTCCAAGAAAAATCCACAACGTTTAGCATAATCCAAATCCATCAGATTCAGGGCAGCGCCTGAATCCACAAACGCCATGACAGAATATGATGACAAAGAGCACATTAAGGTAATGGACAAAAGGAATTTGGACTGTACAGTACCAATAACGGCAGAGCTATCGAACTGCCTAGTGCGTTTAGGACAATTAGAAATAGCATGAGTAGAATCACCACAATAGAAACACAGTCTGTTCAGACGTCTGTGTTCGTGCCGTTCTACTTTAGTCATAGTCCTGTCGCACTGCATAGGCTCAGGTTTACTCTCAGGCAATACCGCCAGATGGTGCACAGATTTACGCTCGCGCAAGCGACGACCGATCTGAATGGCCAAGGACATAGACTCATTCAAACCAGGAGGCATAGGAAATCCCACCATTACATCCTTAAGAGCTTCAGAGAGACCCTTTCTGAACAAAGCCGCTAGTGCAGATTCATTCCACAGAGTGAGTACTGACCATTTTCTAAATTTCTGACAATATACTTCTACATCATCCTGACCCTGGCATAAAGCCAGCAGATTTTTCTCAGCTTGATCCACTGAATTAGGCTCATCGTAAAGCAATCCCAGCGCCTGGAAAAATGCATCAACATTACTCAATGCAGAATCTCCTGGTGCAAGAGAAAACGCCCAGTCCTGTGGGTCGCCGCGCAAAAAAGAAATAATAATCAAAACCTGTTGAATAGGATTACCAGAAGAATGAGGTTTCAAGGCCAAAAATAGCTTACAATTATTTCTGAAGCTCAGGAACTTAGTTCTGTCACCAAAAAACAAATCAGGAATCGGAATTCTTGGTTCTAGCATCGATTTCTGATCAATAGTATCTTGAATCTTTTGTACATTTACAACGAGATTATCCATTGAGGAGCACAGAGCCTGAATATCCATGTCCACAGCTGTGTCCTGAAGCACTCTAATGTCTAGGGGAAAAAAAAGACTGAAGACAGAGCTAAGAAAAAAAAATGATGTCAGGATTTCTTTTTTCCCTCTATTGGAAATCATTGAATGGCTCCTTGTACTGTTATGGCTGGCAATCAGGCAACACAGCGTGCAGTAATCAGCGCACATACAGAGATCTGGCAATAACCCAAAACAATAGGACGAGCTCTGAGACGTGGAATCTCTGTAGACTGCAGTACCTGATCTATCCTCACAGAACTGGAAGCAGCAGTGGATTGCGCCTATCCACTACCTATGCAACTCGGCACTGCCTGAGGAGCTGGCTAGCCTGCAGATAGAAATACAAGCCTGACTTACCTCAGAGAAATACCCCAAAGGAATAGGCAGCCCCCCACATATAATGACTGTTAGCAAGATGAAAAGACAAACGTAGGAATGAAATAGATTCAGCAAAGTGAGGCCCGATATTCTAGACAGAGCGAGGATAGCAAAGAGAACTATGCAGTCTACAAAAAACCCTAAAACGAAAACCACGCAAAGGGGCAAAAAGACCCACCGTGCCGAACTAACAGCACGGCGGTGCACCCCTTTGCTTCTCAGAGCTTCCAGCAAAAGTTAATAGCAAGCTGGACAGAAAAAACAGAAAACAAACTAGAAGCACTTATCTAGCAGAGCAGCAGGCCCAAGGAAAGATGCAGTAGCTCAGATCCAACACTGGAACATTGACAAGGAGCAAGGAAGACAGACTCAGGTGGAGCTAAATAGCAAGGCAGCCAACGAGCTCACCAAAACACCTGAGGGAGGAAGCCCAGAGACTGCAATACCACTTGTGACCACAGAAGTGAACTCAGCCACAGAATTCACAACACATCACCATCCAACCTGACGGAACTGGAGAGGATCTGCAAGGAAGAATGGCAGAGGATCCCCAAATCCAGGTGTGAAAAACTTGTTGCATCTTTCCCAAGAAGACTCATGGCTGTACTAGCTCAAAAGGGTGCTTCTACCCAATACTGAGCAAAGGGTCTGAATACTTATGACCATGTGATATTAGCTCCCACGTTATATAATGGCCCCACATTAGCTCCCATGCTGAAAACAGCCCCACATTAGCTTCCACTCTGTATAGTGGCCCCATATTAACTCCCAAGCTGCATAATGGCTCCTCATTAGCTCCCACGCTGAATAATGACCCCACATTAGCTCCCACGCTGTATAATGACCTCATATTAGTTCCCACACTGTGTGATTGACCCATATTGGCTCCCACACAGTATAATTGCCCTATATTAGCTCCCACGCTGTAAAAGGGCTACACATTAGTTCAAAAAAGAAAAGAATGTCCAGCTTCACCGAATCCGTAAAAAAGAGTTTTCTTTATTCACAAACTTTGAATATAGAGGATACAGACTTCAACACGAACCATATGGGTTAGAATCTCAACGCGTTTCTGGAGGCTAAGCTCCCTTAATCACGGTCATGATTAAGGGAGCTTAGTCTCCAGAAACACGATGAGATTCTTACCCATATGGTTCGTGCTGAAGTCTGTATCTTCTATGTTCAAAGTTTGTGAATAAAGAAAACTCTTTTTTACGGATTCGGTGAAGCTGGACATTCTTTTCTTTTTTGGACTTTAAACGCCTGGACACAGCGGGTCCATGCTCCCGAAAATTGGTTATGCATCACGAGTGATTTTACTTCTTTCCACACATTAGTTCCCATTCTGTATAATGGTCGAACATCATCTCCTATGCTGCTTAATGGGCTCCACACTATCTCCCACACTGTATAATTACCCCACATTAGCTCGATTACTGTACAATTATCCCGCATTAGCTCCCATGCTGTATAATGGCTCCATATTAGCTCACAATCTGCATAATTGCCACATATTAAATCCCACTGCATAATAACCCCACATTAGCTCCCACGTTGCAAAATGACCCCACGTTAGCTCCCACTCTGTATAATGGCTGCACATTACTCCTACACTGTATAATGGCCACAGACTGGATCCCGAGCTGCATAATGGCTGCACATAAGCTCTGCATAGTGACCCCACATTATATCTCACGCTGTATAATGGCCCCAAATTATCTCCCACGCTGTATCATTGCCTCACGTTAGCTCCAACGCTGTGTAATGGCCCCACATTAACCCACACACTGTATACTGGCCCCACAGTAGTCCTTACAATGAATCATGGGCCCCCATGATGCCCCCTACAGTTATACCACAAGTTTTGAACAAAATGAAAAACATCCTATACTCCCCTAATCTACGAACCTGACAATTCCTCCTGCAATGTCCTGCCAGCGCTGGCGTCCAAATATTCTAATTGTTGTATTTTTAGAAATATTGCTGTTCATAAATAACCTAGAAAATGCAAAGTAACATGTGTTAGGAGTCGAGTTCCCGCCGCTGCTTCAGCCGCAGTGGAGCCTGCTCAGCGGAGACGTCAGTCCCAGCATCTCGCTCAGCCTGATACTGTGCAAAGGGTTACTGCTGCCTTTCCAGGCTCTGCCATTGTAGCCAGTACTGGTCAGCGGTGTGCAGGCTTTTCTGGGACTAAGTCCTGCTTTGCACACGCTGAGCATGCCCACGGGAAGACCTCTCATTGGAGGTCTGGGGTCACACGCTCAGGCCCTGTAGCAGCTTCTATTGGACCACTTGGTAGGTCCTTGTCTGCTACAGCTATAAAAGGTTTGCATGGCTGCACGGCCATGCACTAGTATCAAACCAAAGTCAATAAGCTCAGCGCCAGTGTGGTCATGTCTGGATGTGGTTAGGGTTTGGCTGAAATAAGCCCCTAGAATACCGGCACCTCCGGTGAGAAGTTTGTATGTGTGTATTCAGGGCCTTGGCTGAAATAAGCCGCTAGAATACCGACACCTCCGGTGAGGAGTTGTTTGCCTGTTTCTCTGACTGCATGACCACAGTTTTGCTCCATTTAATAGCTGTGTACCTCTGTGAAGTTAACAGGGCACAGCATCTTATTTCTAGCGAATCTGTGGAGTTAACAGAGTTCGCTTATACCGCCATATAGTGCCGCCATTTGCCAGCAGCAGGTTCCTCTCCTGCACATTGGACCCCGGGTTGCGAACACACCTATTAATACATATATATATGCTCGGTGCGTTCCGCCAACCCTAACAACACGTCTGTGTCCCTGGGCACATGGTCCGCCGGCTGCTTAACTATTTCTCTACTCTTTTGGTCTGTAGTACAGACCTGTAGCAGCTCCATTGCCAATATACAGGCCCTACTCACAGCTTTGCATGAAAGGTTAGGATTCCACTTTGCTTCTCAATTGAAGATGATTTCCATGGTTAAAGGCTATTGATCAGTTCTCTGAGATAAGCTGTTGCCGTAATTCATACATAAAATAAAAGCACGTCTTCATATAAAACATCAGGGGGCAATTTTCAAAGGTACATAAAGTCATGGAAGTTCTAGAACTGGTCTTTAAAATTATTCTCATTTTCTTCTTTTAGGTTATATTTTTAATGTAATGAGCTGCAAAATGTTCTGTGGGAAGTCTGATCTGAATTTCAATCACTTCTCATAATTGATCTAAAATCTCAATTCTGGTATTCAAATATATTATTTAAGATAATAATCAGGCACCGTGATTCCCCTCATCTCCTGCACTTTTGCTTCAGTTGGGTTTATTAAATTTAAAGTGTCATAAAGCAAAACGGAGTGATTGATTTTATACGCGCTTTGTGCCTAGCGCTGGGGGAGTGAATTTATTTAATTTTTAGTTGAAAACTTTTTCCCTATCATTTCGGATGTGCCATGCTTGACATTGGCATAAATTTAACCCTGCTGTTGTCTTTGGTCAAAAACGACCGACCTTGAACTTCAATATTCTTTAAAATATTCAAGATGCGGCTCTGAAACCCATGGCTGACCGACCCATCCTCATTTAAGTCAATCAACCACAAGTTTCAGAACTGCATCTTGAACACCCCAAAAAATACCAAAGTTCAAAATAGGTCTCCCCAGACCGAAGACAACAGCAGGGTTAAGGAGATGTCTCATGATGGTAATACTCCGCCATATGGCCTATTAGGGCACAATAAGAAATGCTACCGGTCATCATAAATTTGATGCCCCCATCTCTCCCACTTTCTCGGGCATGAAAACGCCAAATATTGCTGATAAATTTTTGAGCAATTTCATGTTGCACAAAAATGTTCCGAATCTTCAAAACTGTTTACGCCATTTTTCACCAGAGCCTGCATGGAGTGCGGGGAGACAACCTTTGATGTATATACACGTCAAAGGTCGTTAAGGGGTTGATACTGTAGCCACATTTCAGGTACATAACAGTACTAAAATGTGACTGATGTCTTCAGGGGGAAATCCGACAACCCTACCACCTCTTTACAGCAGGGCATAACAACGACGTTGTCGAGATGGTGGCAACTCCTCTAATAAAATTGCAGTAAGTTTCAGAATGCAGCAAACTTTACTTCTTCACTTGTTTTCAAATCCAAAATTCCGATTTTTCTCTTGTAGTTGGGTCTTTGTGCACTTCTAAAAAAGACAGACACCTGTCCAAAGTCCATCTGTCGGACTGATCAAATTTAGTAATTTTACTAGCTCAAATCTAGACATCCTGATGACATTTTTTAACTGTAATGCAATCTCATGCCGGTGAGAAAAGAAAAGATTTAAAGCCATTACTTCTGCATTCTGCACAGGATATCTTTTGACGTAATGTGTTTATTTATGTTCCTGCAGCACATTCAGAGATACGGGGGTTATAGTCAATAATTTATTACAGAGGAGTGTTATGTGGTTAATACCCATCCACATATTCACACATTTTCTGTACGGTTTAAAAAAAATGAGATTCTAATGGGGTGGAGATCAAAGTTAGAACTTGTTCAAATGCAGACTGACTCGCTTTGAACTGACTTTAAATGTTCCTGTTCCCAAAGGAAGCTGCTGGACTGGCACTGATAGAGTTAAAATTTCATTTGATAAACTGAAACTGGAGATTAAATATTTCTCCTTTCATTCCTGAAAGTTGTATCAATTCAAATTCCCATCCTGACCTTTACTGTTTAAGTGAAGTACATTATTATTATTTTTTTTTTTGCTCACAATCAATCAAGCATTTTTAGGACGTGGGTATAAGGTTAGGT
This sequence comes from Ranitomeya imitator, assembly GCF_032444005.1. NCBI lineage: Eukaryota > Metazoa > Chordata > Amphibia > Anura > Dendrobatidae > Ranitomeya > Ranitomeya imitator. The sequence continues at coordinate 113,001,977 of NC_091290.1, read as the reverse complement.
GTGCACATGGAAAGAAAAAACCAGCTCCAGGAATAAAAAGTATCAAAAATTTATTTAAACATATTAAAATATAGAAAACTGCTGACAAGCGAAAAGTTACATCATTTGGATGGAAGCTACCATGTAGTCGCTGGACGCGTTTCGAGCACAAACAAAAAGTATGAGTTAATAATGCAACATAGCTTCTTTTCTGAGATTTAACCCTGATGGAACACCAGTATTTAGCAAATAGATCCAGAATGCTTCTCTGTCACGTAGTTTTTTCTCTCTATCTCCCCCCTGATATCTCGGTATATCTGTTCAATTGAAAAAACTCTTTAAAAAGTTGTTTGTCTGTTATGTATTCTGATAAAGTGATTAGATATGTTGGAAACGTGTCTGACTGTTGGTTGCAATCTATATATATAATTGTCTAAGGGGTACTTCCGTGTTTCTGTCCGCAACTTCCGTAACGGAAATCCCGCGTCACTGATTTGTCTCGCCAGCTGCCTGTCATGACTGCCGCGACCAATCAGCGACAGGCACAGTCCGATTAGTCCCTCCCTACTCCCCTTCAGTCAGTGCCCGGTGCCCGCTCGCTCCATACTCCCCTCCGGTCACTGCTCACACAGGGTTAATGCCAGCGGTGACGGACCGCGTTATGCCACGGGTTACGCACTCCGTTACCGCTGCTATTAACCCTGTGTGTCCCCAAATTTTTACTATTGATGCTGCCTATGTAGCATCAATAGTAAAAAGATCTAATGTTAAAAATAATAAAAAAACAAAAAAACCTGCTATTCTCATCCTCCGTCGTCCGACGATGCCAGCTTCCGGTCCCAGAGATGCATTGCGAAATTACCCAGAAGACTTAGCGGTCTCGTGAGACCGCTAAGTCTTCTGGGTAATTTCGCAATGCATCCTGGGAACGGAAGATGGCGTCAGCCGCGCGCGCATCGCCAGAGCGCCGTTGGATCCCAGGGGGTGAGTATGTAACTATTTTTTATTTTAATTATTTTTTTTAACAGGGATATGTGCCCACACAGTGGTAGATGCCGCTGCATGCTACTAAGCTGATTCCACCATCCGATGCAAAGGGAGTCTATAGCAATTAGTAGCACACTTGCTTGGCACTGAATAGCTTCATTGGCAACCAGTGGCGTAGGAAGGGGGGTGCGGGGGGGGCGGGCCGCCCCGGGCGGCACAATGCGGGGGGCGGGCATCTAGCCCTGCTGGCACAAGCATCTCTTCAGTCAGTGCAGGGCCAGGCAGTGCAGGGCACATCGGGGTTAACAAGGCAGCCAGCGTGACATTGTTTTGTGGGCGGAGAGTTCTCCTGCTCTGCTCCTCCGCCCGCCCCTCGCTGACTGCTGAACTTACATCAGGACAGGCAGATTCTGGAGGAACTCCTTGGCAAGCCTTGCCGCCCTGAGTGAGTGCGATGTATCCCTGTATTCTGACAGTCTGGGTGACCTGGGGCGGCCACAGCTGATATACTGTATATTATATACTTCAGCAGCCGCCCAGGTCCCCAGCACCTGTCCTGTATATGTATATACTGTATCTATACAGCCTGCATGACAGTATATATAATATATATACAGGACAAGTGCTGGGGGCCTGGGCTGGGCGGCTGCTGAAATATATACACTGCACAGTACCATCACTCCCCTGTATATATACACTGCACCGTACCACTGCCCTGTATATATACACTGCACCGTACCACTGCCCTGTATATATACAATGCACAGTACCACTGCCCTGTATATATACAATGCACAGTACCACTGCCCTGTATATATACAATGCACAGTACCACTGCCCTGTATATATACACTGCACCGTACCACTGCCCTGTATATATACAATGCACAGTACCACTGCCCCTGTATATATACACTGCACCGTACCATCACTCCCCTGTATATATACACTGCACCGTACCACTGCCCTGTATATATACAATGCACAGTACCACTGCCCCTGTATATATACACTGCACCGTACCACTGCCCTGTATATATACAATGCACAGTACCACTGCCCCTGTATATATACACTGCACAGTACCATCACTCCCCTGTATATATACACTGCACCGTACCACTGCCCTGTATATATACACTGCACAGTACCACTCCTCCTGTATATATACACCGCACAGTACCACTCCTCCTGTATATATACACTGCACAGTACCACTCCTCCTGTATATATACACTGCACAGTACCACTCCTCCTGTATATACACACTGCACAGTACCACTCCTCCTGTATATATACACCGCACAGTACCACTCCTCCTGTATATATACACTGCACAGTACCACTCCTCCTGTATATATACACCGCACAGTACCACTCCTCCTGTCCTGTATATATACATTGCACAGTACCACTCCTCCTGTATATATACACCGCACAGTACCACTCCTCCTGTATATATACACTGCACAGTACCACTCCTCCTGTATATATACACCGCACAGTACCACTCCTCCTGTATATATACACTGCACAGTACCACTCCTCCTGTATATATACACTGCACAGTACCACTCCTCCTGTATATATACACTGCACAGTACCACTCCTCCTGTATATATACACTGCACAGTACCACTCCTCCTGTATATATACACTGCACAGTACCACTCCTCCTGTATATATACACTGCACAGTACCACTCCTCCTGTATATATACACTGCACAGTACCACTCCTCCTGTATATATACACTGCACAGTACCACTCCTCCTGTATGTATACACTGCACAGTACCACTCCTCCTGTCCTGTATATATACACTGTAGAATTTACAATAGCTGTCACTCATATAAGAAGTGAAATCTGGCATTGGACTATACCTAGATTTCTCTGCCGTATCTGGGCATCATGAATCGTGGTATGTGTTAAAGGGGGGGGGGGGGGACCCACTGAGACTCTTTTGCCCGGGGCCCTCAAAAACCTGGAGCCGGCCCTGGGGGTGGGTCACCGGGCTGCGGCCGGCGCTGCAGCTGTTTAACGCTATTGACGTGTGGGCCCGCGCCCGCACGTCAATAGTTAACAGCCGCCAGCCAATCTGAGGCTGGCAGCTGACGTCAGTCCCAGTGTGCATGTCGCCGGCGTCTGACATCATTGTCAGTCGCCGGCGAGTGCACGTTTCAGCTGCATGGAGAGAGCAGGAGCGCGGTCAGGTAAGCAGAACTTGGTTATTTTTGCAGTCCCGATCATGTGATGGTAACATTCACCGGCGAAACAATTAAAGTTCTACATCTGAGGTCTTATTCCTGCGGGGGGGGGGGGGGGGGGGGCGCCAAGCTCGGGACCAGCCCCGGGCGGCAAAAGCTCTAGCTACGCCTCTGTTGGCAACTAAACTGCCCAATGTGCAGTGCCAGATGTCCAGACCTAACATGACGTTCGGTGGAAGCATATGACTGGATAGCCTGTTTTACATTTACAATCATGTACAAGAATAAAAACAAACAGGCATTTCTAAGTAGTCTTTAGAGGCACATCCTAGGTGAGAAGGGCAGAAAGTGCCACAAAGTTGCCCTTTTATTTTAGATAATTAGTGAACATTAAATGCTAATATGAGATAAACTCTGAATCAGCTCTAATTTAGCATTAACTGCTCAGAGAACATTGCTACAGGATGAGTAGTAAGTTGCTGCCTGCTCTCTGCCAGCAACTCAGTAGAGCCACAGTGGGCACATGTTACAGAGTAACACATAATTTGTGATTATAATGTGTGAGGGCCCTGCTGGCAAGCTTACACGCTATAAGGACATAGGGATGACTCAAAAAAGTAAAACCTGTTTGTGTTATATGGTCCAGCCAACTTTATAACAAAGAGGTGTGCTCAGGTAAAGCTGCATGAACAGGTCACCAGACGGTATATGCATATGTGTCCAGATGCAAAGCGCTACTGAGTGCATGGAATGTATGGGAACAGATGAAAAAAGAACCCGAAGGAAAAATGTAGGAAAAGAGACCTGAGAAAAGGTATATTACTGAGGTAATGTGATAGGCCTGCTTAAAGAGATATGTTTTTAGGGCATGCTTAAAATTGTGGACACTGGGAATTAACCTTTTTTTTTGTCTGGGGTAGTGCATTCCAGAGAACTGGCGCAGCACAAGAAATGTCTTGGAGATGGAAGTGGGAGTTTCAGATTATAGAGGATGTTAAGGTACCTTCACACATAACGATATCGTTAACGATATCGTTGCTTTTTGTGACGTAGCAACGATATCGTTAAGGAAATCGTTATGTGTGACAGCGACCAATGATCAGGCCCCTGCTGGGAGATCGTTGGTCGCTGAACAAAGTCCAGAACTTTATTTCGTCGCTGGATCTCCCGTGGACATCGCTGGATCGGCGTGTGTGACACCGATCCAGCGATGTCTTCACTGGTAACCAGGGTAAACATTGGGTTACTAAGCGCAGGGCCGCGCTTAGTAACCCGATGTTTACCCTGGTTACCAGCGTAAAAGTAAAAAAAAACAAACAGTACATACTTACCTACCGCTGTCTGTCCCCGGCGCTGTGCTCTGCACTCCTCCTGTACTGGCTATGAGCGTCGGTCAGCCGGAAAGCAGAGCGGTGACATCACCGCTCTGCTTTCCGGCCGCTGTGCTCATAGCCAGACCAGAGAAGCAGAGCGCCGAGGACAGACAGGTAAGTATGTACTGTTTTTTTTTTTTTACTTTTACGCTGGTAACCAGGGTAAACATCGGGTTACTAAGCGCGGCCCTGCGCTTAGTTACCCGATGTTTACCCTGGTTACCCGGGGACTTCGGGATCGTTGGTCGCTGGAGAGCTGTCTGTGTGACAGCTCTCCAGCGACCAAACAGCGACGCTGCAGCGATCGACATCATTGTCGGTATCGCTGCAGCGTCGCTTAATGTGAAGGGGCCTTTAGTCTTAGCTTCTTAGTAGAGTAGAGAGCACACCTAGGTTGATGAACAAAGATGAGGAATGAGATCCAGGACAGTGCAGCGCTGTGGAGAGCTCTATGGGCAGCACATGGTCAACCAGTGCAATGGCTGGCACAGGTTAGAAGCATTGGTGTAACAGCTGGACAGAAATATGAGCTTGGCTGCTATATTCAGTTAGTGAGTTACAGTAATCAATGTGAGAATGAATCAACCAACATTAAGAATTTTTGCAGTTTCCATGGTAGGAATAGGATGAATTTTGGAGATGTTTTTGAGGTGCATGTGACCACAGCTTGAGTGTGATTGGATATATGGAGTGAAGGAAAGATCTGAGTGAAATATATCTCCAATAATTCGAGAAAAGGAGGTCAGAGTACAGCAAGAGAATAAAAGGGGAATCAAGGTGGAGCCAGCTGGGGCTGGTGGGTAGAACATAATGATGCTGCTCAGGTTACAGTCAGGATCTTGGGTTCTCGGGCAAGAATTTTACAAGAGGGGGTGCCCACTATGTGTTTTAGAAATCTGCCCAATAGGGAAGATTGTCACTCCAGGCCTTCTTAAAATATAGATAGGATTTGGCTAGCTTCTGTATCCTTATAAACAGAAGCTGTATGAAACTGAAGCACATTGGTCTGCGTAGGAACTGCATGCACAATGTATAGGATAGTTGTTAGTCAACATTCTTTGAAAAATGATTTATTTTAGATTTACTAGAAAGGAAAAATTTGCTTGAAACCAAAATTTCAGAGTTATGGAGCCTGAACCTTCATACGTTATCCTTGTAGAAACACTAAAGCTCAAAAAGTTGCTAAACATAAAACATGACTCATTGGCTACTTTGAGTCTGTGACCTAAAATAACTTACATTGCAGTCCTTCTTGTCTACATTTATTACAGAATCATGGAGTAAACAGAAATGGATGTGGTGGTCTGCTCTCACTTTTACTTGTCTCCACTTTTCTAAGTTTTAGCAACAGCTGCAAATCTATTTCAGACAAACAAAAACAAGTCTACTAGTCATCTAATAACTAAGTCATATGATGTGAGTTACTAACATATCAGGGGGTAGCACTTACAGGACTTTACTGTCTCTAATCTGTACCTATAATCTAAAATATCCTCTGCTGAATTTCCATATTACTTTCCAAAAATTGTTTTGCTGTTCTATAAAGAAATTACTAACAGTTAAAATGTGATTAAATGTTTTTCTTTTCTTTTATTACCTTCCAGGCATTGCAAACGTATGAATTTTATAAATATAGTTCATTATTTTATTTTTGATCCTTCTTTCCAGAACACCATGCTTACAAAGCTGTTTCCTGTCCACTTTCTGCACCCTTAGTAGCTTCTTTTAACTGCTGCTCTGCAATATTTGCCACTACATTCAAACAGTATGTGTACAGAATTTGCCCTGTATGAGTACAAAGGTGGAGGACAGAGAGGCTAAGACAAGGGAATTCCTGGACACACACTAGTTGTGTCCTGTACACAGATGAGTAACGTATAATGTTTGCCAAGCAGCAGTTGAAATAAGATTCTAAGATTCTATAGGAGCAAAAACTAGGCATTGAAACTCAACTGAAGTATATGGGAGAGTAGAAAGCAAAATAAGGTACTGCAAAGCCTAGAGGATCGTTAAATAATAAAAAAGATCTGTAATGAGCGGTACCACGTGACCGCTCACACAGGACAGGCTGCCGGCGCTGAGAGCATACATCGCAGGAGCATACATCGCAGGAGCTGGGTGAGTATTTCTCGGCAAGCGGGCAGGCGCATGGGGGATGGGAGGCGGGAGGTGACCCCAAACTTTATTTTTAACAAAAAAAAACCTTAATTTTTCACCTGACACCTGACCGCTCATGTGACCGCGACGTCATCGAAGGTCCTTCACTCACTGCATTCTCAGGAACGGAGGCAGGCGCTAGCAGCGCTGTGAGCCAGGGGCCGTCCGAGGGTGAGTATATCCATGTTTTTTATTTTTATTCTTTATTTTTAACATGAATATGGATCCCAGGGCCTGAAGGAGAGTTTCCTCTCCTCCAGACCCTGGGAACCACACGCCGTATAAGATGACTGGGTGTATAAGATGATCCCCGTCTTATACGGCGGGTATATCCCAAATTCCATATTTTGTATGGTAAAGTTGGGGGTCGTCTTATACGTCCATGCATGTAAAGAAGCTGCGGAGACACCATCACGTGTTTCTCGACACAAGCAGTGAATAGCCAGGCCTTTCCCCGGGAAGGAACAACCACGGGAAGGGCAGCATCCTATGAAGGAAAGCCACCTATGCCAAGCATGGTATCCATCCACAGACAGCTGTTTCGGGGTTTTTGCCCCTCATCAGTGTGGAGTAGGAATCTGGCTATTAGGAGCAGTGCCTAGTAAAAAGGCTATAAAGGCACAGATGATTGGCCTCGGGGAGACCAAAACATCCAACACCACGGAGACACCATCACGTGTTTCTCAACGCAGTGATTCCAGAACACTACCCCCATCCCTTATGGGAAATATGCAGATGCATGTAAAGAAGCTGCGGAGACACCATCACGTGTTTCTCGACGCAAGCAGTGAATAGCCAGGCCTTTCCCCGGGAAGGAACAACCACGGGAAGGGCAGCATCCTATGAAGGAAAGCCACCTATGCCAAGCATGGTATCCATCCACAGACAGCTGTTTCGGGGTTTTTGCCCCTCATCAGTGTGGAGTAGGAATCTGGCTATTAGGAGCAGTGCCTAGTAAAAAGGCTATAAAGGCACAGATGATTGGCCTCGGGGAGACCAAAACATCCAACACCGCGGAGACACCATCACGTGTTTCTCAACGCAGTGATTCCAGAACACTGCCCCCATCCCTTATGGGAAATATGCAGATGCATGTAAAGAAGCTGCGGAGACACCATCACGTGTTTCTCGACGCAAGCAGCACTGCACTGCGTTGGGAAACACGTGATGGTGTCTCCGCGGTGTTGGATGTTTTGGTCTCCCCGAGGCCAATCATCTGTGCCTTTATAGCCTTTTTACTAGGCACTGCTCCTAATAGCCAGATTCCTACTCCACACTGATGAGGGGCAAAAACCCCGAAACAGCTGTCTGTGGATGGATACCATGCTTGGCATAGGTGGCTTTCCTTCATAGGATGCTGCCCTTCCCGTGGTTGTTCCTTCCCGGGGAAAGGCCTGGCTATTCACTGCTTGCGTCGAGAAACACGTGATGGTGTCTCCGCAGCTTCTTTACATGCATCTGCATATTTCCCATAAGGGATGGGGGCAGTGTTCTGGAATCACTGCGTTGAGAAACACGTGATGGTGTCTCCGTGGTGTTGGATGTTTTGGTCTCCCCGAGGCCAATCATCTGTGCCTTTATAGTCTTATACGTCCAGTCGTGTTATACACTAGAAAATACGGTATATGATATAGGTGCTCTGGTACCACCCCATAGGAGTATTCGGTTTTTTTCACTATTCTCCGTTTTTCTGTTATGTACATGTATGGTTTTAATTCTTATTAATAAAATATACATTTTTATGGGACCTCAGTAGCACTCTTTTTGTTTTGAGTTGGTTTAACAGATTTATATACTATTTAATAGAAAAAATACTGTATTTTTCGGATTATAAGATGCACTTTTCCCTAAATTTTTTTTGGGGAAAATAGGGGTACGTCTTATAATGCGGATATACCTTACCGGCCATGGTGGAGCAGGGTCCCAGGGAGCAGGCAAGAGTGGAGCATTGCTGCAGGCTATGAGGGGGTGTTCCAATGTGCGCCGCTGCGGGTGAAAATGGCTGCGGTGCTCTGTGGTGCGGGGGGCTCCCCCGGCATTTTGTGAAAGCCCGGAGCCTCCTGCCTATCCATTAATGTGATGCGGTGGCCTCCGGGAAAATGGCCGCCGCGGGCGATGCATACTCAGATTGAGATCTCGGAAGACGAGATCTCGTTGCCGAGATCTCAGTCTGAGCATGCGCTGCCCCCGGCAGTCATTTTCCCGGAGCCCCCCACACATCCATTACTGTGATGCAGTGGCCTCCAGGAAAATGGCTGCGGGGGTCAGCACATGAGCAGATGGAGATCTCGGCACCAAGATCTCGGGTGCTGAGATCTCATGCCGGTTCTCAATCTGAGCATGCGCCGCCCCCTGCGGCCAATTTCCTTACCTTTGTGTTTCTCCACTGATTCATCTGTATGTCAGCTTGTTTTTGTGGCACAAAATGATGTTTTCAGCAATACTATTTTTATTTACATTTGTCTTTTTGATTGTGTTTTATTTCACTTTTTGTTTGACTGTGTGATAAAGTTACATAGTTACATAGCTATTAAGGTTGAAGGAAGACTTTAAAGGGAAGGTGCCGCGTTTTAATATTGTAAAAAAAAAAAAAAACCTCTTTAATTCCTTATTTTTATAAGTTATTTTCAAGTGCACAGTATTTATTGTTTTTTTTTTATTCATTTTTTTTTCTGCCACTGGGCGCCGCCATTTTCATTTGCAGGACTGTAAGTGTAGCTGCACGACACTTACAGTCTTCACATACGGCAGCCCTGGGCATAGACATCTGCAGTCGGGAGGCGACCCCATAGCTAGCAATTCATTATAAGCTTCTCTCTGCTCTGATGTGGCCACGCCCCCTGGGCGGTCTCCACATCACAGCAGAGGCAGGAGATCGGCGCCATCTTGCTTCAGTCTACAGTGGAGTGTACCTGACTGTGAGCTCCACTGTGACTGAGCTGTGCTGTTGGAGGGGCAGCTCCATCTGTCTCCCCTCACACTGTCAGCGGCCATTCCCTGTCCTCTGCTGCCTGGTGTGTGGCTGTAATCTCTAGAATCACTAGAGAGTCTGAAGTGCTGTGGTCTGATGTTCTCTTATCAGGAGCTGCAGAGAGGTAGCAGAGGGGTATGGGGGAGGCTCTGTGCTGCTCGGACCTCACTGCAGCTCCTCACAGGACATCAGACCCTGCATCTCTCACTATACTGTGCTGAGCCGTGTATCTAATCCTCTCCTGTGTGATAGTGTCTGCTGAGCCGTGTATCTAATCCTCTCCTGTGCTGACCTGTGTATCTAATCCTGTGTAATACTGACTGCTGAGCCATGTATCTAATCCTCTCCTGTGTGATACTGTCTGGTGAGCCGTGTATCTAATCCTCTCCTGTGTGATACTGTCTGCTGAGCCGTGTATCTAATCCTCTCCTGTGTGATACTGTCTGCTGAGCCGTGTATCTAATCCTATCCTGTGTGATACTGTCTGGTGAACCGTGTATCTAATCCACTTCTATGCACTCCTCTCCCCCCTGCATATCTTTCCCCATTGCACACACAACTCAATGCGTGCGATAACAGGAGCTGCGGGCGTCATGCTGTATTATGGCATTATGTGAGATCTATATGACGGTATTATGTGATCTGTATGGTGGTATTATGCTTGATCAGTATTGTGAGAATTATATGGTGGTATTGTGTGTGATCTATATGGCGGTATTATGTGAGAACACTGGCAGCATTATGTGTGATCTATATGGCGGTATTATGTGAGAACACTATGGCAGTATTATCTGTGATCTATATGGCGGTATGTGAGAACACTATGGCAGTATTATGTGTGATCTATATGGCGGTATGTGAGAACACTATGGCAGTATTATGTGTGATCTATATGGCGGTATGTGAGAACACTATGACAGTATTATGTGTGATCTATATTGCGGTATTATGTGAGAACACTATGGCAGTATTATGTGTGAACTCTATGGCAGCATTATCTTCAGAAAGCGGACCCATTCTATGGTGGTTCTGGCTGAGCACCTGCACGCGGGTCTGGGGTAATAGAGGGGGCAGCATGACCTCCAGTTAGGTGCAGTCAGGGCTGGTGAGGCAGCTGAAGAGAGGGGTCTCATTTTTATCATTACTATATGGCTACATTTCCTTCCCAGCGTCACCCCAGACTGCGCCTGTCGCCTCGCTTTCACACATCGCCAGGACAGGATGGAGAAGACAGGATCTGAGGAGGGGAATGGGGTCTGCATGCAAAGTCTGGATCAGAACAGGCCATCAATCCGCAGAAATGTTTCCTGGATTTCTGTGGAGCAAACAAGCAGATGGTCCATCCATGTGTATAAAAGACAGCGCTCTATGTACAATCCCTGGCTGCTCCGCACACCGAACAGGGGGGCCCCATAGACCAGCACACTGCTCTCCTGAAATACTCTGTGCTGCTGTCACCCTGCTCCCTCCACCACATATCTCCCAGAATCCTTGCTGCCTGCCATCCTCGGTGACCGTAGACTTGTCAGTATAAGGCTGCTTTCACACTAGCATCGGTACGGGCCCGTCGCAGTGCGTCGTACCGACGCATGCTGTGAAAGAAATGTCCGACGTGGGCAGCGGAAGCAGTCTTACGACGCTTCCGCTGCCCCATTGTAAGGTCTGGGGAGGATGGGGCGGAGTTTCTGCTGTGCATGTGCGGTCGAAAATGGTGGACTCGACAGACAAACGTTACATGTAACTTTTTTTGTGGCGGCGGTCCACCAAAACATGACGCAACCGTCGCACGACAGTTACGACGTGTGGCAATGCGTCGGTAATGTTAGTCTATGGGGAAAAAACGCATCCTGCAGACAACTTTGCAGGATGCTTTTTTCTTCTGAGCGACGCATTGCAACGTACAGCCAACAACGCTAGTGTGAAAGTAGCCTAAGGCTGCCGTCCACTATCAGTATTTGGTCAGTATTTTACCTCAGTATTTGTAGCTAAAACAAGGAGTGGGTGATAAATGCAAAAGTGGTGACATGTTTCTATTATACTTTTCCTCTAATTGTTCCTCTCCTGGTTTTGGCTACAAATACTGAGGTAAAATACTGACCAAATACTGATAGTGTGACGGCAGCCATACTCTGCAGTCACCAACAAAATGGCTGCTCACTGGGTTTCTGAATATCATCCTCTCTAATCCCTTAGCAAACACCCAGAAGGGGAGGAGAGGAGACATCACACACGTCAGCAGACTCCGCCCATAATTACTGCAGTGCTGTAATGTGAGCTAGTTGTACACTAGGTTTTTCTGAAATTTCAGCAGCTGCTCCCCCTAGTGTTGAAAAGTGGAAATTCCAAAACTTTTCAAATTATTTTTCATATTTTACTAAATTATAAACAAATGATAATATTTTTTAAGAAAATGTAATCATTAATTCTTTACATTTTTACAATTTCTGAAAAAATTTTTTTTTTGATGGCACCTTCCCTTTAAGTCCATCTAGTTCAACCCATAGCCTAACCTAACTTGCCCTAGCATGTTGATCCAGAGGAAGGCAAAAAAAAACCATGTGGCAAAGAGTAAGCTCCACATTGGGGAAAAAAATTCCTTCCCGACTCCACATACGGCAATCAGACTAGTTCCCTGGATCAACGCCCTATCAAGGAATCTAGTATATATACCCTGTAACATTATACTTTTCCAGAAAGGTATCCAGTCCCCTCTTAAATATAAGTAATGAATCACTCATTACAACATCATACGGCAGAGAGTTCCATAGTCTCACTGCTCTTACAGTAAAGAATCCGCGTCTGTTATTATGCTTAAACCTTTTTTCCTCCAAACGTAGAGGATGCCCCCTTGTCCCTGTTTCAGGTCTATGATTAAAAAGATCATCAGAAAGGTCTTTGTACTGTCCCCTCATATATTTATATACATGAGATCACCCCTTAGTCTTCGTTTTTCCAAACTAAATAGCCCCAAGTGTAATAACCTATCTTGGTATTGCAGATCCCCCAGTCCTCTAATAACCTTGGTTGCTCTTCTCTGCACCCGCTCCAATTCAGCTATGTCTTTCTTATACACCGGAGACCAGAAATGTGCACAGTATTCTAAGTGTGGTCGAACAAGTGACTTATATAGAGGTAAAATTATGTTCTCCTCATGAGCATCTATGCCTCTTTTAATGCATCCCATTATTTTATTTGCCTTTGTAGCAGCTGCCTGACACTGGCCACTAAATGTGAGTTTGTCATCCATCCATACACCCAGGTCTTTTTCATTGACGGTTTTGCCCAGAGTTTTAGTATTAAGCACATAATTATACATCTTATTACTTCTACCCAAGTGCATGACCTTACATTTATCCCCATTAAAGCTCATTTGCCATTTATCAGCCCAAGCTTCTAGTTTACATAAATCATCCTGTAATATAAAATTGTCCTCCTCTGTATTGATTATCCTGCAGAGTTTAGTGTCATCTGCAAATATTGAAATTTTACTCTGAATGCCCCCTACAAGGTCATTAATAAATATGTTAAAAAGAAGAGGGCCCAATACTGACCCCTGTGGTACCCCACTGCTAACCACGACCCAGTACGAGTGTACTCCATTAATAACCACCCTTTGTTTCCTATCCCTGAGCCAGCTCTCGACCCACTTACACATATTTTCCCCTATCCCCATTATTCTCATTTTATGTATCAACCTTTTGTGTGGCACTGTATCAAAAGCTTTTGAAAAGTCCATATATACTACATCTACTGGGTTCCTTTGGTCCAGTCCGGAACTTACCTCTTCATAGAAACTGATCAAATTAGTCTGACATGAACGGTCCCTAGTAAACCCGTGCTGATACTGGGTCATGAGGTTATTCCTCTTCAGATACTCCAGCATCATTTTTTATGGTGTTCACTACAGGGGTTAACTGATGGAACAGTTTTATAGGTCAGGTCAGTCTGGCAAAACTAAATATACGTTTTTTTTTTTTAATATTTATTTATGGGTACAATATATTTAAAAAATTTTATTATTATATTTGTAAAAACTTTTTTTTTAATTTTGTCCCACTATGGGACATTCACTTTTTGCAGTCTGATCAATGTTATATATGTGCATGATGCGTATGATCAAACTATTTTTATAGTGCCTGGTGTTAGAGGCCAGGACTTCCTTGCTGGGTGGGATGTATCGCAGGCACTGTTCGTTGCTCTGGTCTCTTATTCAGGTCTGGCCACTGGGTCTGCTGCTTAGCACACACGTCAGTCCCTGCATCTTGCTCAACCTCCTGTTATACATGTGGCTTCTGCTGGCTGTGCAGCTCAAGTCTATCTTAACCAGTGGTATACAGAGGCAGCCCCACTCCTGAAGTCTAAGTCCAGAAATCACTTTACTGAGCATGTCTGTGTTGTGGCGCATTGTCATTGGTGCTCAGACTCTTTCTGCTCTGGGGATGTGGCAGCTCAGGATTGGCCCACAGGCGATGCCCCATCCGACTGGGCGTGAGTGTTTGGGGGTGGAGCCTGGCGCATAAAGGGCTTTCAGCAAAGCACGCGGGCGTGCTAGCGTCACTTGTGTTTGTGTGGGTGGATAAGTTACTGCTCTGTCTGTGCAGTTTGCACCTTATCAGCTTCCAGTGGGACATCCGTGATCTGTGTCAGCATGTGTTCAGGGCTGGCCCTGTGCCATTAGAATTCCGGCACCTCCGGAGAGGAGATTTACTGTGTAAATTCAGGGCTGGCATCAAGCCATTAGAATTCTGGCTCCTCTGGAGAGGAGGTTTGCTGCTTGTTTTTGCTGTGAGTTTTTGCGATCTGTTTTTCCGTCCCGTGTATGCTATACTTCCCTGTGGGGTTAACAGGGTATTGCACCACAGCAAGTTCATCCAACGTGTTCTTTCGCAGTGGTTCTAACGGGGTATTGCACACCACCTATTGTCCCTGTACTCCTCGGTGGTTAGCTGAGCTGGTACTTACCTTCCCTGTACCCCTCAGTGGTTAGCTGAGCTGGTACTAACCTTCCCTGTACCCCTCGGTGGTTAGCTGAGCTGGTACTAACCTTCCCTGTACCCCTCGGTGGTTAGCTGAGCTGGTACTTACCTTCCCTGTACCCCTCGGTGGTTAGATGAGCTGGTACTAACCTTCCCTGTACCCCTCGGTGGTTAGCTGAGCTGGTACTAACCTTCCCTGTACCCCTCGGTGGTTAGCTGAGCTGGTACTTAACTTCTCTGTACCCCTCGGTGGTTAGCTGAGCTGGTACTAACCTTCCCTGTACCCCTCATTCCCTGTACCCCTCGGTGGTTAGCTGAGCTGGTACTTACCTTCCCTGTACCCCTCCGTCGTTAGCAGAGCTGGTACTTACTGTCCCTGTACCTCTCGATGGTTAGCGGAGTAGGCACTCCTCTCCCAGTGCATCTCTGAGTAGTACCTGGGTTTGGTTTTCGGTGTTCCATTCACACTGTGTGGAGTTAACTTTGTGTGTTTAAGGAGGAATGTTCACTAGTTTTTTATCCGTCATTATTTACACTAGCAGCAGTTTTACATCTCTGCACAGTGGACCATGGTAGCGATTGCACTTTATTATTTCATTTTATTTAGTGCAATCCACCAATCCTAACTCCTGGTGACCCGGATATCGTCATGATTACATCGGGTCACCATGGCAATGACCGGGTCCCGTGATGACATCGCGGAGGCGCCGATCCAAGGGTAGAGTTTTCCTTCCCTTTGCCTCATCGCTAAATGCTGTGATAGTTCCTTAGAATAGAGCAGTGCTTCCCAAAGTCCAATCCTCACTATTCCCCAACACGTCTTAATATAATAATAATCTATATTTATATAGCACCAACATATTGCGCAGCGCTTTAACAGTTTAGTGTCATGCTTTCAGGATTTCTTTTATATTGGGCTTGTTATGGAATTATTATCAAGGTATCAGAAATCGCCACATTCTCTCTCAGCTGTGAAATAATAAGGAAATCCTGAAAATATGGTCTGTTGGGAGCAATGAGGACTGCAGTTTGCAAAACACATGAATGGAGCAATAAGTAGAGTAGAAGTTGAACATACACACCTCTATGCTATTCAGGATTGGGCACTGCTGACTGTTTCCCATGTTTCAGTGCCTTAATCTCAAAATCATTGGGGTCCAAACAGTTGAAGACCCATTATTCAGTAAGTTATCCCACATCCTGTGGATATTGAGAATAACATTTTAATAGGCGTTATTACTGAAAAAGGTATGTTCCATGGAGTTGCACGCCACCCATCAGATGCTACAGATTCATTAAAGGGAACCTGTCACCTGAATTTGGTGGGTCCTTTTTTGGGTCATATGGGTGGTGTTTTCGGGTCTTTTATTAACCCCTTTTTTTCCCACTGGCCGCACGCTGGTCCTGAAATTGACTTGCCGTTGATTTGCTTTTCTCCCTAGTTAACGCGTGCGCAATATGCTTTGCCCAACTGCAGGCAAAGCCAAAAACCATTAGTGCGCATGCGCCGGTGCACTATGTCCCGGAACACAGCAAAATACTTACGGGACATAGTGCGCATGCGCACTAATGGTTTTCGGCTTTGCCTGCAGTTGGGCAAAGCATATTGCGTGTGCGCAAGGCAAGATTGCTTTGCGCACGCGTTAACTATGGAGGAAAGCGAATCAACGGCAAGTCAATTTCGCGACCAGCGTGCGGCAAGCGGGAAAAAATGGGGTTAATTAAAGACCCGAAAACACCACCCATATGACCCAAAAAAAGACCCGCCAAATTCAGGTGACAGGTTCCCTTTAAGAAGCGTGCACCCCTTCGTGAATTGGGAGCATCTAACTGCACCCTGCCCCCTCATCAAAACTTGCAATTAAATTGCTGATCTTGATGAATCAGGGCCTATAAATTCAGAAGTGGGCTTGAATGTTCCATAGAACCAAAATCAGAGACCTCACCCATGAGTTTCCAAAAAGAAACCACCGGAGACTAGACGGAGGTGGACATGACTTGGGGATGGGTGGACTGAGAACTCCTGCAGCCTTTGTTTGTATTGCAGTGTAGATTTTAAACAAGAGTGATGTTGCTTTAAGAGGAAGGAGTTTAGATGTTTGTGCCTGGTGTATTACTGTGAGGAGGGTGGGGATTATATAGGGGAGGCAACTCTGGCTCTCCCTCTTTCTCTCACACGATGGACAGGAGGAAACATGTCTGCAGTCTCAGGGAGTATAATACTGGGGTTATCACCTCACATTATAGCTGATAGGAGCACATTCACCTCACACATCATATATTAGTGTAGTATCAGCTCCTACATCATATTTGGGATCAATTTTACCTCAGGAATTCATGTGGCTGCCATGTTCCCTCATGTGTACTTCCTTGCAGACATGGCTGATATACTACTCCACATTCATCATGTATTAGTGTACTATCAGCTCTTACATCTTATTTGGGAGCAATATTACCTCAGAGATTAATGTAGCGGCCATGTTCCTTCATGGGTCTGTTACAAGTTGCCTCACACACTGCAGAGACAGCTCCTGTGTGACCTGCTTACAGACATGGCTGTTGTGTCTTATTTCTGCTGTATAATACAGAGTCTTCATGAGTTTTGTGTATCTGTGTGATGGGTCAGAGCATTGGCACATACAGTGTCTGCTATTGGTAGCGTGGAGCTGGGCAGTTGCAGGGACTAGTCACTGGTGAGAGGGAGCAGTAACGGGATGGTATATATGTACCTTATATATATATATGAGGGTAAGAGGCTTCATATCTGTGCATTGTATGCTGCTGTCTGCTGATTCCCCCCTTCCCATTTATGGAGTCTGGTGACCTGTATGTGACCTCATCTCTGCTGCAGTACAGTCTGATGATGCTGGGTGATAACCAGGTTACTCTCACTATCTATATGTGATATATGAGTAAAGGCTCCATCTCTGCGCAGCATGCTTATCATGTATACAGACTGTGAGTACATGTTAGATCCTGGGTCTCCAGGTTATTTTCCTTGCTGCACATATAATCTGTGCATGACTTCCAAATCCGTGCTTTATTTCTGGAGATAAGGCAGCCTTTAGTCTCATTATGTTGCATGCTGTCCTGCCTGATATATCCACCCCTTTTTCTGTATATACTTATGGCTGCAGGCAGCTTATCACAAGCCTGAGTGGATTACCTGGAGCCTTACTATATATATTTTATCAGGTGTCAATAATTATTCGGGGAGTAATTCAGCACATGGTGGGGTGGTGAGTGGGCACTAATAACTCTGCACATGGTGGGGTGGTGAGTGGGCACTAATAACTCAGCACATGGCGGGGGCAGTGAGTGGGCACTAATAACTCAGCACATGGCGGGGGCAGTGAGTGGGCACTAATAACTCAGCACATGGCGGGGGCAGTGAGTGGGCACTAATAACTCAGCACATGGCGGGGGCAGTGAGTGGGCACTAATAACTCAGCACATGGCGGGGGCAGTGAGTGGGCACTAATAACTCAGCACATGGCGGGGGCAGTGAGTGGGCACTAATAACTCAGCACATGGCGGGCAGTGAGTGGGCACTAATAACTCAGCACATGGCGGGGGCAGTGAGTGGGCACTAATAACTCAGCACATGGCGGGGGCAGTGAGTGGGCACTAATAACTCAGCACATGGCGGGCAGTGAGTGGGCACTAATAACTCAGCACATGGCGGGCAGTGAGTGGGCACTCCTAGTGTGATGCTGCACCTTGCTCTGGAGAACACATCATGGGCCCAGTTTTCAGCCCTGTCTCTCGTCTATTGTATGTAGGTAGTGTGACTGACTGGGGACACAGACCTTGCCATTTTCTGCACATACACTTATGGCTGCAGGCAGCTTATACTAGATCTACATATTATATTTTCTTATGATGTATGTGCAGCTGGTGGTTAGAGAGCCTGTCTGTAACTGCTGTAGAGGAGCAGGCGGCTTCTTTATTGTTACAGCATATAACAGCATTGCCCATCATCGAATGTATCTGACCTTATGATGTGACATTTTCCAGTATCAACCTGTAATATGCCTTGGTTGTAAACTTACATGGTGTTTTCATCTTCACTTATCCCACATCTTGTGCAGTTAAGGGGGGGGGAGGGGTCCTTGAAGTTGGTTATAAATTGGTTTGGGGGATCCATTGGGATATGGATTCCTCTTTTTGGAATTTAATTTGGTTCTTGATCTGGTGAATGGTAGAGGGGATTTTCAGCAAGGGTTTGTTGAATCCTCAGGAAGTTCAAGTGAACATTGGAACCCTGTGGTTATGGTGCTCCCGAGCCAGTGGGGTAACGGCTGGGAGTAATTGTTGGTACATTTTATGTTCACTTTTTGTTTGGTAATCACCAGATCTTATGAGCTTCAAGGACTCCTCCCAGCATGTTAATGTTCTTTATGCTTTGATGTTTTATTGTATGCTGTTTTTAATTCTTATATTGTCCCCTTCATATATTTGCAGGAATGGTGTATATCCACTGAGTGCTAAATTTTATATTACCTAAGATGGTGGATAGCACAGACTAAGTGGATTACCTGGAGCCGGGCAGTTGGGGGGTTCCTTGAAGTTGGTTACAAATTGGTCTGGGGGATCCATTGGGATATGGATTCTTCCTTTTGGTATTAAATATGGTTCTGATCTGGTGAAATGTGGAGGGGAGTTTCGGCAAAGGTTTGTCGGATCCTCAGGAAGTTCAAGTGAACATTGGAACCCTGTGGTTATGGTGCTCCCGAGCTAGTGGGGTAACGGCTGGGAGTAATTGTTGGTACATTTTAGGTTCACTTTATGCTTGGTAATCTCCAGATCTTATGAGCTTCAAGGACTCCTCCCAGCTAGCTAAGGTTATTTATGCTTTGTTGGGTTATTGTATGTTTGTATTAATAAAGGTGTGTATTAAAAAAAAAAAAAAAATGCACTTATTTGTTTCTTTTTTAGTGGGTCCTTGAAGCTAATTATAATTTGGTCAGTAGGGGTAACCATCTCAGGTATGGACCCTCTGTTTATGGGGGTGTTCATCATAGTATCACCCCTTGTGTGGAGGAGTAAACATCTTGGGTGTGGCCCCTGGATGGAGGGGTGTACAGCATAGTATGACCCCCTGGAATGGAGATGTAACCATCTTTGGTATGGCCCCCTGGTGTGGAGGACTGACCATCACGGTATGGCCCCCTGGTCTCCAGAAGCATTTATATCTTACAAGACCCTGTTAGGGTAAAGTCCCTGTGGTCATGGCAATCATATTCTACATGCATACAAATTGGGTTTTGGACGAGGTCCTGAATAGTACCTGGACAGGTCATATGCCTGGGGTGTTGGACGAGGTCCTGAATAACACCTGGACAGGTCATATGCCTGGGGTGTTGGACTACGTTCTGAATAGCACCTGGATAGGTTATATGCCTGGGGTATTGGACTGACGTCCTGAATAGCACCTGGACAGGTTATATGCCTGGGGTATTGGACTGACGTCCTGAATAGCACCTGGACAGGTTATATGCCTGGGGTGTTGGATTGACGTCCTGAATAGCACCTGGACAGGTCATATGCCTGGGGTGTTGGACGAGGTCCTGAATAGTACCTGTGACTTGAGAATGCTGAGGCACAGATTTTGACTGTTTATATTGACCAACTTCTATTTCTTTCAAGGTTGTTGTCTGGACGATGCAGTAATCTGGGGCATTAAACTGAAGAGCAATGTACCTAATATGGGTGCCCTGGAGTCAGTGGGAGTGACTAAGAGAAAAGTAATAAAGTGCATCCCGATGCCCTTGAGCCAGTGGGAGCGGCTCGGGGTGAAGACATCAAGTGCATTAACACGAAGGGCAATGTGCCTATTCCCAATGCCTTTGTCCCAGTTGCAGAAGGTTAATGGTATATGTTATCAAGTGCCTGTAAAGCAATTAACAATGGCGTGGCAAGGTTACTAATAATGTCTTTGTAGACTTTTCTGCTATAGGCTTATTTCATTTACCATGTCCAAATATTGCAGAAATTATTTAAATTATTTAATGATCGGTTATAATGTCGCTATTATATTGTGTATGGCTTTTAATTACTCCTTGTTTATAGTATCTTTCTCTTTACATACACTCATCACTTTTTGGGTAGTAATAGTAAGTGGGTTTAAGAATTGGTTACTGCACAGCCCAGCTACTGTATGTAATGGTGGCTTCTTGAACTGAAATCTGTGAATTAGTGAGTTATTAGAGCTGGCTACAATACATGCAGTATAATAGTTTTTGAGGCATCACATATGTCATTATACAGGTAGTCAGACTGTGGCTACCCCTTTGTTATGGTTTAGTTTCTGCATTCCCTATTATAGGATCCACATTGCAGGATGTTTAGTGGCTGGTATTTTGCTGTAGTTACCATATTATCGATCATAATTTGGTAGTGTTGCATTGTTAAAATTAATCTGTTGCAGTCCTGGAATTTTGTTCCTTATATGCACAGTCTTTCCATAGCATGCAGATCTGGTTGATGACTTTATTAGGCATGGGTGATGGGGGTCGAGTCCATTCAAGGTGTCAAATGGCCTCGCTGGTGGCGGTTTAGGAGTCAGGTGGAAGTTGCAGACAAGTTAAGGTGGACTCATTTTAACTAATAGAGGATGTAAAACCTCATGGTGGTGAGCAGGCTCGGCTTTGGTGGCCAGCCTCAAGGACGTTGTAATGGTAACATCAATCAGGGGCGGGCACAGTGGTTAAGCACAGGAGTGAGGATAATAGGGTCATTGGTGCCCTGAAAGTTTACTGGCTCTGCTTGAATGGCAAGCCAGTGCGTGCCGCCCCTTTATGGCTGTCTGTCCTGGTGCTGTATGTCAGACAGCTGGGGATATCGCAGTACTTGTGAATCCCAATGTACTAGCACTCCACTTGACTCCTACTGTGATTATTTAATCCTGTGATTTGAATAAAAGCTGTGGCCATTTTGACAACCAAAATAATGTGTTTTGTGTATTTATTTTAGTACCTAGGTTTACAGTAGTTATGGTGGTTTTAAGAAGGAGTGGGGTCCATCCCATATCCAAAAGTCATGTGTTTATGAAATCAGATGTTCTTTTGACAAGATTTCCAATTTTAGATGTTACATACCACACACACAATCCAATATTACAGGTCGTTTCATAAAACTTCGGTGAGACACGTCTGCAAAAGTATAATAAAAAGCATTTATTTTATTTACAACAAAATTTACAGCAACATGCCTGAACATAGTTCTTATGCTCCGGGAACATCTGCATCAGTGGAAAATGGCAGCAAATGCCCTGATAAGCCAAAAAAAAAAAAAAAAATTGTGGCAGATACACACATTTGCCAACTAGTGGTCAGAATATCATAAAAAAAAACATTTAGAACAGTGTTGGTTTCACGAAGCGTTTTCCATTTTAACAATGACCTGTCTAGTCGACCATTAAAGAAAAATGTAATATGTATGTTTTTATTAACTGAATAAAATAATCCATGAATCATCATTTTGCAGAACATACAATGACATTAACAATTTCGTATTTTGCCGTATCTATTAATTTTTGTAATAAATTAACTAAAGATGTTTTGAAAGGGTGAAGATTGCCCTTATTATTTCCAACATTTGATGTTTCTGGCAAGTCTGCGGTAACTTTTCCATTGGAATCTAACAGATCAAGTTCTATCAGAATTTGTTAAAATAGATTCCGAGGTCTCTATATTTAACCATTTGGGTTCTAAATTTAAAATAAGTTTTAACATGAGCCGCCAAGAGGAGCTAAGGTTACGTTTCCTACTTTCTACTTAGTATAAAATAAGTCGGTTTTTGGAATCAACACCTGGTGCTAATAAAAAAAAAAACACAGAACTATTTTTTACAGAACT
The DNA here is from genome assembly GCF_032444005.1 of Ranitomeya imitator. Taxonomy (NCBI): domain Eukaryota; kingdom Metazoa; phylum Chordata; class Amphibia; order Anura; family Dendrobatidae; genus Ranitomeya; species Ranitomeya imitator. The sequence goes on along the minus strand of NC_091290.1, from coordinate 112,979,469 downwards.
GGCAAAGGATACAAAAATGAATCTTTACATGAAATAAACATAAAAAAAAGATAAATACTCAGTTAAAGTGAGACAAATTTGCTATTAAATAAGGAATACAGTTTATATATTACACGTTTTTGAACCTTTATTGTTTTTCGTTCCTGTACAAATATGCATTCTATAAATACCGTGTGTCCGTCCCCACCTGAACATATATTGGATACACTAATATCGTTGGCAATCTCTTCTCTAGCCAGCAGCATGGTGATCATGGATACTGATACTTGATCAGTGATGAAAGCTTTTGTCTCACACTAGCCCATTATTTATATGGCTATTATAGTTTTAAAATGGCACCAAATAAAGGAATACAACCCTTATTAAAAGAAATTTGTCACCAGGTTTCTGCCACCTAATCTGAGATGTAGAGACAAAGACCCTGATTCCAGAGATGTGTCACTTACTGGGCTGCTTGCTGTAGTTTTGATAAAATCAAGCAGGAGATTGTCACTAGAGGACTAGCAAACCTGCTGCCATGTAGTCCAGCCACACCCCCACCATTGATTGGCAGAAGGCTGCCAATCAGTGGTGTGGGCGGGGTTATACAAAATTCAGAGAACTGGTAGAGCAAGTAAATCAGCAATTTTATAAAAAACTGCAGCAAGCAGACCAGTAAGTGATACATCATTGCAATCAGGGTCTCATGCCGTTCTCAGAAGGAATAGTAAAAACCTGGTGAAAGATGCCCTTTAAAGAGCAAACTAGTTACTTACTGTCAGATATTAAAAGTATTCTATAGCTTATTTAACGTTTTAGGTCATTAACGAAAGATACAATGTAATTTGAGGTATCGGCTTAAAAAAAGTATTACGCATAACCGGTTTAAGGAGCTATATTATGTACACCCTTGAACAGTCAGGACCAAGTATACACATAGTACGAAGCATGCAACATTGAAATGGTAAACGTCACAGTTTGGCCGTATGAAAAATTTGTAGTAGGAAGAATACATTATATAAAAAAAATGGCTCCAGCATAACTACATGCATTGTGTATTTCCCTTGAAAGCTAAAGCAAAGAAGAAAAGAAAACGGGAAAAAAGTGTGTTTGACCAATTTCTTCCCCAGTGGCGTAGCTGAAAGACAAATGTGGCATAAGCAAAGTCTTTATCACATACCCATGGAATCACATGGCTACGTTTTTGGTCCATATCAGGTTGGTCTATTTTGTACCAAACACCAAAGGAAACGTTTTCTGACTTTCCTCTAATTGGGATATTGGTTAGCTATTTCAACAAGATAGATGGACCTCACACTTTTTTTGCTATCGATCATTTGTTATGACCGACTACTTCACATCGAATAAAGCATAATTTAGTTGAATAGTCAATATAATTTGGTTTCTAAGTTTATATAAAGGATATTAAGTTAACAAGATCGGAAATATCTTTCAATATTGGAAAGAAAACATTTAGCTTATGTTTAGAATTTCGATATAAAAAATAAAGTGTCCGCGTTCCTAATTGACACGTCCAGTTTAACCCCATTGACAATCTTTGGGTACTGAAATCTTAGAGGCTTTACAGCTTACCAAAAATCAGAATTCTGCCTCCACTACCATTTAAAAAAAACATACTTTATGCCTAATTAATAAGTAACTGCAAAATTAAATAGCATTTTTTGTTTAAAAAAATGAATGTTTTACATCAGGCATAGGTAATAGTGAATAGTAAAAATACTGCGGGTTCTCAGTATAAGTAGGAGGTTAAAAAGACTGTGGTGACGCGACGAGTACAACCCTCTTTCTTGCACTTTAGGAACCTTTTATTTTATCATCTTACTCTTCGGCATACTTTCATGACCATCTTTTCACATTATAATGTGGCTTCTGTTACATGGTTTTGCTACTTGAACTATCCTGACATGTCTGTACTTGATCTGAAGGTCCTCTCGTTCACATCGAGGCATACACTGAGACCGGGATACAATTTTCTAGAACATACTTATTATAAAACATCATAACAGCCCAGTTGACCAGGTTGTGGGCAATATTGCTTTCCGCTGCCAGTACCTTGCCTTGGGCGTGTGCCTTCAATGCATTTTTCGCACACCTGATGTATATCAGACTTTTGAGAGTTTTCTATGGTACCTTATTACCTGTCCATTAGCTACCCATAATAACACTATCCTTATCACATGCAGTACTGTTCTAACTGAATCTAATGAATGAATAGGTCACTCTCTCCCACAAGATCAAACTCATCTACATCTACCGCCACTCATCCCAAATGGTAATTGACCAATATTTGAATAATATATCTTAAAAAATAAAAAAAGGTATATATTTTTGTTAAAGCAAAATACTAATATCACATTGCTATTCTTCTGCTACATACCTTCTTGTGAAATGTTTTGGATCAATAAAAAAAAGAAATGGTATTTAGCCTTCGAATCACGTCCGTTTCTAAAGTCATGCCTATCACAAAAAACTTTTCCTAATCACGTCTAACGTTTCCAGTTATAGTCACCTTGTATATATCACGGATGAACATGAAACCTAACATTTAATAACTAATTCAGTTGCCATCATGCTTCAACCTCTAAAATATTTATTCCTCGAAAGACCCTACAGCAGATACAAACATATATACAAACTCTTCCATTAATGTGTTGGTATTTATTATACAGTTCTTCATGTATTATTATTATTATTCAGGAGTCATATTAACATTTTGGCTATAGTAAAGTAACTCCTGACGACTTGTTTGTTCCTAATTTCAATCTGGACCTTCTCCACAATTAACTTTGTCCATGGAGCCAAAGCGACAGATTAGGTCTCCAGAAGGGATGTCTTATTTAGAAACATTGGTAAGTGAACAGGGGATGTCACTACGAAGAATATAAAGAGGTTGTCCAGGATTAGAAAATCTTTTCTGAAGGATGTGTCTAATATCATGGGTCAGCCCAGATCACCTGCCATACTAGAAACAGACCAAGGACAAGAGTGGCATAGATCTGGGAAAATTCTAATCCTTAACAACACCTTTCGTTCCAATTCACAACTTGGACATAGATTCAGTGGTTCATCCTGAAGAAGTGGAAGAAAAAACACTATTATTCTGATTTTTTTTGCAAGTATAGAAGATTTATAAGGAATACTTATTGGAAGTCCTCTCTAGGTATCTTCCTCTAAAACTTTTTTGGTTAATTGGCTAAGCATTATGTTTGCCTATACATGACGATGTCAAAACAATTACTGGAGCCAAGACCAATGCCATAGAAAGATGGTGGAGAAAAAACGTTAGTGTTTTGAAAATGTTTAGGCAATTAATTATATGTAAAGGGGAAGGTGGCATAGAATATCTTGTGGCAGTGGATGATTAGTTGTGGCTCTTGAGCACTTTGGAGCATTCATGTGGCAGGACTTAAATGTCCGGAAACCCGCGATATAGATGATGGTCACTATGACTTAGACTGAGGACTACTAATCTGAGAATCTTGGTAACTAGTGTTTTAAGGTGTGATATGGCCTCTCTCATGAGATGACTTCCATTTGTTACTGCTACACTGGGCTCAAGAGGAAAATGAAAAATAAATTAGTACCTATTTTTACTGTTGGCATGGACTTTGACCGATGCTGCTAATCCCATGCATTATCATAGTCTTGCTTGTGCAAACCCAATGGATAAAGTATGAGAATTCCAGATATATATATGATACTTAGAACTTTTTACTTGCTTATGTAAAGTTCACAAAAGCTACAAGAACTTTATTAATGCCTTTTAAGATAACACTTTATGGAGTACTCATGGAGACTAAAAAAAGGTATTCGAAAATATTATACTGTTGTGGATCCATTTTAATTTACTCCTTGCCGTAACTGAATTTCATAGCCTGAGATTACTTTACAAGATAATATTTTGGAAAATGATTCAACCAAAAATTCAAAGCCTAACTCCTATGGCACTTTACACCTCTGGAACATATAATTCCATTAAAAAGTACTCCTCTTTTATATTTACCAGTAAAGCAATGGCGCTGTAGAGACAAAAAACAGGCAGAGGCACTAGATTCATAAGCAAAGACTCTTGGTCATACGATTCAACTCAGTGACCTCACAAATTCCAATTTGTTATATTGATCTCGCACAGGACCCTGGTACATATCATCGTGAGAGTGTATGGAGCAGTCAAATGTAAATTATATAAATTAGATAGTCCGAACTCTTCTACAGTGCCTCCCTTACTATGTTAAATAGAATGTAGGGATCACTTCACGTTCTGGAACTTTTCGCCATTAAAGAGAATCTGTCACCTACTTTTTCGTATATAAGCTGCGGCTGCTGCCATCAGGGGCTTATCTACAGCATTCTGTAATACTGTAGATAAGCCCCCGATGTAATCTGAAAGCTAAGAAAAACAAATTTGATTATACTCAACCAGGGGCGGTGTGGTCCGGGTCCGATGGGTGTCGTGGTCCGGCACCTCCCATCTTCATGCGATGATGTCCTCTTCCTTGCTTCCTGTTTTGGCTCCTGCGCAGACATAATTTATCTGCCCTGTTGAGGGCAGAGCAAAGTACTGCAGTGCCGGTCCGAGAAGCCCAGCGCCTGCACACTGCAGTACTTTGCGCTGCCCTCAACAGGGCAAATAAAGTACGCCTGCACAGGAGCCGCGACAGGAAGCAAGAAAGAGGACATCATCATATAAAGATGGGAGGCACCGGACCATGACGCCCATCGGACCCGGACCACACTGCCCCTGGTTGAGTATAATCAAATTTGTTTTTCTTAGCTTTCAGATTACATCGGGGGCTTATCTGGGATGGGAGGCACCGGACCTGGACTGCGTCGCCCATCGGACTGGACCGCCACCCCAGGTGAATATAATCTAACTTGTTTTTCTTATCTTTCAGGTTACATTGGGGGCTTATCTACAGCATTACAGAATGCTGTAGATAAGCCCCTGATGGCAGTGTTCGAATCTTATATACAAAAAAGTAGGTGACAGATTCCATTTAACAGAAGGAATATCCATTGCTGACAATATTCCAAGTGTGAAAAAACACTTTCCCTCATAATAATGAAGCATAAAGACTGTAAAAGGATTGTCTTATAAGAAATAATTATTATCTATGAACAGAATAGATGATCAATGTTTAATGCGACTCCCACCAATCATGAGATCAGGAGGCCCAAAGTCTCCTGTGTGAAAGGAGCTGTAGTGAGCATGTGTGACCACTCCTATAGAGTGAATGGAGTAATAGTGAGCATGAGTGCACACTTGTACAGACAGTGAATGAAGCAGTAAAGAGCATGTGTGACCACTCCTACATACAGTGAATGGAGTAGTTGTGAGCATGTGTGACCACCTTCTATAGACAGTGGAGTATTAGTGAGCATGTGTGACCACCTTCTATAGACAGTGGAGTATTAGTGAGCATGTGTGACCACTAGTGTTGAGCATTCCGATACCGCAAGTATCGGGTATCGGAATTCCGATACCGAGTTCCGATACTTTTGTGGTATCGGGAATCGGTATCGGATCCATATTAATGTGTAAAATAAAGAATTAAAATAAAAAAATATTGATATACTCACCTCTCCGGAGGCCCCTGGACATCACCGCTGGTAACCGGCAGCCTTCTTTGTTTAAAATGAGCGCGTTTAGGGACTTCCATGATGTCACGGCTTCTGATTGGTCGCGTGGCGGTCACATGAGCGGCACGCGACCAATCAGAAGCCGCGACATCATTCTCAGGTCCTAAACTCCTCATTCTAGGAATTTAGGACCTGAGAATGACGTCGCGGCTTCTGATTGGTCGCGTGGCAGTCACATGAGCGGCACGCAACCAATCAGAAGCCGCGACGTCATTCTCAGGTCCTAAACGCGCTCATTTTAAGCAAAGAAGGCTGCCGGTTACCAGCGGTGATGTCCAGGGGCCACTGGAGAGGTAATTATATCAATATTTTTTATTTTAATTCTTTATTTTACACATTAATATGGATCCCAGGGCCTGAAGGAGAGTTTCCTCTCCTTCAGACCCTGGGAACCATCAGGATACCTTCCGATACTTGGTGTCCCATTGACTTGTATTGGTATCGGGTATCGGTATCGGCGATATCCGATACTTTTCGGGTATCGGCCGATACTATCCGATACCGATACTTTCAAGTATCGAACGGTATCGCTCAACACTAGTGACCACTTTTACAGGCGGTAGAGAATTAGTGAGCATGTGTGACCACTCCTACATACAGTGAATGGAGTAATAGTGAGCATGAGTGCACACTTGTACAGACAGTGAATGAAGCAGTAAAGAGCATGTGTGACCACTCCTACATACAGTGAATGGAGTAGTTGTGAGCATGTGTGACCACATTCTATAGAGAGTGGAGTATTATTGAGCATGTGTGACACCTCCTATAGACAGTGGAGTATTACTGAGCAGTGTGTAACCACGTCTACAGACAGTGAATGGAGCAGTAGTGAGCATATGTGACCCCCTCTACAGACAGTGAATAGAGAAGTAGTGAGCATGTGTGACCACCTCCTATAGACAGAGGAGTATTAGTGAGCATGTGTAACCACGTCTACAGACAGTGAATGGAGCAGTTGTGAGCATGTGTGACCACTCCTATAGACAGTGGAGTATTAGTGAACATGTGTGACCACTTCTACAGACAGTAAATTGAGCAGCAGTGAGCATGTGTGACTACTCCTAATGACAGTGAATGGAGTAGTAGTGAGCATGTGTGACTCTGTCTACAGACAATGAATGAAGACGTAGTGAGCATGTGTGACCACTCCTACTGACAGTAAATCGACCAATCTCGTGATTGATGGGAATCCCAGCAATCGGATCCCCAGTGATCATACATTTTTCACCAACCCGTGTGTAGATACATTATGTTGATTATAAGACAACCTTCTTTTAGCTATTTTTATGTTTTGGATGTAGATCTATTAAAGATTATATGAATTGCACATAATTGGAATTTTGTCACCATTTTGCTGATGTAGCATTCATATATACCATAAATGGCAGACATGTTCTTTATAATATGGGGTCTTTCTTTATAATCTCAGAGAACCTTTTTAACTCCGTAATGAATCTTATTGCACCATACAAGGCAATGTTATAAGCTAGAACCCAAAAATCACATGCTGTGAACTACTGGATAAACCATGGTCACCAGTTTTTATACTTTTAAGGTTGAAGGTAGACTTAAGCCCATCGAGTTCAATCTATCGCCTAAACATGTCTCTAGTATAAGAAAAAAGATGAAGAGAAGGAAAATGGACTGATCTAAAGAAACTAGATGTACTTTTACCTTCAGAACTGGAAAATAACTAATATTTATATGGGAAATTTAAAGGTATTTTACCCCTTTAATAAATAAAAAGCAAGAGCGAGATATAAAAAGGAGCAAAGCAACTCAGAAGGTATCATATGTCCCATCAATAAAACGAGCAATTAAAAAAAAAAAACAATTACAAATTATAGAAAAGTACAGCTGTGACCTAGGAGCAGCAAAAAGTATGTGTGCCATACCTACATATAGTTACTAAAACAGATCCACCACTGGTTCAGTCCAAAATATGTCTGCCTTTACTTTGCACAGATATCTGATCCACTTTCTAATATATCATACTGTATCCGTAGCCAGACAGTATAACAGGGACAGTCCTATTATCTGCTTTATTTTCATTAGGCGGAACATAAAAAAAAGCAAAAGAAACAGAAAATAAAGAAATGAAATATACTCCTTCACAATTCAGCTTTTTTTTGTCTTGAAAGAATGGGAATTTTGCCCTGAAAACAGCAAAGTTTTTAACACAAGATTCTATTATAATACATAGAAACTCTTTGAAATAAAATAATCATACTATTAAAAAAAAAAAGAACAGAATGCTACAAATAACCAAACCACAGATTTAAACACAAAAAAAGTACCTGAGTGTATATATAATATACTTTTATATAGATTTATATATATATATATTTATACTATATACCTGATAAGGTTTAAAGAAAAAAAATGGAGGAAAAAAAAAACTCTGACTGTTGAGAAAGAACCTAGGAAGGAATTAAAATGTTGTCTTTTATACTCAGATATATTAAAATACTGGAAACGGTAAGCAACTTAAAGAGTGACCTTACGATGGAGGGGAGGATTCAAGTTGTGAGATATTATTATAAAGGGGGGCAATCTTAGCTTTTTAACAAAAAATATAAATCAACTAAATCCTACTTAACTCTAAGCCCGTGTGATTAACTGTGATAACTAAGGAAGCCAATTTGGAAGTGCCCATTTTTCCTGCAAGCAAATAAGGAACTCATTACAATCAACGGGTACTCAAGGATCTTGACTTTAGCTAGTAATAGGCCATGCAGAACAGGGGTTCTTTAACCCACACAAACTATTCTTCGACTCCTCAAATATTCTGAGAGACTCACAACGTTCTTCTTCGACCTGTCAACTGTCGAAAACAACTACGGTACTTAAAATTACTGTACATATAAATACTACCAAAGATTTAGATAGTTAGGAAAAGTGAAGAAAACTTGGCTTGTATGTGTTCATAATTATTAGGTCTACCCGCCTTAAAGTCAAACTAAGAATATTACTAGAGGTAGTGTGCTGTTTGTGGGGATTTTTGTTATTTTCTGGTGTCCAAAACCGAATCGACTTATTACTTCAAGGTGTTTGTGCAAACAATCTGAGTGTTGGATGACCAAAAAACACTTAATGCAAATCTTCCATGGCAGGTCCAAATTCTAAGTAGTGCTTGGTTGTGTTCAAAATATAGTTAGCATTTTCCACCAGTGGGTTTTGGGGTCCACTTTTCCATTGTTCAATAATATCGTCCATTAATTTGTATGTTTCTAACAAAGCAACTTCCTTTAAGAACTGGCACCCAATTCTGGAGTTCTTCTCAGGGTGTGTAATAAATGGTCCATATTATGTTTGGTAGAAATGGTGATAGTGGTGGTGATGCTCATGGTGATGATGGTGCTCATGTCTTTGTATCAAGTGTCCGCTGTGGCCATCATACAATAGCATGCTTGGCAAATCCCTCACATGCTCTTTTTCCACTACATTAATTGGTGACTGGAACGCTTTGCACATCTGGTGGCCTTCCTTTGTTTTCTGCTTGCTCTTCCTATGAGGTTGTTGAGGTGGTAAATGGTGGTAAGGATAGCTCTGGCCCATGAGCGCAGTTGGGGAAGTCACAGGAATTTGCACTCCATGGATGGGTTTGCTCCTTGTTGGCCTTCCTGGCTGACTGTTTAATGCTGTTCCATTCTTATTTGAAGCTTTGGGACTTCTTACAGAGTGTTTGTTGGATTCTTGACCCCGTTGCCTTTGCTGAAGCTCTAGCATTTTGGGATGAGAAGGATCTAATAGACTGAAATGTCCAGTATCCAACGCTTGTGACCTTCTCTGGTGTAGATGAAGAGTTTCTGGTTCATGAGAACGAGACCTCATTTGATTAGAAGCTCTTGAATGTGGATCTGGTTTTTCAGCTGTTGCCGAAGAACCTGTGAAATAATAAAAAAAACTTAGCTCTTGCCTTGGATATGGGTTGTCTACAGTATAACAGAAAAAAATGTTTTTTTGAAATGGCACAGAATGGTAAAAAATAAAAGATAAAGAAAAAAAGAAGTGATACTCACCCAAAGCAATTCAACGTTTACCCTACTGGTCTCTTTTTCCTAGTCAAATCTCAACACACTGGAAACACCTACTCAGCCAGTCAGGTTTTCTTAGCTAATTTGAGACCTTTGAGAAATATTTTTTATCTACTGGACAAGTACTTTAATTTGCAGTACTTGTATCTCATAGCATATAAATATTGCCTCTAGGGGGTACTGTTACATAAAATATGAAGAGTGCTAATTAATGGATGATTTATCTGCTGCATAGGACAATTATTCATAATCTTATAGGTAAAGGGGTTGTCCCATTTGGGGACATTTATAGCATATTGACAAGAGATGCAAAAAAATGTCTGATAGATGCAGGTGCCAGGACTGGGAGTCTTACCTGTTTTGAGAATGGGCCTCTATGAAGAGTTGTCAGGAATTAAGAGGTTGCCATACAGTCCAGTTCGGCAATTTTGGGAGCTCCCATAAAAATTAATCTCCTTGCACCCTGCCTATGTCATAAATTTCCCAGATGGGAAAATCCTTTTAAGTAAAAAAAATAGTTTAAAAGAAAAATGTTTGACTTGATTCAAAATGACTTTTGGGTCTAGTCACGATCTTCACTAGAAGTATACTTATCACCGACAATGCTTTTGTCATTTTGTTTGCTCCATTTTTTTTTTAATACAATTATTGTATTAAATATGTTAGTCGACTCACAGGATATTTGGAAAGTTAAAACTTTTTTTTTTAAAAACACGAAAGATTGTATCTCTTATTTCAACAAAATTGAATACTCCGAATTCTTGATACGTTTGAGTTCTTTGAATGCACATTTTGCTACATAAATTCTGCTAGTGAAATGAGAGGTATCTTTTGATATTTTTCCAACTGTATCTGACCACATTGTGAATTACTTATATTGCTCATAATTCTAAACTGTCAGAAATAGAAACCGGGCACATTCAGGTGTCCATTTTCACGCACGAGTTCAATCTGTGGTTTACATAGTTAGAATGCGCATCTAATATAGTGTATGGGGCTGTTCATATGTCCAATTTTTTTTGCGGACCGAATGGTCCACGCAAAATGGTGGCTGAGATGTGTCCTATATTGGTCAAAACCAGCAATGCCAGTCTATGGGTTCGTGAAAAAAATCGGACACACTTGGATACCATTCGACTATTAGATGAAGACAGAAAACCTTTTATTCTCATCCAAGAAATACTGCTCGTCAGAAAGTCAATATTGACTTGTAGGATTTCTACGTTATAGGTGGCACTAGAATTCTTGTCCTCTTCCCCTCTGAAGAGACAATTTTAATGAAACTAAGATAATTTTTCTCAAAAGTGAAATAAAACAAACGTCTAAATGAGCCCATAGTCTACATGCACATACCTGGCCCTCCTGTATGGAGACACAATGAGTCTGTTAGGGTCTGTACTATGAAGTTGTAGGCACTTTTTTAAAAATGTTGATAATTTGCTTATATTACTAATTATATAAAAAAAATCCTGAAATCTACGCAAAGGATAATTCTTCCAGTTCCAGTTGTACATAAAGCACAGATCCCCTCTCCCTCCGCAATGACCTCTGCACAGATCACAGAGCAAGCCTAAAATACTGTCCTATAGAAGTCAATGATAACTTTATCATTGATATCCCTGTAGTCCATGTAGCTGATATAAAAATGTAATGTTAATGTTTAATATGTAAAAACATCTACAATCAAAACTTAAAAACTTCAGAATTTTTTTTTTTCTCATATCTTTTTAATTTTTTAAATTATATTTTCCTATTTGGTCACTTGTACGTACTAGTGGGCAGACCTATTACAAGGTGGTCACCAAAAATAAAGTGTAGATCAACATTTGTCATTATTAATCACCTTTATATTAAAGAAACAATAAAAAAAGGACATCATAACTACACTATGTGAACAAGGCCTTAGGAGGTCCCTTAGTTTGTAGTCATACAGTGTAGTTTTACATTTTGTTTTAAAAAAAACTATCTGCTTCTCCCTGCTGTCACACAATCACTGCCAATACTGTTGGCCTGATGAAGGGCATGAATGAAATGCCTGAATGGCAGTGTCGTAACTTGAAGCTAATGGACTCTGGTGCGAAATCTTCTATTAGGGGCTTTAACAGTGTTGGTCTTCTTATATTGGCCAAAGTGTCCTTTTAGACCCCCTAGGCTACACAGTCTTAGTGCAACTGCATCCACTATAATTACATTTGATTAATGTATTCAATATTGTGGTGAATTTAATACATTTCACAAGTTTGGTCTCCATTTTCTTTTGAAAGTGTTTAGAAAAAATAAAATCAAAACCAAAAGCATTCAAAAATGTTGTGCCCAATTTTCCAGTATCCATAACAGTTGATACAATGGAAAATTCTGGTTTTCACTAGTTTCCCTTATTGTGCTGAGGTTGAAGAGAAAAGAGACTGTCCTTCTTTCTCCGCTCTATGGATGTTTCCTAACGCAGTAGAAATCATTGATCTCTTTGTGAGCCATTTCCCCGCATCCGCTCCTTTCATATTTTCCGGCAGTAAAATCTCAACCATACACACCTGGTCCAAATTTTGATGTGTAGTTTTCTATTCCAGCAAGATCCAAGTAGTGGTTTCTTCGTTCAATGTTCTCATCCACACACTGCCGGAGACATTCTGTCTGTTCTGTTTCATTTTCAGCTGGGTTATGTCTACAGGAGATAACAAAGAACAGGATACATCTGGGAACCACTCGCAGAACATCTATAAACAGATTAAAGCATCTGCAGAGACATTATTTTTTACAAGCTGCAGGATTTTTTTTTCTTGCATTCTGTTGTCTGATCATTTCTTTTTTGGACTCTACCTTAAACAATGAATTGTATCTCACACCTGATTAGCATATAACATTCATTGTATGGAAGACTCATCAGATAACTGTGCTGCTATGTGACTCCCTGTTTTTGAAATTTCCTTACGGCAATCCTAAATACCTAGCGGTAGACTCAGCAGTTATTTCCATTCTGTATGAATCAAAAATTCCCACCTAGGTCACTTTAACACAAGTGCCGTATGTAGCCAATGTTGGAGTGGCCATACATCTTAGATCAATGTCAGCCAAGCGTCCATCAGGTCAATGGCTATACCTCCAATCTCCCCCTCCCCAATCGGCTTGGCAATAGACATAACTCTGCTGAAATGCAGGACATAATAATCTGGATCCACAGCAAGTGTTGATGCATATTGTGTTCATATAAGTCCTTCACAATGTAGAGAAAAGTATTTTTTCTGTAGTCAATTGAACTTATCAGACAGCATTTCTCTAATCTGTGCTTGGACTTTGAGGTCACTGCATTTCTCTGATCTGTACTTGGACTTTGAGGTCACTGCATTTCTCTAATCTGTGCTTGGACTTTGATGTTACTGCATTTCTCTAATCTGTGCTTGGACTTTGTTGTCACTGTATTCCTCTAATCTGTGCTTGGACTTTGATGTCACTGCATTTCTCTAATCTGTGCTTGGACTTTGATATCACTGCTTTTCTTTAATCTGTGCTTGCACTTTGAGGACACTGCATTTCTCTAATCTGTGATTGGACTTTGATGTCACTGCATTTCTCTAATTTGTGCTTTAACTTTGATGTCAATGTATTTCTCTAATCTGTGCTTGGACTTTGATGTCACTGCATTTCTCTAATCTGTGCTTGGACTTTGGTGTCACTGCATTTCTCTAATCTGTGCTTGGACTTTGATGTCGCTGCATTTCTATAATCTGTGCTTGGACTTTGATATCACTGCATTTCTCTAATCTGTGCTTGGACTTTGATGTCACTTCATTTTTCTAATCTGTGCTTGGACTTTGATGTCAGTGCATGTCTGTAATCTATGCTTGGACTTTGATTTCCATAAAAAAACAGAATGGATCATTGGTCTAAAGATGTAATTGAGAATTTTATCAGGTTAAGGCCTCATTCAGAAGACAGTTTTTCACGCATGAGATTTTTAAGTGTTTTTCACCAAACTTGTGACTAGAAATCCCTGATGTCTTAATGAGCCTTAAGAATGCATTTACAATATGTTTAGCCTTTTTTTGTGAAAGAAGGCTAATTTATAATAGTTTTCTTTTCTGCTGTTTTTCTTGCTCCATAGACACTGCTGCCAGATGTTTACTGAGAGTCAGCAGGGAAACAGCACATGTAATATGTACACTGCATTATTTTTCACTTTACTTATATTATTTGTCTCTTTGTTTCAGGCAGTTTGTAGTGTTTTTTTTTTCACCAGATCTCCATTGTATTTTTTTTCCTCTAAAAGGAATAATTGAGTCACTTGATTTGTAATGTTAAAAACACAAGTGAAAAATGCAACACCCCCCCCCAACAAAAAAAAAAAGGACAAAACTGATGTAAATTCAATATTCCGGGCTTCACAAAGAGCGTGTTCTGGATTGAAAAGTTGCAAAGCTTAAAATGAAGGGGGTTTATCACTGGCTTTAATTCCTTCATGACATATGACGTACAGGTATGTCGAGTCCCTGTGTATGGAGCAGGCTCAGCAGCTGTGCCTGCATTATACCTGGCATATCATATCCAACATCTTCTTGTGACAGCGTTGAATGCTGCTTACAATTTAAGTGCAGCTATCAATAGCTAACAGGAGCATTTAAATTGTGTGATCACCAATGCGAGTGTGCATGACTTCCAGTAGCCCCCCATAATGCAAATGTGGAGGTCTGATGGTTTCTCATGGCAGCTGGGGGCCTGCTAAAGGCCCCAATGTCTGCCATCTTTGTCATCCTATGAAGCCCAACTTGTGGGAGTGCTTTACAGAAGAACCTCATTTTGTCTATGTACTTTAATACAATTGAATTGCAGATTACAGAGCAAGCGATCTGACGAACACTGGTTCAAGCTCCCTTAAGGGGACTAAAAAATTGAAAAAATTGGAAAACAAGTTTCAAAGAAAAAAAATATTTACCCTCCCCTTCTTTAAAAATAAAAAAAGTTAAAAAATATGCATATTTAATATTGCCACTTCCACAAAAGCCTGATTTATCAAAATATAACATTAGTTAACCCATATAGTAAATGCCGCAGAGAAATTAAATTAAAAACCAGAATTGCTTTTTTGTTATCTCCACACCTCCCTAAAATATGGATTAAAAGGATATTAAATGTATTTCCAAATAGTGTCAATAAAAATGTCACCTTGCCACCAAGAAAACAAGTCCTCATGGCTCCACTGACATAAATTGCGTCTCAGAAAATGGCGACACAAACACATTTTTTTTTTACAATTTTCCCATTTTTTTCACTACTTAAATTAAAAAAATGTGTTTCATTCCATCATAATTGTACTGACCTGGATAACCACATTGCCAGGTTATTTTTACTGCACAATGCACAATGTAAAAACAAAACCCTCCCTGAAAAAATTGTGTATGGTAATTGCATTTTTTTTTCACAATTTTATCCCACAATTTTTTATTTAATTTTCCAGTACACCGTATGGTAAAATCAATAGCGTCATTCAAACCGAAAGCCTATTAGAGATAAACTTGGCACACACGTAGTGAAATGCAGTGAAGATTTAATTAATTAAGGACAGTACATGCAGTAGACGTTTCGGTCAAAATTAGACCTTCATCAATGTACCTCTCTTAGTGCATTTTAAGTTTTTTGGGTCACAAAAGGGTTAAACCCCACTTCTAGTAGAGAGTCAATTTAGAAAAGGCCGAACCCGGCGCAAATGGAAGGAATGATGGACGCGGTATCCTCCGCTCAAACCGAAAGCCTGTCCTGCAAAACGCAAGCCTTTATACGGCTATGTCAATGGAATAAAAATTAAAAAGCCATGGGTCTTGGAAGAAAGGGAGCCAAAAATTGGACAAGGAAACAGAAAAATGCCTGGTTGATGTGCCAGAACTCTATTGAAATTTTGGTGCAAATTGTTGGTGCAAAATTAGGTGGTGGGAACGGTAAACTGTCTAAAAGTGCAACCAAATTATAAAACAGCGTGAACCACTTTGCTAAATTACGGTAAATCGTCCAAATTTTTAGTTGGTGTAGCCTAAATTTACTCTGTCTAATAATTAGACAGGATTCTACCCCGTAGCACCAAAGACAGTCACTGTAGCTTACGCGCTTACGCTGAATGCCAATTATTCGGTAGAGCTGGCTTGTGTTGAGTACGCCTAGAACATCATCTGAAAGCTGTGCCCAATGCGTTTACTTTTCCCAGAGTAACATTTTTTTTTAACTTTCAGACATAACACTCCCTTTTATCTTCCTTCACCTTCCATATATCTTGAACACAGTAAATCCCAGGACTGTCTACTTCTAGCTTCTGAAGGCCATAGGATACTTTTATCACAGAGGAAAGACTAATCCAGCGCCGGGAGTCTCTCCACATAGAGACCCCGGTGCAGACACAAGAGCTACAGCCATGCTTGGAATGTAAGACAACAAGGATCTGAAGGCATCAGCTGCTGCCAACATAAATATTCTCTGAGGAACTCGGGACCCTGACTTTCATCTCAGTAAACTACTAGATATGTTATGCTATAAATCTGCGCTAAGTAAGATATCATTACTCTTTAGCAGTTCAACATTAGGTGAATAGCGCCATTGATGTCTCACGTCTTCTCAACAAGACACATGCATGTATTCTAATGTTTTTATTACTGCATGGACGTAAGTAAAAATTGCAGCCCCGAAAAACGTACCTTGAAGAACTACGCTGCTTCTTAAGATCTTCGTTCACTTTGCTCTCACTTCTGTGTCTTCCATTTTGTATCTCTGCAATTACACAAATCATCAGACGTTAGTTGGATAGTTTTAATTTAAAAGGCACTGAGAATTTTCGTCCTGAGTATTTCGAAATGGAACCGTTCCAAAATCAACAACAAAAACGTCTTTAAATACTCTTTGAAATCTTTTTCGAGTTATTTGACAGTTTTGTTTTCTGGTAAGGTTTTTAGAGTCTAACAGCAGAAAATAATAGAAAAGGTATGCTACTTTTTTTTAAAGCAGATTCCTTGTGGCTCAAAAATTGTCAAATCAAAAAGCTGTGACACACCACGTGGAAAAATCCCCATCCAAAAATACACTTCAAGAAAAAAGCCTGAAGTGGATTCCACTTGGAAAACGTATCTGATTTTCCAGCCTCCTTTTGTGAACCTACCCTAAAGTAATCTGTAGACCTAAAATTCGCAACATAGCAGCCAAAAATCACTGTTTATTTTATTCTCCAGGCAGGATATTATAAAGCAGGAGGGGCTGAACAAACTGATATGCCTTTTTTTGTGGGAATAAATTCAGTAAAATGTGAATTTTATTCATTAAATCCCAGGTGTTTGTTTATATGAGTCCAGTGGGCGGTCCTAGTCAGTGATTTCTCAGCTATCTCCATGCACAGTCATACAGAGAAGACTGTCAATCAACAGTAGGAATGCCTACTATACCAAAAATGGGAATTCTAATGAATAAATTACAAGTTTTACTGAAATGTTTATATATCATTCTGCTTGGCTTCTCCTTCTCTGCACTGTCCACAGATTGGACTGCAAGTACCACATGACAGGTTCTCTTTAAAGTCCATGTTTCATTTTGTGCATGCTTAATTAAATGGGTTTACCCAATAAATACATGCGTGCCAACTCGGTGACAAATGTATGATCTCAGAATCATTTCCATGGAACCCTGTGTCCTCTGGTGGTCACTCATTCGTCCTCTCTATGCTCACACTCATTCACTTCTAAGGGACTGACAGCATCTCCCAATATCATAGAAGTGAACCGAGTAATGTAAACGTAGGTACTCTACTGCTTCAATCATAGGGGACTTTGGGACCTCAAGCGATCATACTGTGGGTAAGTAAGTGACAATGCTTCTTAAGACCTCCTTCTCTACTCCCCTCTCATCGCCTCATCCCACAACCGCATCCAAGATTTCTCCCGTGCTTCCCCCATACTCTGGAACTCTCTACCCCAACAGATCAGACTCTTGCCTACCATAGAAACCTTCAAATAGAACCTGAAGACCCACCTCTTCCGACAAGCCTACAGCCTGCAGTGATCCTCAACCTACTGAACCACGGCACAACCAGCTTTACCCTCTCCTAGTGTATCCTCACCCATCCCCTGCAGACTGTGAGCCCTCACGGGCAGGGTTCTCTCTCCTTCTGTACCTGTGTGCCTTGTTTTTTGCTCATGTTTAATGTATTTGTCTATATTTGCCCCCCTTTTCACATGTAAAGGGCAATGGAATAAATGGTGCTATAAAAATGTATAATAAAAATAATAATAATGGAAAATCCCTTTAAGGTAAATCTAATGTTATCCAATACATCACATAATTGGCCCCCAAATTCTTTTGTATTATGTTCTACATATGTGAATGGTAATCATCACCTGTGTGATTCAGTAAGACCGTCCTCTTCTTCAGTGTGGCATCTGGGGCTACCGACAGCTTGACCCTAAGGGTTTTACTGGAGCTGGAGGAGTGATTCACTGAGGCATCAAATACTTCATATATGGTGTGTAGTAAACTTGTAATGTCCTAGATAAAAAAAGGGTTAAGAGTTATTCTGCAAAGACATAATTGCAGCTAAGATGTTCAGTCTTTTGAACTTCAGGTATCCAAAAACACCAAGCGCTAAAAGAAGTGACCTGACAATTCTTTAGGCATTTTCCGCTCTTAAGGCACTGCATACTTTACAATGCAAGTCAATAGTAAAAGTATCAATACCACGAAGATGCCCGGGTGCCGTCTTTGCTTGATAAACTGCTAACAATTTCTTCATTGTTGAATGGAGTTAAAAAAAACAACTGGAAAAAAATGGCACATGTTGGAAAAAGCTGCAAAAAGTGCCAGCGTAAAAATCATTGAACAAGCAATCAGGAAAAAAACAAAAAACTGCTTCTGGTATAAAAAACACCAAAGTTTCCCGAAGCGACTTCCTCCTGAAAAACCTAGCAGGTTCACATGATAGAAAAAGACGTTTCCAAATTCGAAGCCTAAAAAAAACTCTTACTTCATAGACACTAAAGAGACAAGTATGCTACAGCGAAAAGGTCAAGTGGTTAATAAAGTCAGCAGCGGGTGAAGGTGATCTACGCCTGGTAAACCTCATGCACTTTAAGAAAACTTCATAGATCACAAAACATTAGTTCATCTTGGTCCGATTAGCCATATTTCCTCCGCGGATAATTACAGGCCAGCCTGTCAGTTGTAGAAAGAGAACCCAAGAGCAAAATAAATTGGACTGTCAATGGAGGAAAACACTCAGCTAATTCTTTTCAACAGGAATATTAAAGACTAGCTGTTATCTGTACGTATTCACAAAGAGAGGAGTGAACGGCTCATCAAAGCCATCAGAAGCGGGTGTTTCCCATTCTGACTTGGCAATAGTCATGGAATGTGTCACCCAGTAATGAGGCATGTCATAGGCAGTAGGGAACACTATACCATCAGAAGTACTGACATTACAGGGTCACACTTCGGGTCATTAGTATTATACATGACAGCATTCTTGTACGCAAAAATGTTGACGACCTTTTAGTCACTCCATTCTCTTTTGTGAAAGCCAATATAGTCATACTTGTGGAATACTGACGTCATCGCCATGCAATTATGATCATATTAGATAAAAATGAGTCCAAAAGAATTCTGTCTAGCACCTCTAGAGTAACACATTTCTTTCAATCCCATTTAGATGTAGAGTTGGGCAACATGTGCCAGTCCAACTATCACATTTATAAAAGGTTTATTCTCATTCCCTACAGATTACAAAAATTTCATTATCAGGAGGAGAGAATTCAGGTGACCAGAGGCAAAAAATGGATCATTCATATTTTTGATTAAAAGCACAGTGCGTTTCAGCTGTACTCAGCCTTCCTCAGGTGTGCCCACCTGAGGAAGGCTGGGTACAGCCGAAATACGTTGTGTTTTTAATACATTTTTATCAATTACAGTCAATCGGTTTAGACCCGTTGAAGTGCTGAGGCACGAAACGATCGTTGTCCGCTTTTTTCACATCCCTCCCTGCACTTTTTGTACCATGTCCGAATAAAGTATTGTGACCAGCATATACGGGTAAGTGCACTTCATTTTTTTCTTTTGTTGGACAGTCAATGATCCATTTGCTGCCTTCGAGAGCGCCCGTCACCTGGATTCTCTCCTCCTACTTATCCTCTGCTGGAACCCTCCCTCAAGACTTTTCCACAGCAACCAGGCCGGCTGCACCCATCTGCAATTGTTTACGACTAGCGATGAGCGAGTGTACTCGTTGCTCGGGTTTTCTCGAGCACGCTTGGATGATCTCCGAGTATTTGTTAGTGTTCGGAGATTACTGTATGTTTTCATGGCCGCAGCTGAATGATTTACAGCTACTAGACAGCTTGATTACATGTGGGGATTCCCTAGCAACCAGGCAACCCCCACATGTACTCAGCCTGGCTAATAGCTGTAAATCATTCAGCTGCGGCAATGAAAACTTAATCTTCGAACACTAACAAATACTCGGAGATCACCCGAGCGCGCTCTGGAAGACCCGAGCAACGACTACACTCGCTCATCACTATTTACGACGTATATGGAATTGTTAGCCCTACCTGCACAACCAAGAAGGTGAGAGATATTTATTTCAATGATCATATTAATATGCACCTACTAAGCTCAAAAAAGCACTACTCTCTCCCTTTTTTCATATACCGGTAGTATAAAAATCTAATTATGGGAATATACCTCTCTTGTTACTCGTCCGCTGTTGTCGAAGTCATACAAGGTGAATGTCCACTCTTGGCGGTTATCTTCTTCCACAGAAACATCACACTGAAGTTCCTGAGAAAAATTTTACATTTACACAAGTGTCTGAATATTTTATGCCATATATGTGTCAGACAGTATATGCGGTATAGAATGCTTTAGATTTTATCTCATGATAGAAAAGTCAGTTATCTCTAAATTGTAGATTAAATTAAATGATATATGTAAAAATCAAGGAAAAAAATAAATACAGGACATCTATGGGGTAGTCAGCTACAACATTTACTTGAAGGGATCCTGTTATCAAATAAAATGTCCGTAAACTGCAGACATAGTGTTATGAGTCATAGCAATAGCTTTCTTAGAAGTCTCTCCCTAAAAATGACCTGGGGAAAAAAGGCCAAAAAGAGTCAAGGGGGAGGAGTTCCGGTTTGAGTTATGTAGTACTGGTTCTACAAGGCAGCTCCTGCAGTAGCTTTCGCATGCGCAGTGATGGAAGGTGTACTGGCATCGGCTTTAGCTGCATTCTGTCCACGTGCTGGATGCCTTTTGAGCTTATGCTAAAGGGATTGTCCAGGATTTTTACATTAATGGCCTACCCTAATCCAGGGGGGTGCAACACCCAGCACCCCCGATGATCAGTTGTTTCAGGGGTCCGCTGGAATTGCTCAGTTTCAGAGCTACACAGCACAGCTCCATCGATGGAATAGTGCCCGCAGTCTGGCACCGCACATCAACTCTCTATTGATTTAAATAGGTGGCAGATGTGAAGTTCCTGGCCACTGTACAGTGAGTGATCAGCAAGGGTGCTGGCTTAAAGTCCCGGACAACCCCTTTAACCCCTTCACCCTCGGAGCTTTTTCCGGTTTTGCCTCTTCATTTTTCGCTCCCCTTCTTCCCAGAGCCATTTTTTTTATTTTGTCATCAATATGGCCATGTGAGGGCTTGTTTTTTGTGGGACGAGTTGTACTTTTGAACAACACCATTGGTTTTACCATGTCGTGTACTGGAAAACAGGAAATAAAATTCCAAGTGCAGTGAAATTGCAAAAAAAGTGCAATCCCACACTTGTTTTTTGTTTGGCTTTTTTACTAGGTTCACTAAATGCTAAAACTGACCTGATATTATGATTCTCCAGATCATTATGAGTTCATAGACACCAAACATGTCAAGGTTCTTTTTTATCTAAGTGGTGAAAAAAAATTCCAAACTTTGTTAAAAAAATAAAATAAATAAAATTGCGCCATTTTCCGTTACCCGTAGCGTCTCGTGATCTCAGGTTAAGTGAGGACTTATTTTTTGGGTGCCAAGCTGATGTTTTTAATGATATCATTTTGGTGCAGATACGATCTTTTGATCGCCCGTTATGGCATTTTAATGAAAGGTTGCAGCAACCAAAAACATGTAATTTTGGCATTTAAACTTTTCTCTTGCTATGCCGTTTAGCAGTTAGGTTAATCCTTTTATTTTATTGATAGCCTGGTCGATTCTGAATGTGGCGACACCAAATATGTGTATGTTTGATTTTTTTTTTGTTTTATTTTGAATGGAGTGAAAGGGGGTGATTTGAACTTTTATATATATATATTTTTTTTTTACTTTTGGCATGCTTCAATAGCCTCCATGGGAGACTAGAAGCTGCCATAACCCGATTGGCTCTGCTACATACAAGCGATGATCAGATCGGCTCTATGTAGTAGAATAGCTGACTTGCTATGACCGCTGACGACTGGGTGGCGCTCACAGCAATCCGGCACTGACAACCATAGAGATGTCCAGGAGACCTCGGGTTGTCATGCCGACACACTGGTGACCCGCAATCACGTGACGCAGGTCACCAGTGTGCGTATTTCCGGCGCGATTGCCGGACGCGCCATTTAAATGCCACTGTCAGTGGCATTTAACTAGTTAATAGCTGCGGGTGGATCACAATTCCACCCGCGGCTCTTGCGGGCACAAATTAGCTGTTCAAAACAGCTGACCTGTCCCGGGAAAGATGTAGGCTCACTGCCAGAGCCCACATCAAAGGGAGGGATACCGACATCGGTGTACTATTATGCCCGATGTCGGAAAGAGGTTAAAGGGGAATTGTTACCACATCAAAAGGGGCCAGTTTTTAAATCTTATTTCTGATGCTTCCCTGTGTATGTCTGTTTTCCCTTTTTAAAAAAATCACCCATCTAGTTCCAGAAGAAATGGGCCTTTATTTAGATCTTTTTTTTGTCTTTACCAGGGGGGCATGACTTTATGATTCAAGGGACTTTGCAGAGGCATTACTTTACGCTGCTCTAAAATTACCCTCTATATCTGTAACTGTATGGAGGATTTAAAAAAACTACCAAAAAAAGCCTACTCAGGGGAGCAGCAGAAATAGAATAACAGAAAAGAAATAGCCTCGTTTGACCTTTTAACGGGGTCCTCTTCAACGCCGGGACTGCATGACCCTTGAGTAGACACAGAACACCCTCTTGACTCATTAATATAGCGTTCCCAGACAACCAGTAAGACTCACAACCTACTCATTTTTGCCAGCAATAACGTTTAGATCAACTGTATCCCAAATTTAAGGTACTCCTTAACTGTGAAATAAGAGGAGTTCATGCAAAAAACAGATGGACACGTTGTTAAGGACTGGCGGAACGCACCATGTATAGATGGTACGAAACTAGGTGCGTTCGCAGTCCGAGGTCCACCGTGCAGGTAAAAGACCCTGCAGCTAGCAAGACGGACAATATGGCGGTACACTAAAGGATACACGCGTGGGTTAAACCTCACCCAGCGTGAAGAAAGCGATCCTGTTAATCCACAGGACCGCAGTACCGCACTAGTGCGCGAGCAAGTGGTCAGCGGACTTAACCCCAGAAGGGATTGGAGCCCGATTAGACCCTTGCTGGCGTAACACCGCAACTGGGTGTGTAGAGAACTTTAAGAAGTATAAGTGCACAAGAGTGCGAGCGATGCCGCACTAACGGACGCCACTAACCACCCAGACTCGGGTATGGAAAGCGCAAGGCAGGCGCACGGCGCCGTACTGGCAGGCACAGCTACAGGACGCTGAGATGTGTGTCTAGTGCTGTAGGCTAAGTCGGGCGCTAGGTAGCAGCCATACACCTTCCGCGAACAGACATTCAATAGGGAAGGGATTTCAAAGGACGACTTGCACTCACAACATACACACATCAACAATTGTTAGACAATACTAGCGCATGGCCGTGCGGTCATGCGCAGTTTATATAGGAGCAGCACAGGAAGTGGCCACAGCACTTTTGCCCTTCTAGGACCTGCCAAGAGGACCAATGGAATGTGCTGCAGAGCCTGAGCACATGACCCTCGATCTCCAACGGGAGACCTTACGCTGGGCATGCTCAGTACATGCAGACAAGGACTTAGTCCCAGAGAAGTCCGCTCGCTGCTGACCAGTACTGACTTTAATGGCAGAGACTGGAGAAGCAGCACTAACTCTCTGAACAGAGTGAGAATGAGCAAGACGCTGGGACCGACGTCCTTGCTGAGCAGGCTCCACTGCGGCTGGACAAGAATGGGAGACCGCAGCGGAAGTGGCTCGAGATTCCCCCAGTGCAGAAGCGGGAACTCGACCCCTAACATTACCCCCCCTCCTAGGGCCCCCCCCTCCTTGGGCCTCGCTACGTTCAAAGGCAGCAATGAGCTGCGGAGCCCGAATGTGCTCCACAGGCTCCCAGGTTCTATCCTCTGGACCATGACCCTTCCAATCCACCAAATAAAATTTTTTGCCACGTACCACCTTGCTTCCCACAATAGCATTCACCTCAAATTCATCCGTGGATGAACCCGATGTCCCAGCAGAAGACTCAGAAAACCGAGACAAGCGAACGGGCTTTAAGAGGGAAACGTGAAAGGTATCGGTGATACCAAGGCGTGGAGGAATGGCCAAACGGTAAACCACAGGGTTGACCTGTTCCAGAACTTTAAACGGGCCAATGTAGCGAGGAGCAAACTTAGTGGACTCAACTCGCAGCCTGATGTTACGGGCGGAGAGCCACACTAAGTCGCCGGGAGCAAAGACCGGAGCGGGGCGCCGGTGTGTATCAGCCGAAACCCTCATTCTCTCCTTGGAGGCCCGGATAGCATCCTGTGTGCGGTCCCAGATGTCACGTGCCTCCACCGCCCAGTCTGCCACCCTAGAATCGGTGGAGGACACGGGCATGGGCACAGGGACACGCGGATGCTGGCCGTAATTAAGGAGAAAAGGAGTTTGACCAGTGGAATCGGCTACGGCGTTGTTCAGGGCAAATTCCGCCCAAGGTAGCAAAGATGCCCAGTCATCCTGCCTAGCAGAGACGAAATGTCGCAAATATGTCACCAGAGTCTGGTTGGTTCTCTCCACCAACCCATTCGTCTCGGGATGGTAAGCAGAGGAGAGGTTTAACTCTATGCTGAGTAAACGGCAGAGCTCTCTCCAAAACCGAGATGCGAACTGGGGACCCCGATCGCTGACAATCTTATCAGGCATACCATGCAAACGGAAAACGTGTTTAACGAACAACACCGCCAAGGCCCGTGCTGAGGGTAACCGAGGAAGCGGCACCAAATGCACCATCTTAGAGAAATGGTCAGTGACAACCCAAATAATGGAGCAGCCACGCGACTTGGGTAGACCCACCACAAAGTCCATTCCGACCATCTCCCAGGGCCTGTCTGCCACCGGTAGAGGGTAAAGCAACCCAGCAGGCCGTTGCCGAGGAGACCGATTCTGGGCGCAAGAAACGCACGCCTGAATGTAGTCCCTGACATCTCGGGCCATATGCGGCCACCAGTATGTTCTCGCCAAAAGCTCTGATGTCCTCTTTGTCCCAAAATGCCCCCCCACTCTGGAGGAGTGAGCCCAAGAGAGAACCTCCGGTCGCAAGTTAGCTGGCACGAAAGTCTTGCCCGGGGGCACAGACTCTAGCGAAACCGGAGCTACAGTTCTCAGGCTCTCAGAAGGGACAATAAGCCGAGGCTCCTCCTCCTCCTCCTCAGATGACACTACGGAGCGGGAGAGAGCGTCGGCACGAACGTTCTTCTCCCCGGAGAGAAAATGGAGAGTAAAATGGAACCGGGAGAAGAACAGGGACCATCTAGCCTGGCGAGAATTCAGCCGCTGGGCCGTCTGTATATACACCAAGTTCTTGTGGTCAGTGAAGACTTGGAAGGGAAAGCGAGCTCCCTCCAAGAGGTGTCTCCACTCTGAAAAAGCCAACTTCATAGCTAGCAACTCCCTGTCCCCGATGGAATAATTCCTCTCCGCTGGTGTGAAGGTCTTGGAGAAGAAGAAGCAAGGATGCTTCCGACCTTGAGCATCCTTTTGGAAAAGGACTGCTCCAGCACCAACGGATGAGGCATCCACCTCCAAGATGAATGGTTTATCTACATCGGGGCGATGTAGGATGGGAGCGCTAGCGAAGTGTGACTTAATCGAGAGAAAGGCCTTGGAGACCTCCTCTGACCACAACTTGGGATTTGCTCCCTTCTTGGTGAGGGCGACCAAGGGAGCTACCAAAGTTGAGAAGTGTGGAATGAACTGGCGATAATAATTAATGAACCCCATAAAGCGCTGCACCGCTTTAAGAGAATGGGGTTCCTGCCAGTCCATTACAGCCTGTAGCTTGGCAGGATCCATAGCCAAACCCTGGGCAGAAATGATATATCCAAGGAAAGGCAAGGACTCCTGCTCAAACACACACTTCTCCAACTTAGCGTAGAGGGAGTTTGCCCGTAAGAGGTCGAAGACTTTGCGAACATCTCTCCGATGGGAGTCTATATCTGGAGAGTAGATGAGAATGTCATCCAGATAGACTACGACCGAGGTGGTGAGCATATCCCGAAAGATGTCGTTCACAAAGTCTTGGAAAACGGCTGGGGCATTACAGAGCCCAAAGGGCATCACTAGATATTCATAGTGCCCATCCCTGGTGTTAAAAGCCGTCTTCCATTCATCCCCCTCACGGATGCGAATCAGGTTGTAAGCACCCCGCAGATCTAACTTTGTAAATACCTTTGCTCCCCGTAGCCTATCAAAGAGCTCAGATATCAGGGGTAATGGGTACTTGTTCTTAACGGTAATTGCGTTAAGACCCCTGTAGTCTATGCATGGACGTAAGTCTCCAGTCTTCTTCTGTACGAAGAAGAACCCAGCCCCTGCCGGTGACACTGACTTCCTAATGAATCCTCTTGCCAGATTCTCCTGAATATACTGGGACATTGCCTCCGTCTCCGGGAGAGATAACGGGTAGACTCGACCCCGGGGAGGCTCAGCACCAGGCAAGAGGTCAATAGGACAGTCATAGGGGCGGTGAGGCGGAAGGGTCTCCGCAGCTCTTTTGGAGAACACGTCTGCATGGGACCAATAGTGCTTGGGGAGAGAGGAAAGATCTGCGGGTACCTGTGTAGAAGCAACCTGAACGCACTCCCTCTGACATCTACCCTCACAGGATTTACTCCATCCCAAAATTCTCCCAGAGGACCACTCAATATGAGGAGAATGGTAGCGAAGCCATGGCATCCCCAACAGGACCTCATCAATTCCCTCAGGAATGACTAATAGGGAGATTATCTCCTGATGTGATGGAGACACAGATAGGGTGAAAGGAATGGTTTGGTGAGTAATCTGTGAAGGGAGTGTTGACCCATTTACCACTCGAACGGTCACTGGCTGGGCGAGCATCACCAAGGGTATTGCGTGACGCTGGGCAAAGGCGGAGGACATAAAGTTACCCTCTGCCCCAGAGTCCAAGCATAGCTCGACCGTGAGAGTGGATGGGCCTATGGTAATTGTCCCCTTGAAGGACAACTTTGAGGCAAACGTCGCCGTGTCTAGTGTACCTCCTCCAACTGCCACTAGACGCTGACGTTTCCCCGACCGCTGAGGACTCTTGGAGGCAAGACGTCCTGACTGCTGGCGAACATGACGAACCTTATGTGCACGAGCGGACTGAGACTTGGATCCCGCTCGTGTCACCTCCAAGGTCTCATGTGACTCAGATGTCTGGACTGGAGATTTCAAAGGTTTGGCGAAGGTAGGAGCCAGCCGAAACCTCTGCCTACACTGGGCTCGTTCCAACCTCCGCTCGTTAAAACGGAGGTCTATACGAGTAGAAATAGATATTAACTCCTCCAGTGTGGCAGGAATCTCCCTAGTGGCCAGAGCGTCCTTAACATGGTCAGCCAGGCCCCTCCAGAATATGGGGATAAGGGCTTTATCCGACCACTCCAGCTCGGAAGCTAACGTACGGAATCGGACGGAAAAATGGCTGACCAAGGACTCACCCTGAGTTAATGCCAGTAGTTGGAGCGCTGTATCATGGGTGAGTTGAGGTCCTAGAAAGACCTTTTTCAGCGTGCCCAGAAACAACGGAGCACTCTGCACCACATGATCATCACGCTCCCACAGCGGCGTAGCCCACTCCAACGCCCTGTCCGACAACAGCGAGACAATAAATCCCACCTTAGCCCGCTCTGTAGGAAAACGTGCAGCCAGGAGCTCGAGGTGGATAGAGCACTGACTCACGAATCCCCTACAAGTTTTGCAATCTCCAGAAAATTTTTCTGGCAACGGGAGGCGGGATAATGTCGGAACAGGGGTGGCAGTGGACAAGGTTGCTGCCGCCACGCCAGCAGCCTTTACAGCAACTGCGGTAACATCCACAGCTGAGGTTGAGTTCTCGAGAACCTTCAACCTACCCTCCAACTGCTGGATATACCGCAAAGATTGCTGAATGTCCGCCATACTAGCCAGACCTTGGCGCTAGTATTATGTTAAGGACTGGCGGAACGCACCATGTATAGATGGTACGAAACTAGGTGCGTTCGCAGTCCGAGGTCCACCGTGCAGGTAAAAGACCCTGCAGCTAGCAAGACGGACAATATGGCGGTACACTAAAGGATACACGCGTGGGTTAAACCTCACCCAGCGTGAAGAAAGCGATCCTGTTAATCCACAGGACCGCAGTACCGCACTAGTGCGCGAGCAAGTGGTCAGCGGACTTAACCCCAGAAGGGATTGGAGCCCGATTAGACCCTTGCTGGCGTAACACCGCAACTGGGTGTGTAGAGAACTTTAAGAAGTATAAGTGCACAAGAGTGCGAGCGATGCCGCACTAACGGACGCCACTAACCACCCAGACTCGGGTATGGAAAGCGCAAGGCAGGCGCACGGCGCCGTACTGGCAGGCACAGCTACAGGACGCTGAGATGTGTGTCTAGTGCTGTAGGCTAAGTCGGGCGCTAGGTAGCAGCCATACACCTTCCGCGAACAGACATTCAATAGGGAAGGGATTTCAAAGGACGACTTGCACTCACAACATACACACATCAACAATTGTTAGACAATACTAGCGCATGGCCGTGCGGTCATGCGCAGTTTATATAGGAGCAGCACAGGAAGTGGCCACAGCACTTTTGCCCTTCTAGGACCTGCCAAGAGGACCAATGGAATGTGCTGCAGAGCCTGAGCACATGACCCTCGATCTCCAACGGGAGACCTTACGCTGGGCATGCTCAGTACATGCAGACAAGGACTTAGTCCCAGAGAAGTCCGCTCGCTGCTGACCAGTACTGACTTTAATGGCAGAGACTGGAGAAGCAGCACTAACTCTCTGAACAGAGTGAGAATGAGCAAGACGCTGGGACCGACGTCCTTGCTGAGCAGGCTCCACTGCGGCTGGACAAGAATGGGAGACCGCAGCGGAAGTGGCTCGAGATTCCCCCAGTGCAGAAGCGGGAACTCGACCCCTAACACACGTAGACTGACCCCATACATTCACAGCTACACATAATACATGGAATAGTAACCCGTTAGCCACTTATATTGTTCTGGATAGAGATGGTGAATGGGAGCTTAAAATACATCAAGTTAAACCGGGCAAAGTAAACGGCTCAAAATAGCCTTCGGTTGTGTGCAGCCCAGTTACCTGCTAGATTTGCTGACTGAAATCCATTCCCTCTGGCAGTTCTAAAGAGTCTGTGTCCCCTACTGAGTTCAAAGCCTCCTGACTGTAATAAGCCAGCCTGAGATATTGCAAACGGTACCAGTCTCACATTACATGGTACTCGCAACTAGGCTGATTCTCTGTGAGAAGGTAAAACAGGAGCGAGAGGAGGAGGTCTGGATCAGAGATAAAAAGTGTCTGAAAAAAGCTCAGCTTTAAACTATCAGGGGGACACCAAAAGCATTAACATGATGTCTGTACTGGAATCGGTAAATGTGCCGCACACCGAACGGCCAATATTCTCCTCTACTACCTTACAACTGTGCGTGCGGGGAATTAAAACTTTCCACAAGATGTCTCCACCTATGAGGGCTTACAGTCTACAAAGAAAGGGCAAAGGAGACATTAGAAGCTGCTCATACTGTAGTGTGGTGGCAGCAGGGTTATTGGAGGTTACAGGCTTAATTATGAGATGAGTTTTCAACAATGAAGGTTTCATAGATGGTTAGGAATCTGAAGGGTTCAGGTGGTGAGTTCTAGAGTACAGGGGTTCAAGGAAGTAGTCATGGAGAGGCTTATGGCAGACAGGAGGAAAAGATCTTGTGAAGATAAGATGGTACATTAGGTGAGGTCTCGGGAAGTTTGGTCAGAGACGTATGGACAACTTGTAAGTTATTGTTAATATTTTGAACTTAATTCTCTAGTCAATGGATAGTCATTAAACAGATAGGCTGAGAAAGAATGATGTTATAGAGACCAATGGATAGCAGGGTCGAAGGTGGATTTGAGGGCTTCAAGAGAAGAAGATGGGAGGTCACGGTAAAGGATGCAGCAGAAGTTTAGGTAGGAGATGACTAAACCATGCACTAACATTTTTCTTGAGTCAAAGTTGTGAAAAAAACAGATTCCAGAAACGTTTTCTTTCTGTGGAGGAGTTGGATGTATGGTTTGAAAGACAGACAGGCCTGAAAGGTTAAACTCAGGCAGGATATGAAACTGGGAAAGTGAGGAACCATTAACTGTCATTGACTGGTGGGAAATTAAGTGGAACACTATCTCTATGTACAGTATACTTTATCCGTCGTAAATGCTATCAGTTGTAAAGAGGACAAACACAATTTAAGACGCCATGTCTGGCTATGATTTTTTTCACTGTAGCCACTATAGGGGAAATTTAGTATTACATGGACGCCATTCAGAGCAGATCACATATTCGTTCTGGCTCTGGCTTATACAGGAAGTTCTCAAAGGGAAACTTCTTTCATGATTTCCATATCCCATAATAGGCAGTTGGATGGATGTTGCCCTGTGTGAGACTGTCCCATAATAACCATTTAAATGAGAGAGCGACCATATACTACATGGTTTCATTGGGTTCTTAAGACCATGAGCCGCTCTAGCAGCAGATCTTGAAAATGAGGCAATAATGTTAAAGAGAATCCATCTGTAGGATCAATCCTCCTAAGTCATCTATATAGGCAAGTAGGTCATAGGAAGCTGAATAGAATGATATCTTGATATCTGCAATATGATGTCTTATTTCAGAGAAATACTCATTTTTCTAAATATGTAAATGAGCTGTTAAGATCTATGGGTGGGACCAGACCTCCCAGGAAAAAGTACCTCTAGAACTTATTGTAAATAAAGGTGGGCATCACCAGTGTAAGTCCTGTAGATCAGCAGAGAAGATTATCACCCATACATGTCTCACACTTCTCCTTTCATTTAAAACAAACCCTGGGGCAGATTCTCAGGGAGATCTATGTCCAGCCCATAGATCTTAACTGCTCATTAAGAAAAAATTGGATTTCTCTGGAATAAAACATTGGATCATAGACATCAAGATATCATTTTAATCAACTTTTTAATAGCTACGTGCCCATATAGACTTTATAGGGGGTTGATCCTACTGCAAGATTTCCTTTATACTTTATACTGCAGCCATCTTACTGAAAATATGAGGCAGTTGCTTAAACCAATTGCAGAATAATATGTTATCACTTGAAAACCTTTCCTTTTCTTTCCTGTCTATATAAAAAGTGTCTGTGAAGCCAATAAAAAAAAATATTGCAAGTGATGATGACAAAAAAAAATATTGCAAGTGATGATGACGAAGAACATACTTCAAATTTTAACTGTTTCTTTGCCCGTCCGTCTGTGTCTTTGTCTCCTGCCTTCTTGTCTTCGCAGGAAAAAAGACCCTCGCTTTTCTCAGGAGGGAGAGCAACTGCAGAACATAAGAAAATCAGGTTATGGCAATGATAAAAGCAATACATTTGCCAAATACTTCCAGGGAAAAAATAACAATCTGGGGATATTTACACTGTAAAATGTATGCATGTTTTGTGTCCAGATTAAGGTGACTGTTTACTATTTTAAAAGATAAACTTATTTGGCCCATAGTGGTGTGCAAAAAAAAGGGGGGAGAAGGAAAGACAATGATCTGCAGCCTTCACATATTGGCCAAACAGTAAGAGAGATGTTTCTTCCTGTTCAAATGGAATATATGAAGGCTGCTACCGATCAGAGGTCCCTGATTGGCTGCAGTGGTCCCTGACATTTTCCTTGTTGGATTTTGATGCTGAATTTTAGCATTCTCAGACATTGTAAGCTATCACTTCATTTGCGTAATTGTGAGATGCATTTCCAGTGCATTCATTTGCTCTAGTGTATAATTCTAAGCAAAAATGTAATATACAAAGTTTGCTCTGGTAATAATGGATCTGTAAAGCACTAAAAGCCTAATGACTTATAATCCTCTGTTGCGACAAAATTCTTTGGGTTTTTTCTTCCTTTCCATTTCTTGACAGCTTTATACTGCACTCGTGTCATCATCAGCTCATATCAAATTATTACTCCCTGTACTGGATACTATCAAATCTAGTAAAGGGGAGAATCTCCTTATAGAGATAACCAGGTGAATCCTTACACTATTCCAAATAGGTGCCAAGAGTGTCAGGAAAGCAGTTTGGATACTTCCACCTTCCCCCCTCTGATATCTGCTTATTATACGGCTGAGTAAGATTTGGAGGAGTTGTAGGTAACTTCAAACCCTTCCAAAGTCAAGATCTTTTAACTTCTGCCCAAAAATACACTTTTACAATAATGCTGTTTTCTATGGTTATCACCAGCTTGATTAAATTAGCATTAAAGTATGATTTTTACACTACGTGCCCGCATTCTCCACCAAATGAAGATTTCGACTTCCTACCTTTTATTGAGTGCAATGAACCAGTGCCCCTAAGACTTTACAACTTAATTGTTTGCCTGATAAAAGATGCTGGCACTCTTCCAGCAATGAATAGGTTAACACCCCTGTTCAGACCATCTTAAACAGCACTTTGAAGTTCTTTTTCTCAAGGCTCAAAATACCTTGTTGGACTGAGATCAGAGGGGTATTAAACAGAATCGCTAATTAATTAAGCAAAGTTACATTTTTAAACAGTGTTTGTTGTGTTAGCCAAACACCCGTATGGAAAATCTTACCCCCCTCCATCCCTCCCTGAAAACATCAAAGCGCTCTCTCCTTCACCAACTATAAAAAGATGTGGGATCTTATCAGCTTTAGACTGGATTCTATGTACAAATAGCAGCAAGATTCGCTTTTGATCAGTGAGGATGTGAAAATTTTAGCGGAACAGTGGAATCCACCAACGCTGCATATTTTAATGCGAATTACATGCTGACTTGAAACAAAGACAAATCTAATACTTAGGGATAGAACAGTCAAACACTCTTCAGTTCAATTATTATATGGTATATGGAGGTATTGTTCTGACGAGACATAAGGCAACCGACATGCGAAGAAGTAACTAACGAATAATAAGAAAAATACCAATAACATTTACACTGACATGAATTCAGCTCCTTAAAAATACTTTTCTCAAATCACACTTTAATTTTTCTGAATTTTACTGAAAACTGCTACTAATTTCTACTGTAGCTTGTAAAAAAAGTTATTAATGGCATTAAAAAAGGCATAGTAAGTAATTATCCGCATGTCTAAACATCAACAGAGAGCAGGTACGTGGTCCAACATCCAAACATGCACACGTGTATACTTATATGCACACACACATATAATAACATACATTACGTGCCTTGTTACCCAGCAAATATTATGTTCTGCTCACGTGTACCATCTTCAAGACTGTGAAGAAAGCTAGCAGCACGTGGGCACGTTGGCTGGTAATTTCGTCTAAACACTGTAGCTGCCAAGAGGCTGGCACAGTGATAGAAGTATGCGTCCAATACACTGCTGAAGGAACGAACAAATCCTGCATAATTGTGGTAGATCACAACTGTTTCTTCAGTTATGTATATAACATAAGTTGTGAACGTAAAGTGGATTGGTCAGTTTGAAAACCGTGAGGAATCCAAAATGTTCCACTTGTTGGACCAGATGGCGGGTCATCACTCGGAGGTTGATGTTAGGATATAGATCTACAAGCCGAAATAAGTCACTAATTGACCCAACCCAAGCTCAAGACCTCAAACAGGGTGTCCCGGAAGTGAGATCCAGTAAAACACCGCCAGAGTTCTTTGGTCAGTGGACCAGATGGATGGGTCAGTCTTTTTAGTAGCTGGAATACTTTCCCTCAGAACCTCTGAGGAAGCTAGACAATTAGTGAAACACATGATCTCTTTGATGTAACTTTACAAACATGTATCCCTCCTAGTCATCTACCATGATGTACTTACACCATCTTTTATGTGTACACTTTACTTCTTTTCGTCTGGTAATCCCATATTCCTAATTGTCCTCCGATCTGATAAATCCAACCGCCATAATCCTGGTACAATTTACCAGTTGACCTGTGAACTTCGTGCTTAATGTGCGGGTGGGAATGTCTAGTTTTACCTGGCATGGAACAATGTGAAAAGCTCTGGATAATGAAAACACTACCAAAAAATGACTTCAACATCTTAAAGAGGTTGTCCAACCTCAAAGACATTTTTTTTTCTTCTTGAAGTCATTTTACATACAGGGCGCACGTGTGAGGACATAAAATCGTTGCATTGATTCATGTGATTTTTAAGTCGGTCCACTTAGTTTAATTTTAAACCTTCGCTTGTTCTCGGGGGTAACTGATAATAAGGTGTCTCCATAAACAGTCCTACATAGTGACGAGACGTATCCCAGCTTCTGCGTGCTGCACACATTCCCAGCATGCGCAAGCCTATGAACATTTTGTGAATTCCTTTCCACAAAAGTGATTATCAGTGTTTTGTTTACATTCATTAGACTGAAATCATTACCCCCGAGGACGGAATCTTTTTGACAGGGATAAGAATATAATTACACACCAGAGTCCATGGACTCATGGTAAAGAATGGGCTCTCTAGAGACGGGGGCAGACTGGGACCCTCATAGAAAGTTCTTATAGCTCTGTGGTCTTCATCTTTACACTGCTTATGCCATATTTTATACCACTATTTGTGTGAGACTCAATAGTAGAAACATTCTGTATGCCACCATATGTAAATGGAGACATATTTCTGTGGGTATTGCGCCTTCATACAACTATGAGGTTGTTTGCAGCTTCTTTTTACTTACTTTACATCTATGTCAATAACATACAGTATGTAAAACTTGCATGTTGAATTTTGTAACTTTTTTTTCGATCTTTTAGTCCCCATACCATCTAAATATTCCCATTTTGTTTGTATGGGAAGATGTGTTGTCAACAATGATGATTTTTAGAGTAACATAAAATATGTGACGAATGAGCATTCGCCGATTTTCTAGTAAATTGGTGCCATGTTTCCCAAACTCATGAAGTGTCCTTATGAATGCTCATACGGGACAGATGAAAAGGATCTTTAAGATCCACTTTTCTGGACAATTTTGTTTCTTAAAATGAACGTGTCAGCAGAGTTTTGCTAAGTAAACTACAGGCAGTGTCAGGTTGGTTGAGTTAAACTGATTAAAATGATACCTGGGGTGAAGAAATCCGTCTTGTAGTTCTTGTGTAATCAGTGTTAGAAGGTTTCAGTTAATGAGATGCCCGTGCTCTGGGGCTGCCTGTGAGCAGGTTTCTTTTTGGTTTCTCTGGCCTAGAGAAGGAAGAAAAGACTCTGCCTAGAGTCCTTCCCCTGAGCATAGGCATATCATTAACTGAAAACTAATAACACTGATTACACAAGAACTACAAGATGGATTTCTTCACCCCAGGTATCATTTCAATCAGTTTAACAATGTCAACCTGACAATGCCTGAAGTTTACTCAGTAAAATCCTGGTGACAGATGTGCTTTAATTAAATGCGTATATTTTGGGCTAAAAAAAAATCACTTTTGCAATTAAGTAAAAATATTGCACCGATTGCCTCCTATGGCCTCTGTGTCTATTGCTGGCTTCAGAGTAATCTGAGACTCCATTAGTCACCTCACTATGTGGAGGGTAACTAAACATTTAAAGCTGGGGTAGTTGCGGAGACTCAGAGCTTAACCCGGAGATGGTAAGAAAATGACAGTTTTTTGTATTTTCTGCATATAAGGAAATGTTTTTGGAAAGTGGACAAACCCTACGACTCCCAACATTTGTCTCTTCCATCATCAATCAATATAATAATAAAATCGAAGATGATGGAAATGTGCGTAGGTGGCACAAGGTCACACTCAGTGCATGCTACACGGGAGGGAAATCTGATACGGGGATCCGATGGCTCAGGCTCATTATAATGTAGGCAATGTGATCTGCTCAATCATATGGAACATGATGAGAATTCTGCTGTTGTCATGCTCTGTGTGTGGTCCACACATCCTAATGAGCAAGAATTACAGCTCACGTCTGCCATATCCTCTATCATCTGCATGAGGTTTATTAACAGTTCAAAACCAGTATGGAGTATATCATGAGAAGAGATGAGCCGCCTGGTCTGCGCAATGTCTGATCAGTCCTAATAACGCACTGTGTGTGGGCAAAGTACAAGCCAGACATGGAGCACAACCAATTTCGAGCATTATCATGCGCTAGGAGCCATTACCATGTGCATAAATAAATACAAATATACTTATGCAATTCAATAATTTCTTAAGCTTTATTCATATGCATTATTAACTCATAACCATCCCTTGCTTTATGCTTTGACATGCTGGTCTCATGAAGGTTAGGATGGCGATCAGCTGTCATTTCCAGCAGAAGCAATGGCCACATATATTCTAGCACATAGAGAGGTGTTCCCAAAATGGATGACCTAAAATGATCCATAAATGGTTTATTTGGTTGAAACGTCATCATATTTGCTATTATAACAAAATAAAGTCAATTAAAGAGGTTTTCTGGGGTTTATAATAATGTAGCCAACAGCCATACTATACTCACCTCTTCCATCCCCCGCCAGGCATCACCACTACTCTGCTGATTCCCAATTATTACATTCATGTGACCCCTGCAGTCAGTTGCTGGACACAGCAGATAAACAGCATACACTCCAGCATTACTGCTGATCGTATTGATGGGCTGCAGCTATCACAGGAATGCAGCATGTATGGTCACATAAGAAGTGTCGCTGGAGTAGTGAGGAAATCAAGAGGGGGTATAGGGTTTTTATCAAGATTCCACCACTCATGGTGTCCTATGGATGACAGCTCTGCCACCCTATGGGATCGAGGGCTTGCTGAGCTGTCATTACCATGAGTGGCAGGTCCACCGTCCAATATGAGGCAGA
Organism: Ranitomeya imitator; assembly: GCF_032444005.1. NCBI lineage: Eukaryota > Metazoa > Chordata > Amphibia > Anura > Dendrobatidae > Ranitomeya > Ranitomeya imitator. The sequence continues at coordinate 112,942,456 of NC_091290.1, read as the reverse complement.
GGCGTGAGTTTTGTGACTGACAGCTCAGCCATCCTATCTGGATGGGTCTGTGGGATCTTTTGGAGGTGTCATCCATTCTGGGTGATTTCAGGGCTATTTGGCACTCTGACACTTGTCAGACCTTTGCTAATCGTAGATGTGCTCAAGTGCTGGCTTTGTGCTCTGAGTTGTATTCTGATCTCAGTTGAGGACCTTGGATTTATCTTTCACCATCTGTTTGACTTACCCCTTTGTCTTTGATCCACTTCCTTCCTGATACTGAGCCTGTGACCTGACTACCCTTTTGTCTTTCCTCTTTGTCTATTATGAGCCCTCTTGCTACAGACCCCAGACCTCTCGACTACCCAACCTCATGAAAAGTCCATTAGTAATGACTAGCATCACACTGAGTAGTGACTAGCATCACATAGAGTAGTGACTAGCATCTCACAGAGTAGTGACTAGCATCACACTGAGTAGTGACTAGCATCTCACAGAGTAGTGACTAGCATCTCACAGAGTAGTGACTAGCATCACACAGAGTAGTGACTAGCATCACAGAGTAGTGACTAACATCCCACAGAGTAGTGACTAGCATCTCACAGAGTAGTGACTAGCATCTCACAGAGTAGTGACTAGCATCTCTCAGAGTAGTGATTAGCATCTCTCAGAGTAGTGACTAGCATCTCTCAGAGTAGTGACCAGCATCACACAGAGTAGTGACTAGCATCACACAGAGTAGTGACTAGCATCACACAGAGTAGTGACTAGCATCACACTGAGCAGTGACTAGCATCTCACAGAGTAGTGACTAGCATCTCACAGAGTAGTGACTAGCATCACACAGAGTAGTGACTAGCATCACACAGAGTAGTGACTAGCATCTCACAGAGTAGTGACTAGCATCTCACAGAGTAGTGACTAGCATCTCACAGAGTAGTGACTAGCATCACACAGAGTAGTGACTAGCATCTCACAGAGTAGTGACTAGCATCTCACAGAGTAGTGACTAGCATCACACAGAGTAGTGACTAGCATCACAGAGTAGTGACTAACATCCCACAGAGTAGTGACTAGCATCTCACAGAGTAGTGACTAGCATCTCACAGAGTAGTGACTAGCATCTCTCAGAGTAGTGATTAGCATCTCTCAGAGTAGTGACTAGCATCTCTCAGAGTAGTGACCAGCATCACACAGAGTAGTGACTAGCATCACACAGAGTAGTGACTAGCATCACACAGAGTAGTGACTAGCATCACACTGAGCAGTGACTAGCATCTCACAGAGTAGTGACTAGCATCTCACAGAGTAGTGACTAGCATCACACAGAGTAGTGACTAGCATCACACAGAGTAGTGACTAGCATCTCACAGAGTAGTGACTAGCATCTCACAGAGTAGTGACTAGCATCTCACAGAGTAGTGACTAGCATCACACAGAGTAGTGACTAGCATCTCACAGAGTAGTGACTAGTGTCAGTCTTTTTATTTAGCTTATTTCCAACTTTTCACTAAATTTTAATAAATCTTCAAAACTCATCTGGAGTAAAGTTATATAGAAGAAAAAAATGCTCCATAAAGGACTGAAAAGCTCTCACAGCCAGTTGTCAGGACTAGCACACACCTCATCCTTCAGCTTAAAGGGGACAGTATGCCGCACAAAATAAAGAAAGTGCATACTTACCTCATAGACCCGCTGCAATGTGTTTCCCAGCAATCATGTGACATTTTATGTTGCGTGACCGACTGCAATCATCAAACGGAATAGAGAAAGCTGCAGCTGATAAGTGCTGATCGGCTGCAGCGGTAATGATAATTAGCAATGTATTGAGACCACTGAGAGACACAGAGCTGCTCTGAGATGGAAGCAAGCATTTTTATAAAGGGAATCTGTCACCAGCTTTTTGCTACCCCATCTGATAGTAGCATGATGTAGGGGCAGAGACTCTGTTTCCAGCGATGTGTCACTTAAAGGGCTTTGATAAAAGCACTGTTTTCTCTGCTGCAGATCTCACAGTTCTTTGAATGCTGAGCTCTGTATAACCCCGCCCACACCACTGATTGGCAGCTTTCTGTGTACACTGGGCATAGGTAGAAAACTGCCAATCAGTTTTGGGGGTGAGGTTACAGAGCTCATGAATTTGAAGGACTACATGGCAGCAGGTTTACTAGTCCTCTCTAGTGATAATCTCCTGCTGATAAACCTGTGATTATTTCAAAACTACAGCAAGCAGCCCTGTAAGTGACACATTGCTTGAATCAAAGTATCTGTTTCCACATTATGCTGCTCTCAGATTATGTGGCAAAATTATCACTAACAGCGCTGGGACAAGCTGGCCGGGGCAGCACAGCAGCAGAGAGGACCTATGGAAGAGAGGTTGTCAGGCAGTGGTTAATAGTGGTTTGCGTGTGCTTGCATGTGTATGGGAAGGGTTAAGAAAACTGTCAGCCGACTACTATCTATGGTATTTGGGCAACTTTAGAAATGATGTAACTACATAGGGGGTACACATGCCAGCAACCCCCTGCAAAAATATAAATTAGTTTCTTCACAACTACTACCCCCTGTGCATTATGAAAATTCCTAAACTGCTCTTTAGAAGATCAGTCACAGCTGGAAAACATAGTTTATTAATGGGGCGTGTTTCACCCCTAATCCATTATCTGGGGATCTGGCTGCCGTATACCTGAGTGACAAATCCTATCTGATGTATCAAATGTCAGCAATCTGCCTATACATCAGGGGAATGGTCTGGAGGATGAAAACTCAGGATCTGATTAAGAGCATGACCTCCCGAGTAATGGCTGAGCATTAATAAATTGCCATGACTGATCCTCCTGAAGATAGGCAGACTTCTGCCAATTAAAGAAGCATTAGATATACCCCGAGCCGCAGCACAATGATGTATTCTTTGTCTACAAACAGCCTTTGTACTTTCTGTTTTCCTTCATTAAAGTTACATCACACATAGTTTAGATAGCAAAAATAACATTTGCAGAGCATGTGAGGCTTTGCAAAAAAAGAAAAGGCGAACTTTCAAAGCACAGGCTGGTACTGGATCGCGTCAGCATTTCAATAAGGATTATATGCAAAACAAAACAAAAAAAATCTTCTCCAGGAACAAAAAAAACTTTGCAAGGCAAAAAAATATCTAAATCGGGTTTGCGCCGACTGCTGATTACATCTTGCCACCCATGCTCCAAGATTAAAGAAGGTTCATATTAATTATAAAGCTCAAAAGTGAGAGAGGCTTCCACTAGAACCACAAGAAGTAATCCATTTGATCAATCATTTGGGTTCCATAAATATGGATAGCCAAGTTTTATAAACCCCCTTTGCCAATTGCACGGTGTTAGGGCTAGCGGAACGCACCAAATAATTAAATAGATAGAATAAGGTGCGTTCGCAGCTCGGAGTCCACCGTGCAGAGATGGAACCTGCTGCTAAGTAATGATGGACTATATGGTGGTACAATGAGGATACACACATGGGTTAACTTCACCCTGTATGAAGCGAAGCGAACCCCGTTACGTCAAAGGGCCGTGGTACCGCACAGAGAGCGCAAGCAAGGAATCACAGAACTCTATCCCAGGACACAGGATTAGAGTTAGTGTAGACCTCTTGCGCTCGACACCACAATTGGGGTATCAGAGTAACTAATATACACAGAAGTGCGTGCTGTGCCACACTAGCGGACGCCACTAACCACCCAGACTTGGGTAAGGTAAGCGCTCTAATAGCGCACGACGCTGCACTGTCAGTCACAGCAGTTAGACGCTGTTTACGTGTGGCTTTATGCTGATAGCTTAGCCAGGTGCTAGATAGCAGACATCCACCTTTCGTGAGCAGTCATACACAAGGGAGGGGATGTTTAAAGAACGACTTGCACTCATCAACACACACATTTTCAAATGTATACTAGCGCATGGCCGTGCAGCCATGCGAACCTTTTATAGCTGCAGCAAGTACAGGACCTTCCCAGAAGGACCAATGGGAGTCTGCCACAGAAGAAGAACACCTTCAGGGCCTTCCTAGAGGACCAATGGGATTTGCTGCAGTATCTAAGCATGTGACGCCCAACCTCTAATGGGAGGTCGTCCCGTGGGCATGCTCAGAAAGGGGAAAGCTGGACTTAGTCCCAGAGAGACCTGCTCGCTGCTGAACACTGCTGGCTATAAGGACAGAGCCTGGAAGGGCAGTAGCAACCAGTCGTCCAGTATCAGCCTGAGCTAGAAGTTGGGACAGACGTCTCCACTGAGCAGACTCCACTGCGGCTAGAGAAGAATGGGAGACCGCAGCGAGATGTTCGAGGTTCCCCCTGTGCAGAGGCAGGAACTCGACACCTAACACACGGTCAATGTGGGCATTGCTTCAGTTCTCGATATAATGAAATATTGATATACTGCCTTTTTTATGTCATAGAATATAAACTGAGATTTATTCACACTACATATTAATAATAGTAAGGTTCTAATATACATCGAAAGAAATTCAGTACCAAACCCACCAATTTTGATTTTCTAGGTTTGTGAGGGGTGCCGTAAATCAATACTATATTTCCTAACATGTTTTGGTAAAATTGTTAATAATACCCACTTCCTACAGATATTGAGTTGTTCGACACTGGCACATCTTGGGTGGAAACAGAATTGGACATGTTGAATTTCAGCATACTCGATCATTTGTTCCCAGAAAAGACAAGCTGTCTGTTCCTCATAAAGAGAACACATGCACACATGGTGAAGATGAGAGTGCATGTGTTTGGAGGGAGTCTGGAAGAAGGGCTATTAAAGCCGTAATGGAACCGGTTCTTAGACTTAATAGAAGTAGACCAGACCGGCAAGAATACTGTGCTAAATTTATCAGAATGACTCAACCAACTAGACACACTAGACTCTTTTCTCTCTTGGTCTACATCTTGGATGGCAAATAGTACACATATATTTTGCACCAAAAATAGCGCACACATTTGCCATCCTTTTTTTAACAAGGGACGTTTTTAAAAAATGTCCAAAAAGGCATAGAAAATTTTAAAAGCTCATAACATTTTCAAATGTCATCAAATGAGCCTCATTTATGAACGCTGCGAAACATAAATAAGTTACCGTAAAACACAAAGGTATTCACAAAAGATTAGATTATCCATGCTCCAAGATTAAAGCAGGCACATATTAATTATAATGCTTGAAAGTGAGAGGGGCTTCCACTAGAACCACAAGAAGTAATCCATTTTATTAATCATTTGGGTTTGGCACAGGGGCTCCATAAATATGCATGGACAAATTTTATAAACCCCCTTTGCCAATTTTACCAGCACAGACAATGTGTGCATTGCTTCAGTTCTCGATATAATAAAATATTGATATACTGCCTTTTTTAATCGTTAATCAGAAATTTCTACCTTCTAGACGAAAATGCTCTTCACCGATGTTCTCCTTATAAATATCGCCAGATGGATCCTGAAAAATAGGAAATAATATGAATAAATACAGAAATAAATATAATTAGCAACATGATGATTACGGTAATATAAAAATACATTGGTGCTCCTTACACTTATTTCTTTGGCATATCCTACACAAATAATTTTGACAAAGTGGAATTTTAATAGGTAGTAGATTTTATCTTAAAAGGTTCACAATTGCCTTGTTCATCACTATTATTAAGAAAAATAGAATTTTAAAAAATAGATTTAAAATCCAATCAGATATCTTACAAGATGCATCCTAAGATTTAGATGCTTCCATATGTTCACATCTGTGGATCGCAGTGTTGGATACTGTACATTAACACCAGAATGAATGGCATTTTCTTGCTTAAATCCAAGTTTAGATCCATAAAATCATGGACACCATTCCTAAATAGTTTAGTGATGATAGAATAACTCATCAAAGACATTGTGTATCAGTGCCAGATCCTAAGTGGCGCAAGAGCGTTCCAGAAGATTAAGGCGTTTTATGCTTAGGCATGTTCCATAAAATTTTCTTAAAATTCATGGATGCCATCATTAATGACCATCGTTCGAGAGACAGGTGGACTTTTTAAAAGCTTCTTGAAGTTTTGCTAAGATTTGTCACTTGCCATTTAAGTTTCTACCAGTTGTTTCTTAGCGACAGAGAACATGGAGTAGAAACTCACCTGCGAATATAACATTTATCGGAATTATTTCTTATTCCCGAGTATATGTTTCATTAACATTTTGGTAAGATTCTTTACCAGGCAGCAATCATTCTTACATTTTATTGGATTTGTGAGAAGTCATAAATATTAATACCTATGTTAATTGATTAGATATTTCCATATGATAAATTGATTTTTGCCATGAAATAAAAAATGCGATCCAAGGGGTAACGTTTCTCCTTGTGGAGAATGACATGTCTGGCCTTGCCCGTGTAAGGAGTCTTATAAGCCATGTAATGTTCCTAAGAAGAGGCCATTTACATATTTCATCTTTTATTTGTAACATTTTTGTCATAAACCGTCTATGATCATTGCCATTTAATGCCAACAGGTCAAAAAACATTGCCTACACTTGGCTGACGAAATTCGACAGCTGGGTCATTGCATGTGTTGAGGAATGTTTGTGTTGATCAGCTTTTCCTATCTATGAATTTAAAAGCATAATAAAAAATTAAAACGACTAGAAAATGAATTTGGAAAAAGATTCTCTTACATATGTAGATATTATTAGTATATAAAGAGTTTGGAAAAACTGTAACCCGTGACTAAGGAGATTTCCAGGAATAGTGCTCATCTTACGGCTGAACTGACCGGCTACACCTGCTGGAGTCCGTCTACTGAAAGACACAACAATCCTCCGTGTGTGCTCTCCGGCATTATTTCTACGTGTCCACCGATTTCATGGATTTTCGGTAAAATGAAAAAAATCGAATCATATTGTTCAAAAAGTTTTCATTAATGTACAACATGAGCATGACGCTTTCTAAAATTATATTATTTACTAACATTCCGCAATGGCAATGGTATTGACCATAGCTTTGGATTTCTATAAATTAACGGAACACACGCATTGTATTCTACACCCAGGGCGTAAAAAGCCAAGTACCTGGATGAAACGCATAAAAAGAATGTAAACTCCATGTAGCTTGTAGCCAGTCTAGATCTTAATCCATGTTTCCGTGCTGCAGGTATAATAAAGCCAACGACTCATGTAGGCCAGCTTCATTTTTCCTGACCTCACCATACATCATGAACACATAGCTCAGATATGAATTTGGGCTTCCTTTGAAGACTTAAGAGGAAACACACTTGTCTCCCAGAAGGACAATAAAAATGCCTAGGAAAACAGGCGTTCTTTCTTTCAAAAACAGCACCACAACTGACATTGGATTGTGTCTGGTATGGCAACTCATCCAAAAAAATACGAATGGAACTGAGCAGCAATATAATGAAAAACTCATGCTGTTACCAAAAGAAAGCAGCCATTTTTTTTTAAAGAAATGGGTGAGAGTGGGTTCAAGATAGGTAATGTCGTGATGTATCGTAGAGAGTCAATATCTCGCGGTTGCTGTCTTGAATAGTGAGATAAACGTCATCTGTAAAATAATTAAACTGCACATTTGGATTTACGTTGGAGTTTCTGCTCACCACCTCCACACCAATGTGATCGTTTGAAGTCAGAAGACAATTTAGGGCAAAATGTATATTTAAAGGGATCTGTTAGGGGGATCAACTCTCCTGAGCAGCTTGTATGGGTATGTAGGTCATAGGAAGCTGAATGAAATGATACCTTAATATGTGTGATCTGATGTTTTATTCCAGAGAAATCATTGTTTTTCTTAATATGTAAATGACCTGTTGAGACCTATGGGCGGGACATAGATCTCCCTGAGAATCTGCCTCCAGAGCTAATTTTAAATGAAAGGGGATGCTACCAGTGTGAGACATGTAATGACTGACAGTCTGCTCTCCTGATCTCCATGTCTCACACTGGTAACGACCCCTTCCCTTTAAAATAAGCCATGGAGGCAGATTCTCAGGGAGATATATGTCCAGCCCATAGATCTTAACAGCTCATTAAGTGTTATTCCAAATGATGCCCTGAGTTTTTGTATTCTTTTATCTGCTATATGGATGTAGAGACTTGGGCCTTTTTACGTAGTGCTTTTTTTTATGTTTTTTTGTAGTGTGATGTGGCTCACAGGTAAAAATTTAGAGTAGCATAAAAGACTCACTCCCAGAGAATCCTGCGATTCACACGCTTTGATAAAGACTGTATAAAATAAGCACCAAATGAAAAGCCTCATGTCTCTGGAAGTGTATGGTTGATTTAAAAACATTGCAACAAAAAATGGACTACAGACGGGAGTAGTGAGAATAAAGTAAGAACAAAAATTGTCCACTTTTGACCTGGTGTAAGGTCCTCTGTTAGGCAGTGTCATTGCGGCCTTTTGCCCAGTGCCTCATCTCCTTCTTTCCACAATTACCATATTCCATTGCATTTGTGTCCTCCTCGGCCATTGTTCCATGCTCCTCCTGATGTAAGAGTGATTGACTGCACTGTCATGTTGTTAACCCTGAATACATCAATCGCGTCATGTAGATAATGTCATGCATTTTATACAAAATTATGTGAAATGTGAACCAGATACTGCGGTTTTAGTGAATATTGTAAATAGACTGTGATATGGTAGTGTATAGTATAGGGTAGAAACAAAGGGCAAAAGGCTGAGTACATTCATTTATTAGAAGAGTAACTGTAGTTAGCTAAGGCATAGGATATGATGCACTTAATGTTTGGGACTAGCCCACATTGGGAATGGGTAAGTGCTAGTGAAAAGCAGACACTTCCTGATAATTAGTCAGATAGGGAAGTACATAACCAAAGTCAAATTCAAGTTGCAGTGGGCAGTCAGCTATCATTCATGGCAGTGGGAGGCCCTACTAGAAACCCTTGCTGACATTTCTGCAATGTCCGGAGCTCATGGCTCGGTATGGGTACTATGGAAAGTGCAGAATCTTCTGTTGTATAGGAGACGATGAACGTGGAACCGTGGGAAGGGAAGGTAAAGGATCCCAGGTGGACTGCGGGACTGGATGGGAAACCCAGGGGCTGAGAGAGCCAGTGAACATGGAGATAGTCAAGGAGGAACAGATAGAGATGCTGATGGGTGCTGTGCTAAGGAAACAAGGAATGTGTGGTGATCAATAGTGTGTGTAGCAATCAGATGAACTAGAACTTTTGGTTGTTGAAACAAACTGAGTGTCCCTTAATCTATAGGTGGTGGTTTCTGAAGATGGAGACCTGGAGACGGTGAAGGTTTGCAGCCTACAAGTGAGTGTGATGCACCCCACACAAGATAGCACATTTGGACTTGGACATGATTTTCCTGTAGTGTCGGGGCGTCCAAATCCGTTGTGTTTGTCAGAAATCGCTCCCTATCCAAGTATGTTAGTGAGGCGCTTGGTGCACCCTTTGCGTGGCCGTGTAGTTCACTGAACTGTCCCACTCGCTAATTTTGCATCTTTCCGCCCTCGTTTTAATAATTGGAGGAAAGCAGAGATAGATGGAAAACATTTTCTGGCACATAAAGCAATGGATTCGGACAGTAAAAGCACGATTTTTATTAGGTCCATCTCCTCTACAAAGCAATGTGTTTGGTTTGAACCTTCATTTTAAGCCTGATATGTACACATTGGAGCTTCCGTATAATATTCATTCCAAGATAGGACGCTCATAATGAATTATATTGAACAGAAATGATATATAGTATAAAATCTCTAAAAGTACCACATATCTATGGCACACAAAAACAGGCAAATTTCCCCTCGAAGACTGAAGATTTCAGGAAATATGCACTAAATGGGTTCTTTCAAACAAGAAAAAAGTAATCCTGGACATATGGATTTTTTACCCTCGTATGCAGCGTAGCATAAACCTGGTTTCTATTACCATGCGCAGTTGATATAAAAATCCGTTACGCCTTCTTTTAACCCCTTTATGTTAAGGAAAACGAATCCTCCACAATTGCCCCTCTTTCTCACCAGCCGCCCTGCTCGCTCCATACATTCAGCATTATACATTTTAACAGGAATTAACATTCTTTTCATTCTTTCTCTATATTTTTTATCTCTTCTGATACTGGAGCGACTCGGCTGTTTTCGGCTCTCCCCCCTCGCTCCGCTGCTCAGTCTTGAAGTCCAAACTCATAACACACTTCCTGACTCTAAAAGAATTTCTTAATTGGTTTAGAAGGAGGTGTAGGGGGAGGGATGCCGAAACTCAGCAGATGCAGCAACCGGTGGAAGCGAAAATGTACTTACAATTTCAAAGAGAATATTTTCTAAAAAAATATCTAATAAAATAAATTGCACCGAAATAGGTGAAATCCACAGAGAAACCCAAATGTAATTATCTAGGTAAATCCATGTAGGCTTCCTGCCGATTATTCTACGATCTTTGTGAGTATAAAATATGCTAATGCAATCTCGGGCTTGCTATACAGATTCAATTACGGTAAATAGAATCTCCAACTTGAATCCACTTTATAAATTAGGTAACATGTAATAACATTGTGTCACAGGGCTCGACAGGATCACATGCAGCATTGCCGCAATTTGCCAAGAGTTTACAAGCTGCATAACTTGCAAATAGCCTTTAAGGCCCCCTGTTAGGCGATGGGATCTTTCTGCTGCTTGGGATAGATCTTGTCTGCCTCTGCGGTCTCCCATTCGGACTCAGCCACTGCGGGTGCTGCTCTGCATAGACATCGGTCCCAGCGCCTTGCTCAGGCTCGTGGTGTTCATTTGGTTATTGCTGACATTCCAGCCAAGTCTATAGCAATCAGCGATAGGCAGCTGAAGCTTGAAGCTCTGGCGTTTAAGTCCAGAAATCACCTTACTAAGCATGTCCGTGAGGTGGCGTCCTCTCATTTGTGGATGGACGTCAGCTGCTCTGGTGATGTGGCAGCTCCGGATTGGTCCACGGGCAAGGTCCTGTCCATCTGGACATGAGTCTAATGCATAAAAGACTCTCAGAGGTGCATGCTGGTGCACTAGTATAATGTTTTGTATGGCTATGTGAGTGAGTCTCTACAACTCTGTCTGCATGTGTTGTGTGTCTAGCGTCAGTGGGGGCAATTAGCCGTTGGCTTATCATCTGGTTCCTACATTTGTTAAGTTAGCACAGCAGAGTTCCAGAGCAAGCACAACCCTAGTCAGGGTATTAAGCTCAGGGCATCTGTTCCGTTTCTGTGTTCGAGTGACACAGCTCAGTTGCAGAGCTTCTGTTTCGTTTCTGCGTGCGAGTGACACAGCTCAGTTGCAGAGCAGCTCTTTCGTTTCTGTTTGTGAGTGACACAGCTCAGTTGCAGAGCAGCTCTTTCATTTCTGTGTGCAAGCGACACAGCTCAGTAGCAGAACTTCTCTTTTGTTTCTTTACTGTTCCTTCCTGTGGAGTAACAGAGTATGGAACTCAGCATCCTGTTCACACTGAGTGGCGTTAACCAAGTGTGTACAGGCAATTGCTCGCCGAGTGTTCGGTCATCGCTTACTAGCAGCAATTTTCCATCTCTGCACAGTGGACCCCAGGTTGTGATTGCGCTTTATTATTTATTTCATTTAGCTCAATCCGCCAACCCTAACACCCCCATTCATCATTTGTATTTTTTTAAGCTAATTTTCTATTTTGTCTTGTGGTATTAGTTGTCTTTTTTTTTTTAAAATGGCACATCTGATTTATGAATTTGTTGTAAAGTCAAAGATGGACTTTCTTCCTTTCTAGAACTGTGTTTCCAAACATTATTCCAAAAGGCACAAAAATTGCACCAAAATTTTAGCATATCCAAAAATATACCAGACTGGAGGGAAGTTGCCCCAAATTTTGTGCCTTTTTTTAAAAGTTGCAGTTGATACTGAGGTAAAAAACTAATCAAATACTCACCGTGTGCATGTGGCCTTAGCATCTTTCACTTGTACACGCCGTACAGCTAAAAATGCATCTCAAAACTGTGCCAAATCAAGGTACCATTGCATGGGGATTAAGAAATGTCATCTGCACATTGTAGAGAAAACGAACAGCTCAAAACGAATTGCGCCTGGAGACTCACTATGGATTTCACCCTTGGCAATAAAAAGTGCAAAGCAGATCAGTTCCACTTTTTTGGATTGTTTTGTAGGAGTTTTTATGTTCCTGAAGCTGCTTTGAAGAGTTCTAGACAAGCTTTATTTGCAGACTTTTTACCGTAATTGGACAGTGCCTAATTTGGCGAGGTTTCCTTCAGGATTCACTTAAAAGAAGTGACACGCACTTTCCTTCTCCGCCAGGAGTTTTTCAAAACTTCTTTAGGGAAAAAAACCTCCTCGTATGAACAGAAAAGTGGACTTATACTATGGAAATGGATTGGAATAATTTTCCAAGAGCATTTGAAGCAGTTTTTGAGAACGAGTTTCCGCTAGAAATAAATCCTGTAAAAAAACAATGTCAACATAGTCTGGAGGTATGGTCACGCAACACCTTTGTCAAGCAGATTCAACCTAGAAAACGCCTGAAAAAGCACTAAAAGATGACAAAAAGAACATATGCACAGCAATGTGAAGTCTTTTTGAACTTTTTTTTAACTCCAAAGGCGCAAAGCGATTAAAAGAAGTAACCAGACAATTCTTTAGGTGGCTTCTGCTTGGAAGCTCCTCACAGTGGCGAAGTCACTGCAATAGGCATCAGGAAACATGCCAAAAAACAAAAAACTATTTTTTTTTGTACAGAAAAAGACGAGTTAGGCTGTTAGGGGTCGAGTTCCTGCCTCTGCACAGGGGGAATCTCGGGCCATCTCCGCTGCGGTCTCCCATTCTTCTCCTGCCGCAGTGGAGCTTGCTCAGCAGAGACGTCGATCCCAGCGTCTCGCTCAGTCTGACTCTGTGCTTAGAGTTATTGCTGCGTTTCCTGCTTCTCCCATTGAAGACAGTGCTGGGCAGCGGCGAGCAGACGTTTCTGGGGCTAAGTCCTGCTTTTTACATTCTGAGCATGCCCAGAGTAAGATCTCTCAGTGGAGATCGAGGGTCACATGATCAGATACTGCAGCTAAGGTCCTTGTAGCTGCTAGGACTAAATCCTGCTTTGCACTCAGAGCATGCTCAGGGCGAGATCTCTCAGTGGAGATCCAGGGTCACATGCTCAGGTGCTGCAGCACTCCATTGGTCCTTCTTTGGAAGGTCCTAAACATGCTGCAGCTATTTAAGCCTCGCATGGCCGCACGGCCATGCGCTAGTATTGTCTTGATATAATGTGTGTGTGTAGATGGATGTATGTCGATGGATGAAAGCTCCTAAGTATCCCTCCCTAGTGTTGTTGACTGCTCGCGGATGATGGTAGCTATCTAGCGCCCGACTAGCCATCTGCACGTAACACACATCACAGCGTCTAGTTGCTGTGTCTGCCAGTACGGCGCCGTGCGCTTCCTCTGCGCTTTCCTTACCCAAGCCTGGGTGGTTAGTGGCGTCCGTCAGTGCGGCACCGCATGCACTCTCGTGCCTCTATACACTATTTAATAGTTTCCTTACACACCCAGTTGCGGTGTTGTGCCAGCAAGTGTCTAATCGGACTTCAATCCTAGTTGGGGTTGTGTTCGCTGACTTCTTGCTCGCGCTCTATGTGCGGTACCGCGGTCCTGTGACGCAACAGGATCGCTTCCTTCACGCAGGGTGAAGTTAACCCGTGCGTGTATACTTATAGTACCGCCATATAGTCCGTCTCTACTAGCAGCAGGGTTTTCACCTGCACGGTGGACCTCGGACGGCGAACGCACCTAATACCATTACACCTTATACTTGGTGCGTTCCACCAGTCCTAACATAATACTAGCGCCAAGGTCTGGCTAGTAATGACGGACGATCAGCGTTTACAGCGGTACATCCAGCAGCTGGAGGGAAGGTTGGTGGCTCTTGAGCGTTCAACCTCAGCTGTGGATGTTACAGCTGTCGCTGTTCAGGCTGCAAGTGTGGCTGCAGCTACCTTGTCCACTGCCGCCCCTGTACCGACGCTATCTCGCCTCCCGCTACCAGAGAAATTTTCTGGTGACAGTAAGTCCTGTGTTGTGAATTCTGTGGCAGAGTTCACTCCTGTGGTCACAAGTGGTACTTCGGCTGATTCTCTCTGGGAGCTTCCGTTTGTGGAGGAAAGTGGTACTGCAGCTTCTGAGTTTCCTCCCTCAGGTGATCTGGCGAGGTCGTTAGCTGCTTCTCTACTTAACTCCACCTGATGCTTTGATCCATGCTTCCTGTCAATGTTCCAGTGTTGGACTTGTGTTTCTCTGGATCATTCCTGTGGCCTGCTGCTCTGCATAGCTAAGTGCTTCTTTGCTATTTGTTGCTATTTTTTCTGTCCAGCTTGTCTATTTGTTTTGCTGGAAGCTCTGGGACGCAAGGGGTGTACCTCCGTGCCGTTAGTTCGGTACGGAGGGTCTTTTTGCCCCCTTTGCGTGGTTTTCTTTAGGGTTTTGTATAGACCGCAAAGTTATCTTTCCTATCCTCGTTCTGTCTAGAATATCGGGCCTCACTTTGCTGAATCTATTTCATCCCTACGTTTGTCTTTTCATCTTACTCACAGTCATTATATGTGGGGGGCTGCCTTTTCCTTTGGGGGTATTTCTCTGAGGCAAGGTAGGCTTATTTTTCTATCTTCAGGCTAGTTAGTTTCTCAGGCTGTGCCGAGTTGCATAGGGAGCGTTAGGCGCAATCCACAGCTGCCTCTAGTTGTGTTTGGAGAGGATCAGGAATTGCGGTCTACAGAGTTTCCACGTCTCAGAGCTCGTTCTATTATTTTGGGTTATTGTCAGATTACTGTATGTGCTCTGATCGCTATGTACATTGTGTTACTGAATTGCCTAACACAACAGTCCTGTAGGGGTTTCGTGAGTCAGTGCTCAATACTAGGGTTGAGCGAAACGGTTCGTTCATTTTCAAAAGTCGCCGACTTTTGGCAAAGTCGGGTTTCATGAAACCCGATCCGACCCCTGTGCGGGGTCGGCCATGCGGTACGTGACTTTCGCGCCAAACTCGCGTTTCAATGACGCGAAAAGCGCCATTTCTCAGTCAATGAAGGTAAACGCAGAGTGTGGGCAGCGTGATGACATAGGTCCTGGTCCCCACCATCTTAGAGAAGGGCATTGCAGTGATTGGCTTGCTGTCCGCGGCGTCACAGGGGCTATAAAGGGGCGTTCCCGCCGACCGCCATGTTACTGCTGCTGATCTGAGCTTAGGGAGAGGTTGCTGCCGCTTCGTCAGAAGCAGGGATAGCGTTAGGCAGGGTCCATTAACCACCAAACCGCTTGTGCTGTAGCGATTTCCACTGCCCAACACCACCTTCGGTGTGCAGGGACAGTGGAAGCTACATTTTTTTTTTTCCTCAGCGCTGTAGCTCATTGGGCTGCCCTAGAAGGCTCCCTGATAGCTGCATTGCTGTGTGTACGCCGCTGTGCAAACCAACTGCTTTTTTCAAAGCACAAATCCTCTTGTTCCTTCCTTTCTGCACAGCTATCTTGTTTGTTTGTCCACACTTTTTATTTAATTTGTGCATCAGTCCACTCCTTATTGCTGCCTGCCATACCTGGCTGAGATTACTGCAGGGAGATAGTAATTGAAGGACAGTTCCTTTTTTTTTTTTTTTTTGTGGGAGATTAAGATTGGCATTTCTGCTAGAGTGCCATCCCTGTCTGTGTCATCTCTCACTCAGTGGGCCATAGAAAGCCTATTTATTTTTTTGCTTGATTTGGGTTCTAAAATCTACCTGAAAAAATCACTACATCAATCAGTGGGAGAAAAATATTGGCCTCAGGGCTTGTGTGCCACTCCTTACTCCTGTGTGTGCCATCTCTCACTCAGTGGGCCATAGAAAGCCTATTAATTTTTTTGCTTGATTTGGGTTCTAAATTCTACCTGAAAAAATCAATAAATCAATCAGTGGGAGATTAATATTGGCCTTTGGGCTTGTGTGCCAGTCCTAAGCGTGCCATCTCTCTCTCTCAGATAGTGGGCCATAGAAAGCCTATTTATTATTTTTTTTATTGGGTTTAAAAATTTTCCCTGGAAAAAATAAAAAAAAGTGGGAGATTAATATTGGCCTCTGGGCTTGTGTGCCAGTCCTGAGCGTGCCATCTCTCTCACAAATAGTGGGCCATAGAAAGCCTATTTATTTTTTGGGTTGATTTGGGTTCTAAATTCTACCTGAAAAAATCAATAAATCAATCAGTGGGAGATTAATATTGGCCTTTGGGCTTGTGTGCCAGTCCTAAGCGTGCCATCTCTCTCTCTCAGATAGTGGGCCATAGAAAGCCTATTTATTATTTTTTTTATTGGGTTTATAAATTTTCCCTGGAAAAAAAAAAAAAGTGGGAGATTAATATTGGCCTCTGGGCTTGTGTGCCAGTCCTGAGCGCGCCATCTCTCTCACAAATAGTGGGCCATAGAAAGCCTATTTATTTTTTGGGTTGATTTGGGTTCTAAATTCTACCTGAAAAAATCAATAAATCAATCAGTGGGAGATAAATATTGGCCTCTGGGCTTGTGTGCCACTCCTGACTCCTGTGTGCGTCCTCTCTCACTCAGTGGGCCATAGAAAGCCTATTTTTTTTAAATTTGTTTTCTAAATTCTCCCTGAAACAATCATTTCATTTTATTTGGTTTATAAATTCTTTCTTAAAAAATCATTTTTTTTTATTACTTTTTTTTTTCTAAAGTCTCCCTGTTAAAAAAAAAAAAAAAAATCAGTGGGAGATTAATATTTACATTTGCGCTTCAGTGACAGTCCTGCGTGTGTGGCATCTCTCTCATTTGTTGCCACCAACAACAGAGTGTGTAACATTGTGCCTGATTTTCGTTGTGGTCTCACCCACCTGTAAAGGGGTAGCTAAATCATACTGAAGTTATAGCTCACCGTGTAAGTTGTGTGACAGCAACAAATACCGTTAGTTTGGTAACGTTTTTAAAAAAATGAGGAAGTCTGGTGGAAGAGGTCGTGGCCGGGGGCGTTCATTGTCAGCTGGTAATGAGGGTAGTGGTAGTGGTGGAGCATCAGGTGGTCGTGGGAAAAAAAATATTGCACCTAAGTCTGGAGCTGTGGAGCCAGGTTCGTCGTCTGGCTACACAAGGCCTCGAACGCTCCCTTTTCTGGGAGTAGGAAAACCGCTTTTAAAGCCGGAGCAGCAAGAGCAAGTTTTGGCTTATCTTGCTGACTCAGCCTCTAGCTCTTTTGCCTCCTCTCGTGAAACTGGTAAATGTCAAAGCAGCGCGTCGTTAGTGGATGTTCACGGTCAGGGACAAGTCGCTTCCTTGTCCTCTTCAGCAAAAACAACAACAGAGAAGAATGCAGCAGGCGACACAACGGGTTACTCCATGGAGCTCTTTACACATACCGTCCCTGGCTTAGAAAGTGAAGCAGTTAACAGTCCATGCCCATTACAAGTTGAATCTGACATGGAGTGCACTGATGCACAGCCACAGCCAGACTACTATGCTGGTCCTTTGACTCAGACCACAACATTGCCCTTGCAGGGTGCTGATCAAGAATCAGACCCTGATGAGACTATGTTGCCCCATCACGAACGCTATACCACCGACCGACACGGTGACACAGACGAAGTTGCACACGAGCTACAAGAAGAGGTAATAGATGACCCAGTTCTTGACCCCGATTGGCAGCCATTGGGGGAACAGGGTGCAGGCGGCAGCAGTTCTGAAGCGGAGGAGGAGGGGCCGCAGCAGGCATCAACATCGCAACAGGTTCCATCTGCCGGGCCCGTATCTTGCCCAAAACGCGTGGCAAAGTCAAAACCTGTTGGAGGACAGCGTGGCCATCCGGTTAAAGCTCAGTCTGCAATGCCTGAAAAGGTATCCGATGCTAGACAGAGTGCAGTCTGGCATTTTTTTAAACAACATCCAATTGATCAGCGCAAAGTCATCTGTCAAAAATGTTCAACTACCTTAAGCAGAGGGCAGAATCTGAAAAGTCTCAATACAAGTTGCATGCATAGACATTTAACCACCATGCATTTGCAAGCTTGGACTAACTACCAAACGTCCCTTAAGGTTGTAGCACCCTCGGCCAATGAAGCTAGTCATCAACGCAACATCCCTTCCGGCAGTGTAGGGCCACCATTTTCTGCACCACCTGCAGTATCTGTGCAGGTTTCTTTGCCAGGCCAAAGCAGTCAGGGTCAGGGAATCACCAGTTTCGTAGTAGGAAACACTGCATCTAGGGCACCGGCGGCAACAATACCATCTCCCACCGTCTCTCAGTCTGCCATGTCCACCGGCACCCCCGCTAGTTCCACGATCTCCAGCTCTCCTGTCCAGCTCACCCTACATGAGACTATGGTTAGAAAAAGGAAGTACTTAGCCTCGCATCCGCGTACACAGGGTTTTAATGCCCACATAGCTAGACTAATCTCGTTAGAGATGATGCCCTACCGGTTAGTTGAAAGCGAAGCTTTCAAAGCCCTGATGGACTACGCTGTACCACGCTACGAGCCACCCAGTCGACACTTTTTTTCCAGAAAAGCCATCCCAGCCCTTCACCAGCATGTTAAAGAGCGCATCGTCCATGCACTCAGGCAATCTGTGAGCACAAAGGTGCACCTGACAACAGATGCATGGACCAGTAGGCATGGCCAGGGACGTTACGTGTCCATCACGGCACACTGGGTAAATGTGGTGGATGCAGGGTCCACAGGGGACAGCAAGTTTGGGACAGTTCTGCCTAGCCCACGGTCTAGGAAACAGTTGGCTGTAGCCGTTCGCACCCCCTCCTCCTCCTCCTCGTCCTCCTGCAGAAGCGAGACCTCGTCCACAGACCGCAGTCGCACAACCACTCCATCCGCAGCTGCCACTGTTGCACACCAGGTCTCCCATTATGGGGCAGCTACTGGCAAACGTCAGCAGGCTGTATTGGCTATGAAGTGTTTGGGCGACAACAGACACACCGCTGAAGTTCTGTCCGAGTTCTTGCAGAAAGAAACGCAGT
This sequence comes from Ranitomeya imitator, assembly GCF_032444005.1. Lineage (NCBI taxonomy): Eukaryota > Metazoa > Chordata > Amphibia > Anura > Dendrobatidae > Ranitomeya > Ranitomeya imitator. The sequence goes on along the minus strand of NC_091290.1, from coordinate 112,923,504 downwards.
CGTGGCTGGGCACTGTAGATCTTGAGGCAGGCAAGGTAGTGAGTGATAACGGAAGGAATTTCATGGCTGCCATCTCCCTTTCCCAACTGAAACACATTCCTTGCCTGGCTCACACCTTAAACCTGGTGGTGCAGTGCTTCCTGAAGAGTTATCCGGGGTTATCCGACCTGCTCCTCAAAGTGCGTGGACTTTGCTCACATATCCGCCGTTCGCCCGTACACTCCAGCCGTATGCAGACCTATCAGCGTTCTATGAACCTTCCCCAGCATCGCCTAATCATAGACGTTGCAACAAGGTGGAACTCAACACCGCACATGCTTCAGAGACTGTGTGAACAGAGGCGGGCTGTTATGTTTTTGTGGGAGGATACACATACACGGGCAGGCAGTAGGATGGCAGACATGGAGTTGTCAGGTGTGCAGTGGTCGAAGATTCAAGACATGTGTCAAGTCCTTCAGTGTTTTGAGGAATGCACACGGCTGGTTAGTGCAGACAACGCCATAATAAGCATGAGCATCCCCCTAATGCGTCTGCTGATGCAAAGTTTGACGCACATAAAGGATCAGGCGTCTGCAGCTGAGGAAGAGGAAAGCCTTGATGACAGTCAGCCATTGTCTGGCCAGGGCAGTGTACAGGATGAGGTAGCGGGCGAACAGGAGGAGGAGGACGAGGAGGATGATGGGGATGATTATATTTTTAATGAGGAAGCTTTTCCGGGGCCAGTGGAAATTGTTGGCGCGGCAAGGCCGGGTTCTGGTTTTTGGAGGGACACAAGTGACGTGGATTTGCCTGAAACTGCCCCTCAACCAAGCACAACCACAGATTTGAGAACTGGAACTTTGGGCCACATGGCGGATTATGCCTTACGTATCCTCAAAAGGGACACACGCATAACAAAAATGATGAACGATGACGATTACTGGTTGGCCTGCCTCCTTGATCCTCGCTATAAAGGCAAATTGCAAAATATAATGCCACATGAGAACTTGGAACTAATATTAGCAACCAAACAATCAACTCTTATTGACCGTTTGCTTCTGGCATTCCCTGCACACAGCGCCCGTGATCGTTCTAACACGAGCTGCAGGGGCCAGCAGACCAGAGGTGTTAGAGGGGCAGAAATCAGAAATGGCGTTGGCCAGAGGGGTTTTCTGACCAGGTTGTGGAGTGATTTTGCTATGACCGCAGACAGGACAGGTACTGCAGCATCAATTCAAAGTGACAGGAGACAACATTTGTCCAGTATGGTTACTAACTATTTTTCATCCCTTATCGACGTTCTCCCTCAACCGTCATTCCCATTTGATTACTGGGCATAAAAATTAGACACCTGGCCAGAATTGGCAGAATATGCATTGCAGGAGCTTGCTTGCCCGGCAGCTAGTGTCCTATCAGAAAGAGTATTCAGTGCTGCAGGTTCAATACTAACAGAAAAAAGGACTCGTCTGGCTACCCAAAATGTAGATGATCTAACCTTCATTAAAATGAACCACAACTGGATTTCGAAATCTTTTGCCCCACCTTGCCCGGCTGACACCTAGCTTTCCTATGTAAAGGTCTTGCCTGTGGACTATTCTGAACGACTTTTCCAATCTCGTAATTTGCAGCACCTGATTGTCCAGCATCCGACATGTTAACACCTCCCTAAATGGCCAAAGTCCCCACACGGGGCCGTGGTATCGCCACTTGGCGCCAGCACCCGTGAGAGTACTGTTTGTCTGAAGAGGTGGGTGTGCCTGCTTTTGGTCGACGGCACTGCCACTAGGTCCCTCATAGTACAATAAAGTGTCTGGCGGTGGTGGTGCGCACCCAACGTCAGACACACCGTTGTAATATGAGGGGCCCTGGGCCTGTACCACCGGCCACAAGACAGTCCCCCCCCCAGGTCAAACAGTGCTCTACCACTTGCAAAATTTTCTCTCACAGCTCCACCAATGTTTAGTCTATGCGCTGACATCCTTCAATGCCTGGCACTGTCAATACCATTGTATTGACATTTTTCTTATGTTAGGCCTTCGAAGCCTGTCTGCGGTCCCTCCTTCCACTAGGCCTCCACTGACCTGTCTACTGCTGCCCGTGTTCCCCTGGAACCAATTTTAAATTGCCTACAGCCAGCCCAATTTATTATGTTAGGGCTTCGAAGCCTGTCTGCGGTCCCTCCTTCCACTAGGCCTCCACTGACCTGTCTACTGCTGCCCGTGTTCCCCTGGAACCAATTTTAAATTGCCTACAGCCAGCCCAATTTATTATGTTAGGGCTTCGAAGCCTCTCTGCGGTCCCTCCTTCCACTAGGCCTCCACTGACCTGTCTACTGCCGCCCGTGTTCCCCTGGAACCAATTTTAAATTGCCTACAGCCAGCCCAATTTATTATGTTAGGGCTTCGAAGCCTGTCTGCGGTCCCTCCTTCCACTAGGCCTCCACTGACCTGTCTACTGCTGCCCGTGTTCCCCTGGAACCAATTTTAAATTGCCTACAGCCAGCCCAATTTATTATGTTAGGGCTTCGAAGCCTGTCTGCGGTCCCTCCTTCCACTAGACCTCCACTGACCTGTCTACTGCCGCCCGTGTTCCCCTGGAACCAATTTTAAATTGCCTACAGCCAGCCCAATTTATTATGTTAGGGCTTCGAAGCCTGTCTGCGGTCCCTCCTTCCACTAGGCCTCCACTGACCTGTCTACTGCTGTCCGTGTTCCCCTGGAACCAATTGTAAATTGCCTACATCCCAATTTTTGTTATGTTAGGCCTTCGAAGCCTGTCTGCGGTCCCTCCTTCCACTAGGCCTCCACTGACCTGTCTACTGCTGCCCGGGTTCCCCTGGAACCAATTTTAAATTGCCTACAGCCAGCCCAATTTATTATGTTAGGCCTTCAAAGCCTGTCTGCGGTCCCTCCTTCCACTAGGCCTCCACTGACCTGTCTACTGCCGCCCGTGTTCCCCTGGAACCAATTTTAAATTGCCTACAGCCAGCCCAATTTATTATGTTAGGGCTTCGAAGCCTGTCTGCGGTCCCTCCTTCCACTAGGCCTCCACTGACCTGTCTACTGCTGCCCGTGTTCCCCTGGAACCAATTTTAAATTGCCTACAGCCAGCCCAATTTATTATGTTAGGGCTTCGAAGCCTGTCTGCGGTCCCTCCTTCCACTAGGCCTCCACTGACCTGTCTACTGCCGCCCGTGTTCCCCTGGAACCAATTTTAAATTGCCTACAGCCAGCCCAATTTATTATGTTAGGGCTTCGATGCCTGTCTGCGGTCCCTCCTTCCACTAGGCCTCCACTGACCTGTCTACTGCTGCCCGGGTTCCCCTGGAACCAATTTTAAATTGCCTACAGCCAGCCCAATTTATTATGTTAGGGCTTCGAAGCCTGTCTGCGGTCCCTCCTTCCACTAGGCCTCCACTGACCTGTCTACTGCTGTCCGTGTTCCCCTGGAACCAATTGTAAATTGCCTACATCCCAATTTTTGTTATGTTAGGGCTTCGAAGCCTGTCTGCGGTCCCTCCTTCCACTAGGCCTCCACTGACCTGTCTACTGCTGCCCGGGTTCCCCTGGAACCAATTTTAAATTGCCTACAGCCAGCCCAATTTATTATGTTAGGCCTTCAAAGCCTGTCTGCGGTCCCTCCTTCCACTAGGCCTCCACTGACCTGTCTACTGCTGCCCGTGTACCCCTTGAACCAACATCAGAAAATATAAAAATAAGTATTTTGCTTATAAAAAAGAAAATACTGGAGAGATATCAAATGCAGACATTTTAACATTAAAAACAAACACATACAACAAAAATCTGGTACAGTACTAAAAATGGCCACCAGCTACAATAACTTTCCCCTGCAAGTAGTTAACTGAAAGTTTTTTTCAATTTAAAACACAGATATGGCATCCACCGAGTGTTGTCCTGTCGCGTCTTCTTTATATTATTGCCAAGAAGATGCAAAACAATGAAAATAATAAAATCATTATTTACCAAAAAAATAGAGTAAGTCAAAACCACATTGCAAATAAACATTCATTACAAATAAAGAAGCAGGGCGCGTCCGAGGGTGAGTATATACCTAATAAGAATATAATCACCCTCGGACGCGCCCTGCTTCTTTCCGACAGCCTTCCTTCCTAAGAATCAGCCCTTCCGTGGTGTAGAGAGAGGGTATGTTACACTCCAAGGTGTTCCCCAGGTTGCCTTTCCTGAGCTTCGATCTTCATGCTCTCGTTTAGTAGTTGTCGGAAAGTAGGCTGCATTAGGCCTACAAATTGGGTATGGGGTGGATAGAGATGGTGTGTTCCACTGTAGAGAGATGGTGTGTTACACTCCAAGGTGTTCCCCAGGTTTCCTTGCCATTGCTTCGGTCTTCCGACTCTCGTTTAGTAGTTGTAGAAAACTACACTGCATTAGGCCTACAAAATGGGTATCGGGTGGAGAGAGATGGTGTGTTACACTCCAAGGTGTTCCCCAGGTTTCCTTGCCATTGCTTCGGTCTTCCGACTCTCGTTTAGTAGTTGTAGAAAACTACACTGCATTAGGCCTACAAAATGGGTATCGGGTGGAGAGAGATGGTGTGTTACACTCCAAGGTGTTCCCCAGGTTTCCTTGCCATTGCTTCGGTCTTCCGACTCTCGTTTAGTAGTTGTAGAAAACTACACTGCATTAGGCCTACAAAATGGGTATGGGGTGGAGAGAGATGGTGTGTTCCACTCCAAGGTGTTCTCCAGGTTGCCTTTCCTGAGCTTCTATCTTCAGGCTCTCGTTAAATTGTGGTTAAATGGAACAACTGCATTTGGCATACTAGTTGGTTTGGGGACTACTAACAGTGTCTGCCGCTCCTTGCTGTTCTCCTGGTTTCCTGTCCTGAAATTCCGTTTTCAGGCGCTCGTTAAGTAGTTGTTAATGTTAGACTGCATTTGGCCTACTAGTTGGGTTGGGGCCTACTATCGGTGTCTGCCTCTCATTCCAGTTGTCCTCCACTGCAATGCCCCCTGGTTATTCCTGTGTTACCAATTTTGAACTGCATTTAGCCAACTTTATTCTTTGGGCCTATATCTGTGTTTCCTCCTCATCCTGCCCATTGCCCAGTCAGTGATAGATGAGTCTGCTGGTACATTGACCCATAACGCAACATTCCCCGTGCACGCTACACCACAACATTGTGACCCTGCTGAAAGTCAGGTTGCTCTTCCCGCATACCATACCACCTTACACGGGGACAAAGAGGAAGGTGCAGATGAAAGTGCAGGTTCCTTCATCAGGTGGGGGGAGGAATACTAGTTGGCGACGTCACTGGCACAGGGCCTCTCATAGTATGCAAAAGTGTTGCTGCCGGTGGGAGGCGCCCCCGCCGTGCAAACACACCGCTGTACTTTGAGGGGCTCTGTGCCAGTGCCAATGCCAACAAGTGGGCCCCCCCTGCTTGCTCAGGTTCACAGCACTTGCAAAGTTGAAATACTTACCTCTCCCTGCTCCACTGCCGTGACGTGGTCCAGATTTCCTGGGCCCACTAATTACTTGAACCAGCCCTACCCACCACAACTTCAGCCAAATGACCCCTAATTTCAAATGCCTTCCAATTATTATAAGGTAAATTACGCTTGACAAGCTTCATTAAGAAGAATGGATGGTTTTGACATTAAAATGGGCACTCTAGGTGTTTTCCTGGCCCCCACTCACTGCAGACTATGCTGCCCCATTGACTTGCATTGGGTTTCGTGTTTCGGTCGATCCCGACTTTACGTCATAATCGGCCGATTTCACTCGACCCGACTTTTGAGATAGTCGGGTTTCGCGAAACCCGGCTCGACTCTAAAAAGGTCAAGGTCGCTCAACTCTACTCAATACATCTCAAGCTTCTGGCCTCTCGTTTCCCTACAGAGCGGGCTAAGGTGGGCTTTATCGTATCTTTATTGTCGGACAGGGCGTTGCAGTGGGCTACGCCGCTGTGGGAGCGTGGCGATCATGTGGTGCAGAGTGCTCCGTTATTCCTGAGCACTCTGAAACAGGTCTTTTTAGGACCTTGTGTCACCCATGATACGGCGCTCCAACTGTTGGCATTGACTCAGGGCTCGTCCTTGGTCAGCCAGTTTGCCGTCCACTTCCGCACGCTAGCATCTGAGCTGGAGTGGTTGGATAAGGCCCTTATTCCTATATTTTGGAGGGGGCTGGCTGACCACGTTAAGGACGCCCTGGCCACTAGGGAGATTCCCGCCACACTGGTGGAATTAATAACAGTATCCACTCGTATTGACCTCCGTTTTCACGAGCGGAGGTTAGAGCGAGCCCAGTGTAGGCAGAGGTTTCGGCTGGCTCCCACCTTCGCCAAACCTTCGGAATCTCCAGTCCAGGCTCCTGAGTCCCATGAGCCTATGGTAGTGTCACGAGCGGGATCTAAGTCCCGAACCGCTCGTGCACTCCAGGTTTGTCATGTTTGCCAACAGTCAGGACATCTTGCCACCAGATGTCTCCAGCGGTCGAGGAAACGTCAGCGTCTAGTGATAGTAGGTGGAGGTACACTAGACACGGCGACGTTTGCCTCCAAATTATTCTTTAAGGGGACAATAACATTAGGCTCATCCTCCCACTTGGTAGACCTCTGCGTGGATTCTGGGGCGGAGGGCAATTTTATGTCTTCTGCCTTCGCCCAACGTCACGCAATACCCCTGGTTATGCTACCTCAGCCAGTAACGGTACGAGTGGTGAATGGGTCGACACTGCCTGCACAGATAACCCATCAGACCATCCTTTTTACTCTGTCCATGTCACCATCCCATCAGGAGATTATATCTCTGCTCATCATTCCTGAGGGGATTGATGAGGTCCTGTTGGGGATACCTTGGTTACGGTACCACTCTCCTCACATCGAGTGGTCCTCAGGCAGAATTCTGGGATGGGGTGAATCATGTGGGGGTAGGTGTCACCGAGAGTGCGTTCAGGTTGCTACTACAGAGGTACCCGCAGATCTATCCTCTCTCCCCAAGCAATATTGGTCGTATGCAGACGTGTTCTCCAAAAAGGCGGCGGAGACCCTTCCGCCCCTATGACTGTCCTATTGATCTCTTGCCTGGTGCTGAGCCTCCCCGGGGTCGAGTCTATCCATTATCTCTCCCGGAGACGGAGGCAATGTCTCAGTACATTCAAGAGAATCTGGCAAGAGGGTTCATCAAGAAGTCAGTGTCACCTGCTGGGGCAGGGTTCTTTTTCGTGCAGAAGAAGAATGGGGAACTACGTCCATGCATAGACTACAGGGGTCTTAACGCTATCACCGTTAAGAACAAGTATCCTTTGCCCTTGATATATGAGCTTTTCGATAGGCTTCGGGGAGCAAGGGTGTTTACCAAACTATATCTGCGGGGTGCTTACAACCTGATTCGCATCCGTGAGGGGGACGAATGGAAAACGGCGTTTAACACCAGAGATGGGCACTATGAGTATCTGGTGATACCCTTCGGGCTCTGTAATGCCCCAGCCGTTTTCCAAGACTTTGTCAACGACATCTTCCGGGATATGCTTTCCACCTCGGTTGTAGTCTATCTGGATGATATTCTCATCTTTTCTCCAGATATTGACTCCCACCGGAGAGATGTTGGCAGAGTCTTCAACCTCCTACGGGCAAACTCTCTTTATGCAAAGTTGGAGAAGTGTATGTTTGAGCAGGAGTCTTTACCGTTCCTGGGCTATATCATCTCCGCCCAGGGATTGGCTATGGATCCTGCCAAACTACAGGCTGTGATGGACTGGCAAGAGCCCCATTCTCTTAAGGCGGTGTAGAACTTTATGGGGTTCATTAATTATTACCGCCAGTTCATTCCCCACTTCTCAACTCTGGTAGCTCCTTTGGTAGCCCTCACCAAGAAGGGAGCAAATCCCAAAGTGTGGTCTGAAGAGGTCTCCAGGGCCTTTTCTTCTACTAAGTCTCATTTTGCTAGCGCTCCCATCCTACATCGTCCCGATGTCGATAAGCCGTTTATAATGGAGGTGGATGCCTCTTCCGTTGGTGCTGGAACAGTCCTCTTCCAAAAGGATGCTCAAGGTCGGAAGCATCCGTGCTTCTTCTTCTCCAAGACCTTCACACCAGCGGAGAGGAATTATTCCATCGGGGACAGGGAGTTGCTAGCGATGAAATTGGCTTTCTCAGAGTGGAGACATCTCTTGGAGGGGGCTCGTTTTCCCTTTCAAGTTTTCACAGACCACAAAAATTTGCTATATTTGCAAACAGCCCAGCGGCTAAATTCTCGCCAGGCCAGATGGTCCTTATTCTTCTCCCGATTCCACTTCACCCTCCATTATCTCGCTGGGGAGAAGAACATTCGAGCTGATGCCCTTTCTCGCTCTGTTGTGTCATCTGAGGAGGAGGAAGGAGAGCCTCGGCTTATTGTTCCTTCTGAGAGCTTGAGAACCGTGGCTCCGGTGTCGCTTGAGTCTGTGCCTCCGGGCAAGACTTTTGTGCCCATAAATTTGCGACCGGAGGTTCTCTCTTGGGCTCATTCCTCCAGGGTGGGTGGACACTTTGGGACAAAAAGGACATCTGAGCTGCTGGCGAGGACGTACTGGTGGCCGCATATGCTCCGAGATGTCAGAGATGACGTTCTGGCGTGTATCTCATGCGCCAAAAATAAGTCTCCTTGACAACGGCCGTCTGGGTTACTCTATCCCTTGCCGGTGGCAGACAGGCCCTGGGAGATGGTCGGGATGGACTTTGTAGTGGGTTTGCCCAAGTCTCGCGGCTGTACCGTCATTTGGGTTATTACCGATCATTTCTCGAAAATGGTGCATTTGGTGCCGCTCCCACGGTTACCTTCTGCACGGGCCTTGGCAGCGTTGTTCATAAGACACATCTTCCGCCTACACGGCATGCCAGACAAAATTGTCAGTGACCGGGGTCCCCAGTTTGCGTCTCGGTTCTGGAGAGAGCTTTGTCGTCTTCTCAGCATTGAGTTAAATCTCTCTTCCGCATATCATCCCGAGACGAATGGGTTGGTAGAGTGGGCCAATCAGACTCTGGTCACATATCTACGACATTTTGTTTCTGCCAGGCAGGATGACTGGGCATCTTTATTACCATGGGCAGAGTTCGCCCTTAATAACGCTGTAGCTGACTCCACTGGTCAGACACCTTTCCTCCTTAATTACGGCCAGCATCCGCGGGTTCCTGTGCCTATGCCCGTGTCCTCTGCTGACTCCTGGGTGGCAGACTGGGCAGTGGAGGCACGGGACATTTGGGACCGCACTCAGGATGCCATTTGGGCCTCAAAGGAGAGAATGAGGTCCTCCGCCGATGCACATCGGCGCCCTGCCCCGACCTTTGCTCCTGGCGATTTAGTGTGGCTCTCCGCCCGTAACATCAGGCTGCATGTAGAGTCCACTAAGTTTGCACCTCGCTACTTGGGTCCCTTCAAAGTTCTCGAACAGGTTAATCCTGTGGTCTACCGTCTGGCCCTTCCTCCACGCCTTGGTATCACCGACACCTTTCATGTGTCCCTCCTTAAGCCCGTATACATGTCCTGGTTTTCTGAGTCATCTGCCGGGACATCGGGTTCGTCTACGGATGATTACGAGGTGAACGCTATTTTGGGGTACAAGGTGGTACGTGGTAAAAAATTCTATTTGGTGGATTGGAAGGGTTATGGCCCTGAGGACAGGTCCTGGGAGCCTGCTGAGCACATTCGGGCTCCGCAGCTCATTGCTGCCTTTGAACGTAGCGAGGCCCAAGGAGGGGGGGGTCCTAGGAGGGGGGGTAATGTTAGGGGTCGAGTTCCTGCCTCTGCACAGGGGGAATCTCGGGCCTTCTCCGCTGCGGTCTCCCATTCTTCTCCTGCCGCAGTGGAGCTTGCTCAGCAGAGACGTCCATCCCAGCGTCTCGCTCAGTCTGACTCTGTGCTTAGAGTTACTGCTGCATTTCCTGCTTCTCCCATTGAAGTCAGTACTGGGCAGCGGCGAGCGGACGTTTCTGGGGCTAAGTCCTGCTTTTTACATTCTGAGCATGCCCAGAGTAAGATCTCTCAGTGGAGATCGAGGGTCACATGATCAGATACTGCAGCTAAGGTCCTTGTAGCTGCTAGGACTAAATCCTGCTTTGCACTCTGAGCATGCCCAGGGCGAGATCTCTCAGTGGAGATCCAGGGTCACATGCTCAGGTGCTGCAGCACTCCATTGGTCCTTCTTTGGAAGGTCCTAAACATGCTGCAGCTATTTAAGCCTCGCATGGCCGCACGGCCATGCGCTAGTATTGTCTTGATATAATGTGTGTGTGTAGATGGATGTATGTTGATGGATGAAAGCTCCTAAGTATCCCTCCCTAGTGTTGTTGACTGCTCGCGGATGATGGTAGCTATCTAGCGCCCGACTAGCCATCTGCACGTAACACACATCACAGCGTCTAGTTGCTGTGTCTGCCAGTACGGCGCAGTGCGCTTCCTCTGCGCTTTCCTTACCCAAGCCTGGGTGGTTAGTGGCGTCCGTCAGTGCGGCACCGCATGCACTCTCGTGCCTCTATACACTATTTAATAGTTTCCTTACACACCCAGTTGCGGTGTTGTGCCAGCAAGTGTCTAATCGGACTTCAATCCTAGTTGGGGTTGTGTTCGCTGACTTCTTGCTCGCGCTCTATGTGCGGTACCGCGGTCCTGTGACGCAACAGGATCGCTTCCTTCACGCAGGGTGAAGTTAACCCGTGCGTGTATACTTATAGTACCGCCATATAGTCCGTCTCTACTAGCAGCAGGGTTTTCACCTGCACGGTGGACCTCGGACGGCGAACGCACCTAATACCATTACACCTTATACTTGGTGCGTTTCGCCAGTCCTAACATAGGCAATCGCCTGTGGTGTTTTTACTGAAGTACTGAAGTTTCTTTTCAGACATCTTTTCGCATGTGTTCGGTGGAGGCCTTGATGCTGGCGTTTTTTTTTATACATTGCAGTGCTGCATGATTCATGGAATACTCTGCATGTTACTACACCCAAAAAAGATTTCCCTTATGGAGGAAACCTCTTTTCCATTTATTCTTTTTTTTTTTTAAATATATATTCACGGCAGAATAGTTAGCAAAAGTTTCTACGACTGAAAATCTTTTCCAAGCATCTCAATGAGGTTATATATTAAAAAGAAACAATCCCACAGATTAAAGATTTTTTTCTCTGTTTAGTTACCAATTAATGTGTAACTAATTACATTCTTAAACACCGATCATCTGCCTCGGATTGATGTCTTTTCAACCATCTGCAGCAATCGCATTAAAAAGTCAGGTGTGAAATCTCTACGTTCGTTAATCTGCACAACCTTCGCCATTAAAATAAACATTAAAGGGACCACAGACCCTTTAAACTCTCAAGTGATTGTGAAAATAATTCAATGGGAACTCATAACATAACACTTCAATGGGTTTGCGCAGAAAGCCAGCTTTTGTTTTTTTTTCTCCCTTTCAGCCAAATGAAGCGACTCCTAGGGATTTTATTTGTAACAGGATTGCTTTTATTCACCGTAGGAAGTCTTAGCACAAATCTGTTCAGTACATACACTTATTCAGCTGGGGTAAAATACTAGAGCAGCTCGTCTACATACATTCCAAGATGACAGCGAGATAACTACGTCTGGCTCCACTTTTGGACAGAGGGAGTATCCCCTTATAAGTTGCCTTTATGGGTTAAAGATAATAAGTGTTTTTGAAAAATGTATGTAGCACATAAAAGTGGAAATGCAAAGTCTGACTTTTTTTGGTCTACGTTAAGTTAAGCCCTATTTGAGCACATTGCACAAGAGATTCCCAATGTTTTCCAGGTTGTAAAACAAGTTATAGAAATCGAATTATACCAAGTGTCAGTAGGATAACACTCCGCATACAAGTTTAAGGCAAGGGTCTCACAAAAGTATTTTCTCTCATCCCAGAGAATCGGGCAGATTAGGTTAAGCACAGTGATCAGACTCGGATCAGAGTCTGATCATAGTGTGATCCAACAATCTCGAGAAAAACCATTTCTCCATCTTCTCCATTCTGTTAGTCTGTTAAAATCAGACTGCACTCAGGTGTCATCCTAGTTCAGTCCGATGTTTTCCACGGACTCATTGATTTGCATGGCCGCGTGTGAATCGGCAATCGTATCCAAATCGGGTTTGCTGCAATTTTATCCTCAAGCCGGCTCGGTCCGAATACAATACTGGTCATGTGCATGTCCTCATAGAATAACATTGGTCTGAGTGTAATCCAATGTTTTGCCTGATTGCACTTGGACCGAATATACAGTCGTGCACAAGCCGGTTGTCTTGGGAAAACAAATTATCATTTATGCTCAGGATAGGTGATAATTTACTGATCAGAGGGGGGCCAACCACTGTGTCCAACTTCGAACTTCAGAACAAGGAATGTCTATCCTCCTTGATGGGGCACTTTTATCCAAGCTATAATGCAGAGTGGCAAGTCAGAAGCCAAGCCGCTGCTTCATTCATTCTCTAAGGGACTGCTGGAAAAGGCAGAACGTAGTGCCCTGCAGCTCCATGAGGAATGAATGGAGTGGAGGTTGAGAATACGAACAACAACAGCTACATTTTGATGTGAATAAATGTATCCCATTCTGACAATCCATATGGGTCCAATTGGTCGGATCCCCACCGATATACCAGATGATTGAAAGGACTCCTACTCTACCTTAGAGAACAGAGAAGATGTCATTTGATGGCGTCTACATCCTCTCTCTCCTGCAACAGGTCTAGACAGAAGTATATAGTTATTCTTCTTCCTTATGTCTTTGGCACAATGTGGTATGTTGAGACCAAAACAGGTCTAGACAGAAGTATATAGTTGTTCTTCTTTCTTAAGTCTTTGGCACAATGTGGTATGTTGAGACCAAAAGGGTGAGTCCACAAATGGCAGTTGGCCGCATGTGTTCGAATCTCTTCTCATCGCGATTGGCAATTTCCACAGGATTTTGTTTCCTACCCATTGGTCTGCCAAGGGACAAGCCATAAGAAAATGTTCGCTGAGGGCACGTCCACATGAGATGATAAAAAATGTCAACACCAATACCGCCCAAAGGTGGATTTTTCCTTTTTGCATTGATGTATTTAAAATCCCTCCTTGAGATATGTGCAATCTGTGGTAAAAACCTCAATCGGAAATTGAATACCGTGGGTTTAAAAATCTGCATCATAGATAAATTTATGTGTGGAATAATCCTACCGCATGTGGATGAGATTTGTTCAAATCTCATCCACATGGCTGGTACTGTCATTTTATTCCAAATGGAGGTAGTCTTAAAGTCTTCATTATTCATAGCATGACATAAGAGAAAATGGTAAAATACTGCAGCTGAAAGTGTTATTTTAACAATGTTAAAAGTGAGGCCCTAGTGTGGGGTAATAAAGTGAGTCTTACCTGTGGGTTCATAGTGTGAGTCTCAACTGTGGATCCTAGAGCTAGTAGCAACTGTGGGGTCCTATTGCAAGTCACAATTCTGAGATCCTAGGGTAAATCTCCACTGTGAGTCCTAGAATGAGTGGCAACTGTGTGGTCCTAGTGCAAGTCTTAAACTGTTGGTCCTAGTGTGAGTCTCATCTGTGGAGTCCTAGTATGAGTCTCAATTGTGGGCCGTAGTGCAGGTCCCAAACTGTGGCATCCTAATTCTAGACTTAACTGTGGGTCGTAGAGTGAGTTGCAACAATAGGGTCCTAGTGCAAATCTCAATTATGAGGCCCTAGAGAAAGTCTCAACTGTAGGAACCTAGAGAGAAAGAGTCTCAACTGTGGGACCCTTGAGAGAGTATCAACAGTGAGGCCCTTGAGAATTTGTCAACTATGAGGTCCTAGAGTGAGTGATAACTGTGGAGCCCTAGAGCGAATGTCAATTGTTGGGCCCTAGAGTGAATGTCAATTGAGAGACCCTAGAATGAGTGGGACCCTAAAGAGAGTCTTAACTGTGTTGCCCTTTAGCAAGTGTCAACTATGGGGTCCTAGAGCGAGTGACAACTGTGATGCCCTAGGGCGAATGTCAACTGAGGGACCCTAGAGTGAGACAAAATCATGGAATGCTACAGCGAGTGTCAACTGTTAGGCCCTAGAGTGAGTCCCAGCTGTGGATCCTACAGAAAGAGGTAACAGTGGAGTCCTAGAATGAGTGTCAACGGTGGGATGGATCCTATTGCAAATGGCGAGTGGGATGGATCCTATTGTTCAGGTAATAGAGCAAACCCCAGCTGTTGAGTTCAAGTGAGAGTCCGAACTGTGGGGTCCTAGCATCAGTCCTAATTGTGGGAACCTAGAGCAAGTGTAAACTGTAAACTTCTATAGTGAGTGTCAATGGTGGTATGGATTCTAGTGTGTGACAACTGTGGGGTCCTACAGGGAGTGGTAACTGTGGTGTCCTAGAGCGAGTCCCAATTGTGAGGCCTTGTGCTTGTCTCAACTGTGGGGCACTAGAGAGAGTCTCAAATGGTGGTTATATTTTTGCTCTAGATTGAAACTCAAAGGGGTTAGTCTTATCTTATAAATGGGTATTATTGGTTAGAGATTGTAAACACAAACAATTTTCTTTTGCTGACAGCCTGTTACCTTGGTGACAGACCACTGCTGCTAGACAGCAGAACATGGCCCATGCTTACAAGCTTCTTTCTATTGAGCTTGTTTTGAAGCTGGTAAGTATGGCGGGAGTTCACTGTAACCTCCTAATCCTGGCCAGCTTCAATGCAGTGCTTATAAACTAAAACACAGCGGTGGTCGGTCTCCTAAGCAACGAGAGGTAAAAAAAAATGCTAAAATCTCAGTAACGGCTGCAAATTTTAGTACGCAGTAAATTGCAAAAGTGCACTATCCAAACATATCCATCTATGAAGATGGGAATAACAAGAGTGTAAATGGGTATTAATAAAATATGAACTGCAGTGGAATTCCTTTGGCTTTTCATAGATCTTAAAGACTGCTTATACTATCCGAGAGAAACTACAAAGAACAATGGCAGAGATGAGTAATGTACCAATTTTTGGTCACCCTTACGTTATAAGTTAGCTTTCCAAGAGCGCTGCTATTTACTACTATGAAATAAACTAGAAATTCTTGTACAGAGGCCAAAGTGATGAAAGCACATGTTGGATGCTCCAGGTCATTTGGTCTTTTTTACTTATGAAAATGTTATGGTTGTGCCAAAACCTCTTTATAAACATGAGAACTGTACCTTTAAATATAAAAAATGCATAATATCCCCTTCTTCAATGTCTCAGTGTTCCACATTCCTGCGTCCTCCCACCCTCTCCCTGT
The DNA here is from genome assembly GCF_032444005.1 of Ranitomeya imitator. Classification (NCBI taxonomy): domain Eukaryota; kingdom Metazoa; phylum Chordata; class Amphibia; order Anura; family Dendrobatidae; genus Ranitomeya; species Ranitomeya imitator. The sequence goes on along the minus strand of NC_091290.1, from coordinate 112,908,279 downwards.
CCTGTCCTCCTCCATACTGGCATCTGTGTTTGTAATCAGCAGGGCAGCAGTTAGCCAGGCAGATGAAAGAAAGAATTGTCTCAGGCTTCCAAGCTTCCTGGATAGACCACTTCACTGATCAAAGGAAGAAGGCACTGCTGTTTGCTTTTTGTTTCCCTTAATAAAGCCCCATTAAGTGATCCCCACACATTTTATAAACACAACTTCAATTCAACATCCACACAAAGAAGTTTTCAGTTTTGCCACTGTCTCCGTAAGTCTACAAGTTAAACCTCACTTATCACCCATGTCATGCCAAATGAACAATACCAATTATATGGTTTATGACAAGACACCTGCCCTGGTGTACTGATCTGTTAATTAAGTAATTTCTCATTAATAAGACACGAAAACCCATCTTTACCATTCACAAGCTTCTAATGTGATTTTACCAGTCATTTTTCTACCCACTCGTGTTTTTTGAAAATGTGTCAGTGATTATGCCCAGATTTATTTCGGAACATAAACAGGGTAAAATCACCATTATTTAACGTATAGACTAGATAGAAAAAAATAAACATGTTAAAATGCAAGATTTTTTGTCATATCAAGAAATAATACCAAGAACAACCATTTCAGAACTTTTTTCCACCATAATCTGCATAAATCAATTGAAAAACTAATATCATTTTGAGGTGGAAAATAAGAATCACAAAACTAAAATAATGTGGTTACATAAGAGTGAACACCCTCTTATAATTGGGGATGTGGATGTGCTAAGAATTAACGGATTACATTTACACTCATGTTACATAGTAATCAGCGCACAGCTGCCATAATTTACAATGATTCTGATTAACCTCGTAAAAAGTTAAGCTGTTCTAGTAGGACATCCCTTGCATTTTCTCAATTGCATTTTACAACAAAACTCATGGTCTGTAAACAGCTTGAAACACAGCAAAGGATTCTCATTGTTGAATGTTTTGTACCCTTCTCCTGATTGATAACTCTCGATATACCATGGAACAATGTGAAGATAGTCATCAAAAAGTGGCTTAAATTTGACACAACAGTGACGTTACCTAGTACTGGCAGTTCCTCCAAAATTGCTCAATAGACAACAAGAAAATTGGTCTGGGAACCTGCCAAGAGGCATACAGCAACATTAAAGTTGTTGCGAGAATTTCCGGAAAGTAGTGGTTGTGTACAGAGTGTCACAACAGTCTCCTGTATTTTTCATATGTCTGGCCTGTGGTGTAGGGTGACAGGTAGAGGCATTTTCTTACAAAGAAAAACATTCAAGCCATAATTTGCCAAAGTTTGCCAAAAGAATGGGGGAAACTGTGTTATGATCTGATATGCCCAAGGTTTAATATTTTGGCTATAATTCTAAAAGATTTGTTTGGTGCAAAAACAACACTGCGCATCACGAAAAAAACACTATACCCACAGTGAAGCATGATGGAGGCAGCATAATGGTTCATGATGTTTTTTGACAGCTGGAACTGGGGGTTTAGTTAAGGTGGAGGGAAGAAAACCTTCAAGCCTCTGCTAAAAATCTGAAGATGAAGGAGAATTTGACCTTTCAGCACAACAATGACCCAAAGCAAACCTCTAAATCAACCAAAGAATGGCTTTGCCAGAAAAAGATTAAGTTTTGGAATGGCCCAGCCAGAGTTCAGACTTGAATCCAATTGAAAATCTGTGGGTGACCTGAAGAGGTACTGTATACATAAGATGCCCTCACAATCTAACAGAATAAGATTGGCAATTCTAAATGTGCCGTGCTGACGGATTCCTTGATTGAAAGACTGAATGCAGTCATACCTTTTTTAAAAAGTACTTCAGTCAAGTAATAGTTTTAGGAGTGTGCATATTTATGAAACCACATTAGTTTAGTTTTTTATTTTAATATTTTTCAGTTGAATTGTACAGATTATGAGTGACATTAAAGGTGGAAAATGTTCTGAAATGATTCTTCGACGTATGTTTTTTTTTTACATGACAAAATCCTGGCATTTTACCGGGGTGTGTAGACTCTTTATATCCACTGTACAAAGTCAAATAAACATTGTAAAAATTAAAATTCTGTTTCTCGAAAATATAAGACTGGTAAAAGCTCATCAAAACTCTACTCCTGGCATGCCGTTGTCTTTTTATGATAGCTTTGTAATCGTCATACACAGTATAGTATCTCCGCAGCTACCGCTTTTGTCGACCTGTCGAATAAACTGCTTAGCGGATAAGAAATACGACCTCAATGAATTTACATATTGGAATAATTATAGTCATGAATAAAAAGACGATGTACATATTTAATCAGATGAGAAATTAATCATTCTAGCAAAACAACTCAATTAGCTTCATATGTCAGAGATGAAAAATAAAGCCACTAAAAGGCACAAAAGAGAAAAAAGAGCTGATGACATATTGATAAAGCACTAATCTCAATATCTGGGTGTCAGTAACGGGGACATGGTATGAAGATCTAAACTCCGCATACCAGCAATCCGCAAACACAACGACAGATCTCATTGATCCATGGCCAACAATTACTGGCCGTCGTCCCAGAGCCTATTTCAGTATCAGACTCTGGACTGCAATCAAGACTCTACAAATGAGTGTTCACCGTCCAACTCGTGTGAGGCCATGATAGTGTGGCAGGTGTGTGTCTGTGGGACAGCTAATAGCTTCACATTGTGCTCCTCTGTCAAAATGTTTTGCCGCCAGCAGACGTAGTGTTTGTGCAAACAATGAATATCATATGGTGAGTTTAGAAGGCGGTGGAGAGGATGTCTTTATGACATTTCTGTTGTTATCTCCATAATCCCTCACGAAAGTCTTTCATCTTATTTTCTATACTAAAGTCGTCACACAGGGAATGAGATTTTATAAATTCTTAACACCTCCCCTGCTAGGATGAAAGGTCACCACCACTGATCCCATAACCCAGGATGCAAAAGAGCATAGCTTGCAATTTCAGCCCAAGCTCCTTGTGGGACAATTCGATGATTGTAGGTCATCAACTAGTTCTTCTAAAGACTTTCATTGACACAAATACATTTTCCTAAAGTGCCAATTTTTGTGACGTATCTCAGTTTAAAAGATGTATTCAAAGATCTTTTGATAACAGAATTTACCTTTCCTCCATTAAGAGCTTGTTTACATTGGATGACCTGCAGCATTACGATCGGCTACAAGTTTCCCAACGTGGTAGATTAGCGCTTGATATGCACACAGAACAATCAGAAATAGATAGTTCTGTGCACATAAACTATCACTGCTCTCGGCAGCACATGTTGGGTTTACAAAAGATGAGTGCTGCTGAGATTTTTTTTAAGCAAGCTTAAAGAGGTTGTCCACTACTTTAACACTGAAGACTGAATCCATAGGATAGGTCATCAATGTCTGATTGGTGGGGGTGCGACACACGGTACTCCTATCGATCAGCAGTTACCGGCCTCGGCAGAGGCCAAACTGCTCAGTTACAGAGCTGCAAAGCTGAGCACTTCAGGCTGCCAATGACACCGGGTACATATGATTGGCAAGGGTACTAGGTGTTGCACACCAACTGATCATTCATTGATGACCTATCCTAAGGATTGGTCATCAATGTTAAAGTAGTGAACAACCTCCGTAAAGATTGTTTCTACGGATGAATGAGTGTTTTGCTTGTTCGTAGGGTGAGTGGCAGATTGTTTTGCACTGTACGATTATCAGAAATTTTTTTTTAGTAATACCAATAATTAATTATGCAGTGTAAATGCACCTTAAGAGATTCTTGTTAATGAATGCAACTTGTGATATCAACTAGTAGCAACCAAGGACATTTTTTAAACAATGCTTAATACATTTTATTACTTCGAAGATCATTACGGTCATCACAAAAGACATACGGTACAAATGATTTGCTCTAATCAGTAGAGCCAATAGTTGGTAAATTATGTTAACATTTCCTTTTTTTTTTACGTAGACAATAAGGGTCTTGGATTCTTGAGGTCTCCATCGGCAAAAAAAATGCAAAAACAGCCAAAATGACTGGTCATTTCAGGCATATCAGATTGTCAATGGGGCTAATCAAAAACCCAATGTCTATGTCTATCTTCTAAAGGAAACTAATCATCTGTCCAAACTGTGGGCAGCATGAATCAGAGCCTGACAGCGTGATTGCAGCTAGGTATATTTTTCTCCAGCTTTTCGGAGAAAATATACTTTAACAATCTGACTGGGGAGCATAGCCGGAGACGAGACTATTCTGGTGCCGCCCATGTCTGTCTTTTCCCAGAGCTTCCTTAGGTGATCGGCATGTGTCCCACTATGTGAGCGACCTGTCAATCACTTGCAGCAGCACTGGGAGATGATGGCTGGGGGTGATGCTGAACTAGTCTGGAACCAGGCCGGATCTTCAAAGTATATTTTTTCGAAAACATTGGAGCATTTCAAAGAATTATATACCTGGCTTTAATAGTGCAGCCTGGCTTCCCGTGGTTTGGGCATCATTAATTGGATAAGTTACTAATGTTTTATCACTTATGTAGGGGATGCTGAAGACTAAATCATAAAAAAAAAAACCAAGAAACTTTATTAAGTATATAAATATTAAAAAGGCCACCAAACCTGTGGCTGCACCAAACAAACAAAAAACACACCGTGAAAAAGCTAGTGTATGGGGAGAGGAAATCCCTAGAACGTATCTATACTGATAACTGCCTAGCAGCGGGGGTTGGTGCCCTAGGGGGAACGTTATGGCGCCCCCGCTCAACGACGGCTTACCCTAGAATCCCTGGATAGCCCTAATAATACCAATGGGTCCCTCTACCCGCACAATGATGATATGCTAAAGGTACCCCTAATAGGCTAGACAGATGACAAACCTATCCATAGGGAAACCTACACCCTTATGGGTCACATAAATGCTCATCAGGAGGCCCGATACATTAGTCATGTGTCTCGATGATGAAGGATAAAGGCCTTTAGTACTCATCCTTCAATGTCATGCCATCATCGAGACACATGACTAATGTATCGGGCCTCCTGATGAGCCCGAGAGGCGAAAGTCGTTGAGGCGGTGTATGACAGTGGGCTGACGGCATGACATTGAAGGATGAGTACTAACTTTGCAGTTTCATCTATGATTAAGTGATGTGGAAAGGGATCTTTCGGTTCTATTTGTGGCACTGTTGATTTTTACAGGGATTTCCCTGTGCTGCATTTATTATCGGCATGTATCTTTGCATGATAGGTCACGCTTCATCGGGCTGGGGGCCTATTTATGTGACCCATTAACGAATCTGAAAGACTTGTTACTGATTGATCCACCACTCAGGCTAATTGTAGCAACTAGTACTAAGTAGCCGTTTATTAGAGCTGAATCAACTTAGTACTTTTGGCTTTACATGCTCGTCATCTGCCCACTGCATGTGCTCATTATTGTTTTTATATTCACGGTGTTGGGGTGTAGGTTTCCCTATGGATAGGTTTGTCATCTGTCTAGCCTATTAGGGGTACCTTTAGCATATCATCATTGTGCGGGTAGAGGGACCCATTGGTATTATTAGGGCTATCCAGGGATTCTAGGGTAAGCCGTCGTTGAGCAGGGGCGCCATAACGTTCCCCCTAGGGCGCCAACCCCCGCTGCTAGGCAGTTATCAGTATAGATACGTTCTAGGGATTTCCTCTCCCCATACACTAGCTTTTTCACGGTGTGTTTTTTGTTTGTTTGGTGCAGCCACAGGTTTGGTGGCCTTTTTAATATTTATATACTTAATTAAGTTTCTTGGTTTTTTTTTATGATTTAATCATTAATTGGATGAGAGATTACCTTTAAATGAAAAAAATAAATTGTTCTGCTTTTATTTTGGTTTCTAAAATTTCATTTATTTAAAAATCAGAAGCCAGTTAGTGTGACAACTATAAAATAATAGAATAAAGTAAGAAGTGAGTGTGGGTCTTCATCTTTTTCCCTCTTCTTTTCAAGTCTCTCAAACTACATACAGGCATAACAGGGATATGGGCTGTAGCAGATAAGTCATTGGACAATGGTAAGCAGAATGCATGCTGGGAAATTACTATACTTAAGTTCTTGCACCTATGGTGTTGGCAGAATTCTGATGAAAAGGAACCGCCCATTTGAAAAGACTTAATGGCAGAGCATGATAATCTAGACAGCTTATGTGCACCAAAAGCAGTTCTAACTTCTGGGGAAGAGATGCAGGAAGACCATATTTGTGTGTCAAAGGCAAGTAGGCTTTAAGTAATATTTTTTGCACGTTTGCTGGGTTTGTACAACCACCCTATCTTAGTCTGGCGATAACAACTTCTCAATATAATGAAAAGTACTTAGAAGTGAAAGAACAGATCACATCTGTTATATTAGAATGCGAAACAATTACAAATACCAAAAGTAAATTCCGCAGTTCGCTAAGAGCACACATTGTAATGATTGATGTCCGTATTCTGCAAAAGGCTGCTGGCATACACAGCCACATCTGATGGCAATGTGGACTTCTGCAATAAAGCTGCTCGAGAGACTTCCAAAATCTGAGAGTTGTTTATTTCAGCTGGAACAGAGCAGATGATTGTAATACCACGCATTTTACTTCTATAAACTTTCCTTGAGCAGAGAGGTGGAAATCCTCCAATAAGTAGATTATATCGTACTTGTAAGAACAACTGAGAAATCCCATTGCCATCAGGAACCGCCACTCAACGCTCCCCGGTCCTAAGTTAAGGTTCAATGTGACCACCAATCCTTACACAAAATATATAAGTAAAAGAATGACATCACCCCCACGTACACGACCTTAAAAAGTCTTTGCGAAAGCATCTTTGCAGTGGGTGAATAGATTAATAAATACGTGACAGTCATAAAAGTTTGGCATAAGATGGCTGCCAATCAAACTTTTTCATCTCATGTACATTTGCAATCAGGGATATCAGAGTGGAGAGGGAGACTTTCAGCTTCCATGTCGGGAAAGCAAAGGAAGAACAAAGGACTAGGCTTGTTAAAATTCAACATGGTCATTGAGTCAGGAGGTCCATACAGTGGGGAAAATTAGTGTTTGATACATTTCCGATTTTCCAAGTTTTCCCACCTAGAAAGAATGGAGAGGTCTGTAATTTTTATGGTAGATACACTTCACGTGTGAGAGATAGAATCTAAAAATACTATTTTAAAAATCACATTGTATGATCTCCAGATCTTTCAGGTTTAGGGGCTGTCGTTGGGCAACATTGAGTTTCAGTTCCCTCCAGACAATTTCTATTTGGTTCAGTTCTGTAAACTGGCTAGGACACTCCAGGACCTTGAAATGCTTCTTACGGAGCCACTGCTCAGTTGCCCCGGCTGTGTGTTTCAGGACATTGTCATGCTGGAATATCCAGTCATGACCCATCTTCAATGCTCTTACTGAGGGAAGGAGGTTGTTAGCCAACATCTCGCAATACATGACCCCATCCATCCTCCCTTCAATTCAGTCATCCTGTACCCTTTTAGAAAACCACCCCAAAGTATGTTTCCCCACCATGCTTCACAGTTGGAACAGTGTTCTTGGCGTTATACTCATCCTTCTTCCTCCAAACAAGGAGAGTGGAGTTGATACCAAAAAGTTCTATTTTGGTCTAATCTGACTACATGAGCTTCTCCGATGCCTCCTCTGGATCATCCAGTTTCTCATTGGCAAATTTTAAATGAGCCTGGACATGTTCCGGTGTGAGCAGGGGGACCTTGTGTGCCCTGCAGGATTTTAATCCATGTCGGTGACGTGTGTTACTAACAGTAATGTTTGAGACTGTGCTCCCAACTTTATTCAGATCATTAACCAGATCCTCTCGTGTAGTTCTGAAATGATCTGTGACCTTTCTCAGAATCATCCTTACCCCACAAGACGAGAAGAAGATTGACAGTCATCTTGCGTCTCTTTCATTTTCTAATAATTGTGGCAGCAGTTGTTGGCTTCACAACAACCTGCTTGTCTATTGTCCTGCTGCCCATTCCAGCCTTGTGCATGTCTACTACTTTGTCCATGGTGTCCTTAGATGGATCTTTGGTCTTGGCCATGGTGGAGAGGTTGGAGTTTGATTGAGTAAGTGGACAGGTGTCTTTTATACAGGTGACGAGTTCAAACAGGTGCAATTAATACAGGTAATGAGTGCAGAGCATGAGGCTTCTTAAAGAAAAACTAACAGGTCTGTGAGAGCCAGAATTTTTTCTGGTAGGTAGGTGATCAAATACTTATTTAATGCAATAAAATGCTGTTTAATTATGTAAAAAATCATACAATGTGATTTTCTGTTTTTTATTTTTAGATTCTGTCTCACATTTGAAGTGTGCCTACAATAAAAATTATAGACCTCTCCATTTTTTGTAGGTCAGAAAACTTACAAAATCGCCAATACGTATTTCCCCCACAGTATATACATTTGATTATTGGCCAATATGACAACATTTATCTAATGGGTATTGGCAGCTTAAATGGGTGGTCCAGAGGCAAAGTAATTTTAATTTTTAATCCCTAACTATTAAGTGTTATAATCTAAACTTTTTTTCTAATATGCTACAATGAAAAATTCCCTACTTTTCACTAACTAACTATATGACTGCTTTTCTATTTTTTTCCCTACTTTTTGTTTAGGCACCCCAGTACATGCTGGGATACTCAAATGAAGTGATGATATCAGATCGACAGCACAGCAGCCAATCACTGAGCCCAATGGCACAGCTGATGTAGTCCTCTACTGCTGCTGAGCTCAGTGATTGGTTGCAGCACTGTCAACTTTTTGCAATAAAGTTGGACGGAAGTGAAAATCTTAGTGTTCTCTTTTTGTCACATTCCACAAAGTCATGAGGGACTCCACAGAAGACACATTCCAATCATATTAATTCCAGATTCACTTCTAATCAATTAAATAAGCATTACAAACACTACGAGAAGTTTGCTTCAAGGACGTCACAAAAACACTACATCAATACTGCAAGCATGATGGCTTATTAAAACCTAGGTTCAACGTAACCCTGATGTGTTCCGGCAACATGTTGACAACATGGTCCTGGGGATATGTTAAAAAGTTGTGCTGAAAGTGAAGATATGTACGTTCTGAAAGTGATATTTTCAACTTTGTTATTGGTATTTTAGGCTTCACATAAGAAGGTGATGGGGTAACAAAGAAGTTGGCCAATATAGTGAATGCAAATGTTTCTGGAGCTTCTCTGAAGTGGAGATTTCCAAGATAAAGAAGTGATCATAGGGACAGACATTCATCTGCATCTCCTTTCACTTGTTTCTTAAGAACAACAATACAGGCTGCCTCTCTGGGGCCCTAAACAGCCATTGATAGGACATCTTTCAGATGTTGGTGCCCTTGTCAGAAGATTGAGCTGATACACCTTCTGCCTTTCCCTACACGTCATGAGATCAACATGCCCAGTCCTTTTATCTCCCTACATCTGTCATCAGGGAAAATCATTGAGACACCCTCATAAACATGAAAGAGTCAACATATCCTGCCTAAATCCTGGTGCTTGGCCTGCTTTCCTTCTTTGGCGTGCATGGAATCCCTTGTTCTTGTCAAAGTGGGACACTATGTGGCAGTGGATATGCCCCATAATGACCGGTGCTCCAACCGGGGATCAGAATTTGGATTTTCTGGCATTTTCCCATGTATTTTAAAAATATCAAATGCTTTGTAAGACTTCTCCAACATGGATATTTAGGAACAATGAATCAGTTATACTTTATGTAAGACTGACATAAGGTGTGAATCAGAACGGGCGAAGCGTAGACGGTAGAGGTCCAAATCTCCAGACCTCAGCCTAGGCATGAGAATCTCTAAGTCACCGCAAGACCTAATGAGTAGATGACGTGCCCTGCCATTGCTAGTTTTCTTTTCTATGAAATTTGGTTGGTAATTATAAGCATTATACCACATCTGTGCTATCTGGATCCTGTTACTAAAAGTGTCTGACACCATCCGATCAAAGTTAACTAGGACAAGCATTACATCTGTTCCAGCAGATCAAGTGCACAATGAGCTTTTTTTTCCCTAATGTATATTAAAATTGCACATTCCACAGTGGCCGAGGGACTGCACATATCTACAGAACCAGAGATGTCATACAAACAGGAAATGTGCTTTTCTTTGAACTTCTCCTACTGAAGAGGCCTGGGGCAGTGAATTGGGAACAGCTGCTCTTTCAGCTCTGCTCAGTTCACCAAACAAGTCATGCCCTCTTGAAACGTCCTTCCCCTCCCAATCCTCATCACCTCTGATGAAACACAATTCCGTGTGAATTTTGGCAGGTGAGGAAGTCCTGCAGAGCCGCTCAGTCTATCTATATTAAGAAGGTTGCTCTGCTTACTGGCAGGCTGATTTATGATAATGTGGTTGGTTATTTTGTGGGCAAAATGTACAGTTATTTCCTCACTTTTCCCAAAATTCAGTGTATTCATAGCAATAGCTTACATGACCATCGGAAGAATTACGGTGGTTTAGGCCTCGAATGTAAAGGTCTACTCATAAGAAGTATCTCCTGATGTGTTTTCAGGAGCACATCACTCCCCTTCCTCAAGACTTTCTGTTTTCCTGGGGGACTGGTCTCCCGCTTGACTGTTCTGTATAGCTGCACTTCTGGTCTGAAATGACTGCTATCCAATGCCGGTAGTGGTGGCAGCATTGTCCTGCCGCATCAGGGGAGCGCAGGGTCATTGAAGCTGGCTGGATCCATGATATTACCCAAAAATAAGTCCTACTCCAAAAATAAGCCCTAGCATGAATTTACAGGATTTCTTGGAGTAAGATTGATGTCTGGGGGTCTAGAAGAACAGAAGAGGAGTTAGGGTGGTATGTACCATATGTGTAATGTGCGCATATACATGTGTTTGTGCAGTGCATGTTTGTGTATATACATCTGTTTGTGCAGTGTGTGTGATGACATAATTATTGAAATAAAGTTATTTTTTTTTGCTCAAGGATAAATGTGGATGGAAAAAAAATGAGACATCTTAAAAAAAGCCCTAACCCTTCTTTCGGGGCAAAAAAATACTATAATACACAGTTGTATTTTCGGGTAAACATGGTAGCTGCAGAGCAAGGCTTAAAGGCCCTATAGCAAAGAGCTTGCAAGCACTGCACTCCTTGGTTAGGAAAGTATATAAGACGAGTCTCCATTATTAACCCTATAGTCATATTGCCATCAAAAATTGCTGAAAAGACATGAAGAAAATTTGTCCAGGAGGCTGCCAAAAATCTACAGCAACAATAGAAGATTTGCAGGAATTTCTGGCAAATACTGGTTGTATACTGCATGTTTTAACAATCTCCCATATCCTTCAAATGTCTGGCTTGTGGGAGAGGGTGGCAATGTGGATGCTTTTTCTTACAAAGAAAAACATCCAAGCCTGGCTGTGTTTAAGCAAAACCTACCTTAAGTCTGTCAAAAGCATATGGACAACATGTTACGCCCCCAGAAGAAGCTGGAGGCGAAACGCGCGTCGAGGTGAGGGGACACACTACTGACTTCAGGATACTTATGTAGGTATTACCTATTTACCTTGTTATCACCCAGAATGGGAGTTTACATAGGGGAAGTAACAATTTATAGACATTACTGCATATTCACCATAGATTTTCATTTTCAGCAACCACTATTCTCATAATAGAATGGATACACATAGCACTTGCCTATATCCATAAAAACTTATTCTGCTGGATAAGTGATTTTCATGTCTGTATTGAATACCAGTACCAGTTTATTTGCACTTTAAATTTAGTCTCCCCCAATACAGTAAATCAAACCTGTCTGATGAATACTTAAATGAAGGAGCACAGCATTTCATGATACTTTGTCTATTTGTGGATACGTTTCTGATACTTTGGGATTGTGCAATATATCAACTTCAGTCTCTGTACCTTTATATTTTTTAAGAATTTTTAACTTGTCAAGTTTATTTTTTACTAGATGGTGGCCCGATTCTAACACATCGGGTATTCAGAATATGTATGTCTGTATGTATATAGCAGCCACATAGTATATAGCACAGGCCACGTAGTATATAGGAGCCATGTAGTATATAGCAGACAAATACGATGTGGCCTGTGCTATATACTATGTGGCTGCTATATACAAACATACATACATATTGTAGAATACCCGATGCGTTAATACAGGCCACGCAATATATAACAGTGGCCCAAACAGTATATAACACAGCCCACGTACTATATAACACAGCCCACGCACTATATAGCAGCCACGCAGTATATAACACAGGTGACGTAGTATATAACACAGGCCACGCAGCATTTAACACTGGCCACGTAATATATAACACAGGCCACGCAGTATATAACACTGGCCACGTAATATATAGCACAGCACACGCAGTATATAACACTGGCCAGGTAGTATGTAGCAGCAACGCGGTATATTACACAGCCCACGCAGTATATAACACTGGCCACGTAATATATAACACAGCCCACGCAGTATATAACACTGGCCACGTAATATATAACACAGCCCACGCAGTATATAACACTGGCCACGTAATATATAGCACAGCACACGCAGTATATAACACTGGCCAGGTAGTATTAAGCAGCCACGCGGTATATTACACAGCCCACGCAGTATATAACACTGGCCACGTAATATATAGCACAGCCCACGCAGTGCATAACACAGCCCACATAGAATCTAACACTGGCCAGGTAGTATATAGCTGCCATGCAGTATATTACACAGCCCACGTAGTATATAGCAGTGTGGGCACCATATCCCTGTTAAAAAAAAAATAATTAAAATAAAAAATAGTTATATACTCACCTGTCTTCTGGGTAATTTCGCAATGCATCTCTGGGAAAGGAAGATGGCGGAGGCCGCTCGCGGCTTGGCGGACTACGGAGGGTGAGTATAGCAGTTTTTTTTAATTTTTTTTATTATTTTTAACATTACATCTTTTTACTCTTGATGCTGCATAGGCAGCATCAATAGTAAAAAGTTGGGGACACACAGGGTTAATAGCAGCGGTTACGGAGTGCGTTACCCACGGCATAACGCGGTCCGTTACCGCTGACATTAACCCTGTGTGAGCAGTGACTGGAGGGGAGAATGCGGGCGCCGGGCACTGACTGTGGTGACTGGAGCAGAGCATGCGGGCGCCGGGCACTGACTGCAGGGGAGTAGGGAGGGACTAATTGTACTGTGCCCATTGCTGATTGGCCATGGCAGCCATGACAGGCAGCTGGCGAAACCAATCAGCGACGCGGGATTTCCATTACGGAAGTTGCAGACAGAAAGACGGAAGTACCCCTCGGACAATTATATATATAGAAGATGGATCACTTCAAAGCTTGTCCTCTATTAGTCTAAGCTATGTGTTATAAGTATGAGAAAGAAGTGCCACGTAAAATACATGTGGAGTTTAACTAAAATATTATGGTCTGATGCGGCTAAGGTTGAACTTTTTGGTCATGATTCTAAAAGGTATGTTTGTCACAAAGCAAAAACTGTGCATCACCAAAAGAACACTATACCCACAGTGAAGCATGGTGGAGGCAATATTTTGCTTTGGGGTGGTTTTACAGCAGCTGGAACTGGAGTTTTGGTCAAGATGGAAGGAATTATGAACAGTTCCAAATATCAGTCAATTTTGCAACAAAACATTCTGGCCTTTGCTAAAAAGCTGAAGATGAATTTCACCTTTCATCATGACAACGACCCTAAGCATACCTCCATATCTATAAAAGAATGGCTTCACCAGAAGAAGATCATGATTTTGAAATGGCTCAGCCAAAGCCTAGACCTGATCTGTGGGTTACTCTAAAGAATGCGCTGTAGACAGGAGGTGGCCCTTGCAATCTGACAGATTTGGAGCACTAATGCAATTAAGAGTGGGCAAAGATTACCAATTCTAGATGAGTGATGCTGATAGACTCCTACTCAAAAAAACTGAATGCTGTCATACATTCAAAAGGGGCTTCAACATAGAAATTATTTGGTATGATTTTTTTTTACATGACAAGAACCTAACAGGAGTGTGCATATATTTTATATCCACTGTAAGTATCAAGTAATGAATAGGCTATGCAAAGTTTAGGGCACACAGACAGTTAATCAGATTCTTTTATTATTAAGGAAAATCTAATTTGCAGACATCAATTAGAGCCTGATGAAGCCAAAATAGCAGCATCTCCCCGCATTGTCAACCGTATGCTTGGGACTAAAACCACAAGCATGAAAAAAAATGAAAGGCAAAAATCCTTCATAATTAAATTCTTTGTTCAATTGCCAATGGAAAATAAGACGATTTTAGCTTATTACAATAGCAGCATTCATTCACCGAAAAGTAGATGTTCAAAGAAACCCACCTCCGTCTTACGAGGTTAACAGATACGGTGCGGGTGCTTTAGAGATCTTGGTGAGTGACAGATCTGATTGCACTGACACACGCTGTCAGAGGAGAGACTAGGCTTTTAAAAGAATGTGAATTTTTTTTTTTACATGTTTCATGTTTGTTATATACCGTGAAAAATGAGGTCCCTGTGATTGTGATGGTATCTGGGAACCTTATGGAGGGAATAGATGAACAGCAGATCTACAGGGTTGGAGGTATGGGTGATAGAAATAGTACAGTAACAACTTAGTTGGTGGCCATGGAAGGGAGCATTGGATGTCCAGTTCTTTGGTTGTTGTCCAAGTGTAAATTAAGAAAACACTCTAATGTACTTTAATTCTGAATACTGCACTGTGGATCAGAAGGTTAGCTTGTTGAGGACCTGTCACTTGCCATTAATTTGTCTAGACTACATTCCTCTGTTCTGGCTTTGTTCTCCCCCTGTTTCTGTGACCCTCCATTTTTGAGACATGTCGCATTCACCTGTGGGTAATCAGTTGGGGGCTACATATTTCTTGTCCTTAAGGCATTAGGTCTCAAAGCAACATTTTGGATTGTGAATGAACATATAGGCTATACATAAGGACTAGTGTGTGTGAGCAGCTATTTCCATGCAACTTTGTTTCCTAAAGGTTCCAACAGCCTAGACCCATCATAGACCTGCATCTTCGCTCCATTCTTATATGGTTTTTCAATGGGGAAAGGGGAATAAGCCACTGTTGGACATTCAACATGCGTAACATTTCTTCAGGAGGCCTCCATACACATTAGATGTGGGAAGGCTTATTGGTGGATTTAATGGATTGATCCATTGTAACATGACTTGCCGAATTTAAAGGGAACCTGTCACTCCCAAAATCGATGGTGAAGTAAGCTCACCATCATCAGGGGCTTTTCTACAGCATTCTGTAATGCTGTAGATAAGCCCCCGATGTAACCTGAAAGAGGAGACAAAGAGGTTAGATTATACTCACCCTGGGGCGGTCTCGCTGCGGTCCGGTCAAATGGGTGTCTCAGGTCCACTCCGGTGCCTCCCATATTCATTCCATGACGTCCTCTTCTGGTCTTCACGCCGCAGCTCCGGCGCAGGCGTACTTTGTCTGCCCTGTTGAGGGCAGAGCAAAGTACTGCAGTGTGCAGGTGCTGGGCCTCTCTGACCTTTCCGGCGCCTGCGCACTGCAGTACTTTGCTCTGCCCTCAACAGGGCAGACAAAGTACGCCGGAGCCGTGGCATGAAGACCAGAAGAGGACGTCATGGAATGAAGATGGGAGGCGCTGTACCGGACCTGAGACACCCATCGGAGCAGGACCGCCCCTGTGTGAGTATAATCTAACCTCTTTTTCTCCTCTTTCAGGTAACATCGGCGGCTTATCTACAGCATTACAGAATGCTGTAGATAAGCCCCTGATGATAGTGAGCTTACCTCACCATCAATTTTGGGGGTGACAGGTTCCCTTTAAGGTTAAGGGTAAATATCACTGCCTACATCTCCAACACAGAGCATACTAATTCCATGCATATTAGTGTATGTGCCGACGGAGGTTTTTGAAGAAGTAAAAAAAAGGACAGGTTCCTTAAGTGGAAATTTTTCGTTAAGGAATTTTTAGAGGCATTTTTAATTCCCTAGAGTGTTTTTTTAGTGATTTTGAAACTTTTTTGGCTAGTTTTTTCCTAAAGAGATTTTTAAGTGGACAGTGGTTTTGTGGACACGGAGTCTATTTCGAATGAAAATCCTTTTCAAAGATGCAAAACTCATTAAAAACCCCAAGGTTCTGTTCTGCTTCTGCTCTGAAAGCTCAACAAAATGACTCCGGTTTGCACATGACTGAGTTTTAAATGAGTTTTTGGAACAGAAAATGGGCAGAAACTCCACGTTTTTGAGGAGTTATGAGATTTGAAAGAGAATTTCCACTCAGTTTCAGCTGTAAAATTTCCCCAAAAAACATTGTGTGCACATAGCCAGAGGCTATATTGGAACAGATTACGTCAAGGTCTGCTTCAAAAAAGTGACATGAACTTTTTTGTTTCCCCCAGGCATTTTTCTAAACCCGAAGTACAAAAAAAGGGCTTAAGAGAATGAACATATGTAGAGAAAAAATGTTTTACAATATTGTTTAGGAACGGTTTAAATTAATTTTTCATGTGTTTTTTTGAGCGGACCCACTTAAAAAAAAATCAGTAAGCCTTAGAGTGCTGTAAATTATCACCATAAAAACACTTTTTTTTTTTTAAATATCCCTTTCAAACTATTTCCCTTTACTTTTTAAAAGGATTGTGTGTCATTTGATGAAAGCGAAAAATACTAGCACTGGAAATATGAATGTTGACATTTTGACTACTCAGTGCCCGTTTTTTGTAGAATTAATGCCTCAGTCTTCGACATTGCCAGGTTCATTTTGCGCGCAAAAGGTATGTTCTGCTTGTGTGACAATTGTGTGGCACGCCCTGTCTGCTGTGTGACGAGCCAAGATATTCATAGTAGCAACAGAATTTAAGGAAGGAAAGGACGTGAAAAGGAAAACGTAGGCAAGCTGAAATTATATTTTACGGATAAATTAAAAGTGTACGAACTGTGGAGGGGAGCGGTATTCACGCCGAGCTCTCTTGTAGACCACAGCATTTTGGACAATTTGTCAGTTCACTTTGAAATGCACAATATACCCCAGGAACTATCTAATAAGCCATAATTAGAAATGTATTGGTCTATTTAACCCAGCTATTCGAATATCTCAGACTGAGGACCATATCCAACTTTCTGGTGTCAATCGTATCTCAGAGGCTTATACATGTAAGACATATTCTATAATTTGTGTCTTATGGCTTTATTATATACATATAGTAGTACTAGAAAAGATAAGATAACAGATGTTTTGCTGGTTCCTATTACTTTCAATGAGCTGGAGGTGAATTCCGGATGCTCATCAATTTGAATCAGATTATTTTGGATGATGGTATGTGCCTTAAAATAGTCCTTTTTGTGGGTCCATGTTACATCAGTAGCCTCCTGCAGTGAGAATATTTTTTAAGTGTGTATATGGTCAACGTCACTTCATTTGGTAACCATGATATCAGATGAATACACATAAGGATCCTATCACATCTCGAAGGAAGATACAAATCATTTAGGTACACCATGAGGTCAGCCCCTATGTGCTTTACTCAGGAAGGATTTATGGAGGTGATGCCTCAGTTGAAAATGATCTATTACTCCTGGGTTGCTCCAATATAACTATAGCTATATCGGTAATGACTATGAAATAGATATAAACAGAAGACATATACATCGCGACCAAACCAGTAGAACCTGCCACAAAACCAAGATCAAAAAAGATCTCATTCTACAAAGCTCCTCAACTTCCCAAACTCCCCGGATACCTTAGTGGTGTGTATGGAAATGAATTGTACATAGTGGAATAACCAATTTATCCGCACTATCATTTGGTAATGTTGTTGAAAGCATCATCTTAATATACAAATAAGAACCACATTTTAATAGATTTCAACCCTCTAAACTGCGCTTGGGTTGGACTTGTCTGGTCAGGGAGATAAACATTGATCCACGGGAAAAAAAACATGCAAATTAGTTCTCCTTGAAAGGAGGTCATCTCACTATTAAAGTAGCTACCTTGTAGGCTGATATCTGACCCTTTAAGTAGCCTTCAAATGTGCTTAGGGATGCTATAAGATAGGCACCTGTTGTGAATTCTGTGGCTGAGTTCACTTCTGTGGTCACAAGTGGTATTGCAGTCTCTGGGCTTCCTCCCTCAGGTGTTTTGGTGAGCTCGTTGGCTGCCTTGCTATTTAGCTCCACCTGAGTCTGTCTTCCTTGCTCCTTGTCAATGTTCCAGTGTTGGATCTGAGCTACTGCATCTTTCCTTGGGCCTGCTGCTCTGCTAGATAAGTGCTTCTAGTTTGTTTTCTGTTTTTTCTGTCCAGCTTGCTATTAACTTTTGCTGGAAGCTCTGAGAAGCAAAGGGGTGCACCGCCGTGCTGTTAGTTCGGCACGGTGGGTCTTTTTGCCCCTTTGCGTGGTTTTCGTTTTAGGGTTTTTTGTAGACTGCATAGTTCTCTTTGCTATCCTCGCTCTGTCTAGAATATCGGGCCTCACTTTGCTGAATCTATTTCATTCCTACGTTTGTCTTTTCATCTTGCTAACAGTCATTATATGTGGGGGGCTGCCTATTCCTTTGGGGTATTTCTCTGAGGTAAGTCAGGCTTGTATTTCTATCTTCAGGCTAGTCAGCTCCTCAGGCAGTGCCGAGTTGCATAGGTAGTGATAGGTGCAATCCACTGCTGCTTATAGTTGTGTGAGGATAGATCAGGTACTGCAGTCTACAGAGATTCCACGTCTCAGAGCTCGTCCTATTGTTTTTGGTTATTGCCAGATCTCTGTATGTGCGCTGATTACTGCACGCTGTGTTGCCTGATTGCCGGCCATAACAGGCACCCATCTACAGACAACTGGGTTGTCTTGCACCCAATGACTTTGAAGGAGCTTTATGGAGGACGGACTCTCAAAAAAGTGTCTGTCTCCAGCTCTTAAATGGGTACAATTCAAAGTACTTTAAAAAAAAAAAAAAGGCAACTTTGCAATTTACCGCCTATTAAAAATCTCTTCTCCGTTCTCAAAAACAGACCTAGTGGACCCACTGAGGTTTTCCTGGGCAAAGCCACTTTGTGGCGGTCTTTTTCTTGAAGCGACTTTGCTGGAGGTTTTGCAGTGACTCCGCATCCAGCAGCTTTTTTCCCATAGTTTAAACTATAGCGGTTGCCACCAGGAGAATAAGCATGCTACCTATTTGGGCCTCTTCAAGGTTTCGGAACACTGAAGTGGGTAAGAGAAGAATGAACATTTATGTTTTGCAATGTCGTTTTTACAATGCTGTGCATTATGTTTATTTTTTGTGGCAGTTTTGCAATGCTTTTTCAGGTGGTTCCATATAAAATTTGCCTGAAAAAAGACATCATGTGCAAATACCTTTATAGTGTAATTCCAAGGTTATCGACCACCGTGTAGTCTCTGGTTGGCTGTTGTATAGCTTCTGTCCCTCTACTCTTCTCTTATGGGGCACAGTGTGGACCAGAGGAGTAACCATGCCATTGGTCTGAACTGTCCTTCTTCAGAAGAACATCACCCCCAATAATCAGGAGGCCAGGAGGAAGAAGAACAAGGAGCTTCTTAAGAACAATCATGAGAAAACCCTTTACGTAAGACAAGCTGAGTATAGAGTCTTAATGGCAATGATTTATGGGGAAAACGTGCACGTTAGCTCTCTTCTGAAAGGAAAGAAAACTATTTTGCTAGTTTCACCTATGGAAAATAGCCAACCTATAAGTCAACGTAACACCCTTTATTGGGCTTAGCGACACCTCTACACTAAAAGGAGTGAATTCCATGGTGAAATCCAGCAGAAGAACTTTCTACAGGTAATTTTCCAAGTATTCAAAAATGTTGTCGTATGTGGACAAGATGTGGTTAGGTATCGAGTAATTCACTTTGGATTTTCCATGGGCAAATTCAGCTTTCATCCACAAAATATGGATAAATCCCAACAAGAAAGCATTAGATTTAGGCTGATGTATATATGGCTCCTATTGTTCAGGGTAAGCATTTAGGTATTATCAAATGTAAAAGATTGCAAAATAAGTTTGTCTTTGCGATGTCTTTGCTCACGTCTGCCAAAAACTTCTCAATCCCATCAAAATGAACTCTTAAAAGATGTTTAACAGAGCAGCCTTTGTGAGCGAGGGTTTGTCTATGTTAGAGTAGCCTGGATGTTTTTCCTAAAACACAATAGACGTCAAAGGAAGAACGAAAAAAAAAAACTGAAGAAGAAAAGATTAGTCTTCTCACATCCAAACAAGCAAAACAAAGAGGATCTCCATCCAGGACTCTGCATTTTTTGCCGTCTGTGTAATGAAACGGGCTCAGAAAATAAGTATTTTATATGGCTAGGATTCACGACGGAGCTCAGAAGAATTTGGCAGAGTTTGATGCCAGGATTTCAAAAGTCTTTCCACATTTCTAGCAAAGATCTAAGGAACAAGAAGTTCAAATCCTTTTGGACCCTCCGTGACATTATAAAAAGATTGCAAAAAATGTGCTTGTCCTCGGGACTCACATAGCAAAGCAAAGTTTGTACAGAATCAATATCGTGAGTTTTTTTTTTTTATTGAAAGCGAAAAGACCAACATCACGAAGGGACCAAGCCAGATGTAAAAACAAATTGATCTGTTATAAAACAGTCAAGAGGGAGAAACCCACACAACATTTATACATTGCAGATGACCTTCACACATCTGCTAGCAGCAACAGGGGTAGTAAAGGTGATGAAAAAATGGAGGGAAGTGGTAAATGCCGCTGTCAGAGGCATTTAACAATCGTGGGCGGAGTTTTGCTCCACCCACGATTGTTAGAGGCAGGTGCCATGACCTGTCGGGTATGGGGCAGGCTCACCACATGAGCCTGCTCCACACATCTGATTCCGACTTGTGCCATACATGTACGGTGCATGTTGTGAAGGGATTAAACAATAGGTCATTTTCTGAAGGCACATTCCCTTTAACCTAAAATTTGGCTCTTCACCCCCTTTTCATAAGCTGTTATTGGTGGAAGGACCCATTTGTGGCCAGAAATGTAGCATTACACACCCACTCGGCATTCTGGCTCATAGCGGTCCAGCCTGAAAGTCGACCTCCTCTATAAGGTCCACATGTCCATAAAGTGCTTATGGACGAGACTGTCTCATGAAGACAAATCACAGTTTAGGTAGCTTTAAAAAAAATCTCTGAGTCAACCAGAGATACATAATTTATATTAGAAACAGTCCCATCTGTAGCACAGGCCTTTGAATTTAATGAGAAATAAAGGGATCAATGAAAACCATATTGAAAAAGTATAGAAACATTTTTTTTGTTTTGTGTCTTCAAACTGAGTCCTAAAAGATCTAAAAATGCTATTTACTTTACGATTACCTTATGGATGCGTAATTCATGTAGTACTACCTAGCACTTCAAAGTTATGGTTTCCACATAGCAATAGTATGTATACACGTGGCACATTTGCTGTAGAAATGTCTACAACAGATCACTAGACATCACTAACATTAGACATCAAATATCTGTTGGTTCAATATATGGTCGGCTGAAAATAATCTTGCAGAAAATTTGGTTTGGGGATAAGTGGAGAAAGCCAATCCCCTATTCCAGATTATTTTCAGGAAGACCAAAAGAATTTGCATTAAAATACAAAATACCCCATGATGTGGGGGACAGTTAAGAGACCCCTGTAAAGCCCAAACTGACCAGTTTGGCCAACTTCTGTAATAAGTATCATTTATGTCAGAGGTTCACAACTCTTTCCGGACCGAGTGACAAATTTTGTGATGGTATCACTCCTAAAGGCGATATTAACATTTTTAGAGGTATTCCAATCCAACGTAAATATCGACTGTACTATATACAGTTGTGTGAAATAGTGTTTGCCCCCTTCCTGATTTCATATTCTTTTATTCTTTTGCATGTATGTCACACTTAAATGTTTTAGATCACCATATAAATAAAGATAACACAAGTAATCACAAAATGCAATTTTTAAATTAAGGCCTTTATTATTAAGGGAAAAAGAAATCCAAACCTACAGTGCCCTGCGTAAAAAAGTGGTTGCTCCCCCTTAAAATATAAATGAACTCTGGTTTATCACATCTTTGGGAGGTTGAGTTCAATTTCCCTGGCCACACCCAGGTCTGATTACTGCCACATATGTTTTCAATCAAGAAATCACTTAAATAGGACCTGCCTAGCAAAGTGAAGTAGACCAAAATATACTCAAAAGCTAGACATCATGCCGTAATCAAAAGACATTCTGGAACAAATGAAAAAAAAAGTAATTGAGATCTATCAGTCTGGAAAGGTTATAAAACCATTTCTAAAGTTTTGGGACTCCAGCAAACCACAGTAAGAGCCATTATCCACAATGGCGAAAACATGGAACAGTGGTGAACCTTCCCAGGAGTGGCTGGCAGACCAAAATTACCTCAAGAGTGCTGTGACAACTCATCCAAGAGGTCACAAAAGACCCCAGAACAACATCCAATGAAGTGCCGTGACACCACAAAAACACTAGTGCATGCCCTTATCATCTCCCGCTTTGACTACTGCAACCTCCTACTCTCTGGCCTCTACTCTGGCACCACTCCAATCCATCCTATGCTCTGCTGCCCGACTAATCTACCTGTCTCCCTGCTATTTCCCAGCCTCTACCCTATGCCAAGCCCTTCACTGGCTTCCTATCGCCCAGAGACTTGAGTTCAAAACCCTTACAATGACATACAAAGCCATCCACAACCTGCCTCCTTCATACATCTGTGACATGGTCTCCCGGTACTTACCTCTTACCTACAAGCAACCTCCGATCCTCTCAAGATCTCCTTGTCTACTTCCCTCTCATCTCTTCTTCCCACAACCACATCCAAGACTTCTCCCGTGCTTACACCATACTTTGGGACTCTCTACCCCAACACATCAGACTCTCGCCTACCATTGAAACCTTCAAAAAGAACCTGAAGACTCACCTCTTCCAACAAGCCTGCAGTGATCCACAACCAGCTCTACCCTCTCCTAGTGTATCCTCACCCATCCCCTGCAGATTGTGAGCCCTCGCAGGCAGGGTCCTCCCTCCTTATGTACCTGTGCGCCTTGTTTGTTGCTCATGTTGAATGCATTTGTCTATATTTGCCCCTTTTCACACGTAAAGCACCATGGAATAAATGGCGCTATAAAAATGTATAATAATAATAATAAAAGTGCAGGCCTTACTTGTCTCAGTTAAGGTCACTCCACCATAAGAAACTGGTCTGAGACTGTTCAAAAATGGCCTGCATGGCAGAGCTCCAAGACAAAAATCCCTACTGAGCAATAAGAACATAAAGGATCATCTCAGTTTTGCCAGAAAACATCTTGATGATCCCCAAGACTTTTGGGAGAATACTCTGGGGAATGACAAGACAAAAGTTGAACTTTTTAGGATGTTTATGCCCAATTACATCTGACGTAGAAGTAATACAGCATTTCAGAGAAGCAAACATCATACCAACAGTAAAATATGGTGGTGGTAGTGTGATGGTCTGGAGCTGTTTTGCTGATTTCGGACCTAGAAGACTTGCTGTGGTAAATGGAACCATGAATTATTATTATTATTTATTATTATAGCGCCATTTATTCCGTGGCGCTTTACATGTGAGGGGTATACAGAATAAAAACAGGTACAATAATCTTGAACAATACAAGTCACAACTGGTACAGGAGGAGAGAGGACCCTGCCCACGAGGGCTCACAATCTACAAGGGATGGGTGAGGATACAGTAGGTGAGGATAGAGCTGGTCGTGCAGTGGTTTGGTTGATCGGTGGTTACTGCAGGCTGTAGGCTTGCCGGAAGAGGTAGGCCTTCAGGTTCTTTTTGAAGGTTTTGATGGTAGGTGAGAGTCTGATATGTTGTGGTAGAGAGTTCCAGAGTAGGGGTGATGCGTGAGAGAAATCTTGTATGCGATTGTGGGAAGATGAGATAAGAGGGGAGTAGAGAAGGAGATCTTGTGAGGATCGGAGGTTGTGTGCAGGAAAGTACCGGGAGACGAGGTCACAGATGTATGGAGGAGACAGGTTGTGGATGGCTTTGTATGTCATGGTTAGGCTTTTGTACTGGAGTCTCTGTTGTCTCAAGAAAATTCAACAGAGAATTCTGTTGTCTATCAAATAATCCTGCAGGAGAATGTCCGGTCATCTGTTCATGACCTCAAGCTGAAGTGCACTTGGGTTATGCAGCAGGACAATGATCCAAAACACACCAGCAAGTCCACCTCTGAATGGTTTAAGAAAAACAAAATGAAGACTTTGAAGTGGCCTAGTCCTGACCTAAATCCAATTGAGATGCTGTGACAAAACCTTAAAAAGGTGGTTCATGCTTGGAAACCCTCCAATGTGACTAAATTACAACAATTCTGCAAAGGTGAGAGGGCCAAAATTCCTCAAGATCTTTCTAAAAGACTCATTGCCAGTTATCGCAAACACTTGATAGCACTTGTTGCTGCTAAGGGTGGCCCAAACAGTTATTAAGTTTAGGGGGCAATCACTTTTTCACACACGGCCCTGTAGGTTTGGATTTCTTTTTCCCTTAATAATAAAGGCCTTCATTTATAAACTGCACTTTGGGATTACTTGTGTTATCTTTGTCTAATATTTAAAATTTGTTTAGTGATCTGAACCATTTAAATGTGACAAACAAGCATAAAAATAGCAAATCAGGAAGGGCTCAAACACTTTTTCACACAACTGTATGTTCTGGCACTTCCATTATTGTAGACAAAGATGGTCCTCTGATCCACTATGTAACACTCCAAAAAATGGAGTCAATATGACCATACGATGATAGCACAGAATGGTATCGAGGGCGGCATCTGGCTACTGGACCGTGCACCCCTGCTTTTAGCAGCTGTATGGGCATGCAGTTGCCTTAGTAAACCCACATTATTTTGGTTTAGGACATGCAGGCCACTGGACAATCCAAAAAAAAGGAAGTTCCTGTACCTGTAGTTCTGACAGAATGCTGATAAAAATAAACCACTTATTTAAAAAGAATGAATTGCAAGCTGCAGAGCATGAGAGTCTCGACAGTTCCTGGACATATTAGACTGGTATGTTGATCAAAAGCTGTTTTGACTTGTTGGGGGGAGAAGAGGAAAAGGTGGAAACATTATAGGTTTCTAAAAAAATTTTTTGTAGAAGTAGAGGTATGTAAAAAATAAACTAAAAAAAAAGCGCATAACGCTTCATGCTATGCTGTCTCCTGTCTTCCTACGCATGTCGGCAATCACAAGTAGTAGCTTTGTCACTTCTTCCACTCTTAATTTATCCCCAAAATGTTCAATAGTGAAAAGTGGAACATAAGAAGAGGACACAGTAAGACAGACATGCCCTTACGGAAAAAAAGCAAACAAAACCAGTGCGCTTATTTATTTTTACAGTGCAAAGGCTTCACCAGGAGCTGCTGATGTTATTTTTTTAACATGAAGGAGACCACAGAGGTGAAGTCCCGACCCCTTCCAAGACTGCTAACAGCCGTACATGAAAGGCTGAGTCGAAAAGAGACGACTGATTGTCCTACGCACTTTAGTCCTCCTCCAAGTCTTTATTGGCCACTACCTCAAAGCACCCTGGGAGTCTGTATTTATTCAGCTACTTCCTTCCCAGTCTGTTTATGTGTTTCACCAGCGGCATTAACCCCTTTACCGCCACGGAAGAAACCTGGGAAATAATATGTTCCTCTCTTGTGGGAATGCAAATAGATATCTGAAAATTAAGTGAAAAGAATAGTTTTAGGGGATAAAAAAAACAAGAAAAAAGTATTCTATCTATTTCTGAAGTATTGCAGCTGTATCGCACCCCTTCTATCATTTTACCAATTTTCGTGTTCTCCAGCAGTTGGTGACGTTCACCAATAGGTGGATGTTATGTTAGGAATAGATCCGTAATCTGATTTGTTACCCACCGAGGGATCCAAAAATTGCAGTGGAGGCCTATCCCAAAAAGGGTGGTATAGAAAATGTAAAGCACAGCCTGAGAAGGAGGTGCACAGTCAATAGGTGCCCAAACCTTAACGTGTAGAATATAAGTGACTAGCACACTCCAAAAAATTATTGTGATGCAAAAGAAGGGGGATTTATTACATACAGAGATCACAAACGTTTCGGTCAACACTGGACCTTCATCAGTGTGCTAAGTACACTTGTATGCTTGCATTAGCCCCAGAGTTGGATATTTTATTTTGCATCAATATAATGGATCTGGTAGTAAATAGACCAGATTGGATAGCAGATGGCTGTCCAAAAGAAGGTAATCCAAAAAGTCTAAAGCTGTAAGACATAAACAGCCAGTCAGCGCACAAGAAATGATGTGGGTATACGCGGAATCCACCGCAAGTAAGATCTTACTTGCGGTGGATACCGCGTAAACCCACATCATTTCTTGTGCACACTGATGAAGGTCCAGTGTTGACCGAAACGTTTGTGATCTCTGTATGTAATAAACCCCCCTTCTTTTGCATCACAATTTTTTAGAGTGTGCTAGTCACTTATATTCTATCCCAAAAAGGGTGACCGGGAACTCCCATGCAAAAGAAAAAAGTGAGTCACCTATGTATAGCTACGTCTCTCTGGGATCCGAATATGCGTCCAAAACTCTACTATTCCTGATCACGGGCACACAGCCTTAAGCATCTGAAAGCCCTTGTAGATGTCCAGGCACATCACATGCTGCAAAAACAAGTCAATGAGCAACAAGCAACAGATCTGATGTATAAATACAGGATAACTGTTGTGGTTCTGAGATATGAGACCTCCACTGATCAGCCGGGAGAGGGGCTGATGTGCCAGACATGGCCATATTTACCCAAAGGTCCACCCCGTAATTTCATTCTGTTGCTTTGTTTCAGCCCTGGTGGCTGGACCACCACCTATCCCACATGTCTAAATAATAAACCATCGTATATTCCTAGAAAAACATTTTATTCTCTAGAGAAGGATACTTCTTTCTCCACGTATGAGCCACTTTTTCACTTCTTCCCTGCCTCCTGAACTCATCATTTGTTTTCAAAAAACAGCTCAAATCCATCTTGATCAGAGCAAAACAGAGAGCTGCATGGTGATATGCCAGGTTACACAGAAAAGTGAAATGACAGGGTGAGAGGTAGATGAATAAAAGCAGATTCTAGCTTGCTTTTCCCAGTGCTGGATTCCCAGCTACACTGCTCAGTACTACTGCTGAATTTTATCCATGTTCCTACTGCTTCTATCTGTGTGATATCAAAGGACAAAGAGCAGGAATCCCTCTATCAGTATGTGTAGTATTTGTATGGGAGACATCAGCTAGTCTCAACCCACTATCTCAGTGTCAATTTCCAGTTGAAGACAGAGCTCATGGGGAAGAAAATCATTGAAAAGTGAAGAATACAAGTCATATAATGACCATAAAAATTATTATTCCTCATATACAAAAAAAGACCAGTTATTCTATAAAGTTATTTAAAAGAACCCCCTTTTAATAATCTTAAAACAGTCAGATCTTACTAAAATAGTTTTAGCATGCCATCATCTGCCAGCTGTCCATCCCTGGTACTGGCCTCTTTGCCTTTGGCTCTGTGCTTGGCGGAGGGCAGTATTTCCTGTGTCGGGATGTGATCGGTGCAGTGCATGGAGGGGGCTGGCTGACTACTTCTTTCAATAGCTATGGCAGCCTGGGACAGCTCCTTTAATGTCCACAGTTTGGCAGCAGGCTGCAGAGTCTACAGCTTTCTTGGCATTTTGCTTTGGGTATTTTCATGACCTGGACACTATAAGGTAAGATACACAATATCGGGTATTTTTTGGTCCTTTTAGTTTGCTATAGGAGATAGGCACTGGAATGGCTGGACTCAATAGATATGGTGCCATCCAGGTGAACAGTTTACGTCGCTCACGCACCGAGGCAGCTGGGCATACATTTTGATTTTAGCAGCTGGAAATCCAGATGGTTCACTAACATATTGTCAGCCAAAGCATCTGCTTTGTGTCAGATCCCAAAATAATGAATTAATGGGGAGGGGGCTTAGTGTCCCAAACTCTGTACATAGGGCTGAACCCAGCTTATGGAAGCAACTGGTATCGCTCTGAGATAATTCCTTGGAATCCGGCTTTGTTACATTACCGGCAGCGCAGCTAATCCCTTCATTATGTCACAAGAGCATTTAGTCCCTTTAAAGGGGTATTCCCACCAAGAATGAATACTCAAAACAACATTGACAAGTTTAACCACTTTGCAGCCAGCCAGGTGACGCAAAGCCTAAGTCTAGAATAGTTATATTGGCACAACGAAGAAAGAGAACACACGTGGAATTAGATACTTAACAAAAAAGTGTGAAACAACTGAAATCATGTCTTATATTCTAGGTTCTTCAAAGTAGCCACCTTTTGCTTTGATGACTGCTTTATAATAATAAATAATAATCTTTATTTTTATATAACGCCAACATATTCCGCAGCGCTATACAGGTTGCACACATTATCATCGCTGTCCCTGTTGGGGCTCACAATCTAAATTCCCTATCAGTATGTCTTTGGAATATGGGAGGAAATCCATGCAAACACGGAGAGAACATACAAACTCTTAGCAGATGTTGTACTTGGTGGGGTTTGAACCCAGGACTCCAGCTCTGCAAGGCTGCAGTGCTATCCACTGCACCACCGTGCTTTGCACACTCTTGCCGTTCTCTTGATGAGCTTCAAGAGGTAGTCACCGGGAAAGGTTTTCACTTCACAGGTGTGCCCTGTCAGGTTTAATAAGTGGGATTTCTTGCCTTATAAATGGTGTTGGGACCATCAGTTGTGTTGTGCAGAAGTCTGGTGGATACACAGCTGATAGTCCTACTGAATAGACTGTTAGAATTTGTATTATGGCAAGAAAAAAGCAGCTAAGTAAAGAAAAATGAGTGGCCATTACTTTAAGAAATGAAGGTCAGTCAGTCCGAAAAGTTGGGCAAACATTGAAAGTGTCCCCAAGTGCAGTGGCAAAAACCATCAAGCGCTACAAAGAAATTGGCTCACATGAGGACCACCCCAGGAAAGGAAGACCAAGAGTCACCTCTGTTTCTGAGGATATGTTTATCCGAGTCACCAGCCTCAGAAATCGCAGGTTAACAGCAGCTCAGATTAGAGACCATGTCAATGCCACACAGAGTTCTAGCAGCAGACACATCTCTACAACAACTGTTAAGAGGAGACTTTGTGCAGCAGGCCTTCATGGTAAAATAGCTGCTAGGAAACCACTGCTAAGGACAGGCAACAAGCAGAAGAGACTTGTTTGGGTTAAAGAACACAAGGAATGGACATTAGACCAGTGGAAGTCTGTGCTTTGGTCTGATTAGTCCAAATTTGAGATCTTTGGTTCCAACCACCGTGTCTTTGTGCGACACAGAAAAGGTGAACGGATGGACTCTACATGCCTGGTTCCCACCGTGAAGCATGGAGGAGGAGGTGTGATGGTGTGGGGGTGCTTTGCTGGTGACACTGTGGGGGATTTATTCAAAATTGAAGGCATACTGAACCAGCATGGCTACCACAGCATCTTGCAGCGGCATGCTATTCCATCCCGTTTGCATCTAGTTGGACCATCATTTATTTTTCAACAGGACAATGACCCCAAACACACCTCCAGGCTGTGTAAGGGCTATTTGACCAAGAAGGAGAGTGATGGGGCGCTACGCCAGATGACCTGGCCTCCACAGTCACCAGACCTGAACCCAATCGAGAAGGTTTGGCGTGAGCTGGACCGCAGAGTGAAGGCAAAAGGGCCAACAAGTGCTAAGCATCTCTGGGAGCTCCTTCAAGATTGTTGGAAGACCATTCCCGGCGACTACCTCTTGAAGCTCATAAAGAGAATGCCAAGAGTGTGTAAAGCAGTCATCAAAGCAAAAGGTGGCTACTTTGAAGAACCTAGAATATAAGACATAATTTCAGTTGTTTCACACTTTTTTGTTAAGTATATAATTCCACATGTGTTAATTCATAGTTTTGATGCCTTCAGTGTGAATGTTCAATTTTCATGGTCATGAAAATATAGAAAAATCTTTAAATGAGAAGGTGTGTCCAAACTTTTGGTCTGTATTGTATCTGCACACTCATATACATCACCTTAAATACTAAAAAATGGATTTTCTTCAATATTCAGCAGCCCGGAAAATCTCCACAAATGTTTCCTTTTAAATACTAATACGAGATAGCATAGGTTGAATACCAATAGGATTTCTTTTATTAGATCATTGAAAATTCAGGAACTGCTTGATTAGGACTGGGGGTAATCTTAGTGATGACATCGATGAGGTTTCCAAATTACATAACACTAGTTATGACATCACCAAATTTTGAAAAGATAGCTCCTGTCACCTGCACCTCAAAAACTTCTCTATGAAGTAATTTTCTTAACTTTAACTCTACAAAATTTTATGCTATTGCTCTTATTCATTCTCATCTGGATTATTTCAACTTTCAACTAATCAGTCTCCCTCTTACTAAACTCTCCCCTCTCAATTCCACCCTGAATGCAGCATCCAGGATCATATTTCTGTCCAGCCGCTACACCGATGCCTCTACCCTGTGCCAGACATTACACTGGTTACCCATCCGCTACAGAGTCCAATACAAACTTATCACTCTCATCAACAAAGCTCTCCACAGTTCTGCACCACTCTACATTTCCACCCTTGTTTCAGTCTACTACCCTACCTATGCCCTCTGTTCCACTAATGACCTAAGACTAACGTCCCCAATAATCCGAGCCTCCCACTCCTGTCTCCAAGACTTCTCGCATGCTGTGCCAATTCTCTGGAATGCACTACCCACAATTCAATTAATTCTCAATACCCGCAGTTTTAAGCATGGCCTAAAAACACATTTCTTGGCGGTGAGAGGTAGTGCTAGAACCTGCGAAGGATGAGTAAAAGTGTGGTTTGTTTGTTCTTTTTACCTCCCTAAGCCTTTGGAGTAAGAATCTTTGAAAAGAGCTTCTTTATTATAGGGGTTCTGCAGGTTTTTCACAAAAGTCTACAGTCGCTCTATGTGACTGCAGACTTGTGAATCCTCACACTGCGTGCTGTGAGGACCGAGCGGCCATTCATTTGTATTGAGCTTGGCCCCGCACATCTAGTCGGAATGTGGCTGGAAGTAAGTATGTCATAGTCACATGATTGCTTGGTCTCACAACGGGCACCATAGAATCCTCATATCCCATACCACAAGACGAGTATAGAGTGACTGCAGACTTTTGTGAAAACCCTGGACAACCCCTTTAAGAAGGAAATATAACACAGCATTAAAAGACTACTCCAAATATGAAAGTGTTGGCAAGGCTCATCCATAGTGTATGCCATAAATGCTAAAAGATGCAATTCCTACCTCTGGGTCCCACTCCTAGAGGTAGGAATGCCAAAAACTAGTCTATGAAAGGTTCAAGTACCAGAGGTGGGACCACAGTCCTGTGGGTATGCCATTAAAGTCTCTGTTGAGAATACCCCTTTAACGCACCGTCATTTTGCACCTTTTACATTCTAGATTGTACCAGACTCTAGTAACCAGAAGATAGTTCTAAAATTATGTAAAATCATTTAAACTCTTAAATTATTATTTCTGATAAAGATCTATATGCATTGAAAATGTACCTGAAAGTTGGAAATGAATAAGATTTCGAGAAACAATATATTCCAAGTGTCTATATACAAAAGAGCAGGTGAATATCCTGGTTGCACAAATTGTTGACATTTCTATGAATATTCACCCTGGATTCTAATTAAATTGCCCCTTAAATTAACATCCTGGTAGGATCTTGCCAACTAGCAAATAATATTTGCATTCTTAATACTCAAAGTTAACTCTCAAATACCAGTACTACTTCTTTCACCTATCTTTACATCATTACATGGACAGAAGCTTTTACTGACATTAGCAGAAATTTTCTCTCCACTTCCAATCGCATAAACACTAATCATTCAATCCAAAATGCAAAGTCATTATTAAGCAGGAAGGAAGAAAAGATGAAGAACTGTCTAGAACCACCGTTCTACATCTCAACCATGTCCGAAATGTCTAACAATCTGAAATAGTCTTCCAATCCAATGTCAAAAGTCAAAGCGGCTGATACTTTAAAACTGCTCCATTGACCCTTACCATAAAAGTAACAATTGGACAATGGAGGATTGGATAATGGAGGAACACTACACTACTACCAGATCCTCAAAAAGGTCATCAAATCATCAACACCCTGCACCAAGTATATCATGAAGGACTCCCCATCTACCATACTTCTATGCACTTTGCAGATGATAAAAATAGCAAAGCTAACAAATCCAGAAATTATTGTTTTACAGATATAGACATATACAAAAAGTATGCTAAATGTTTTTTTTTCTCATGAAAGTCTAATAGGTAAAGTACCAGATTGGGTATAGGGAGACTTACAATGCTCCCCTTGTAATTTTAATATGCAAATAGCTCCATCAGATGGAGGATTAGATAATGGAGGAACACTACACTACAACCAGATCCTCAAAAAAGGTCATCAAATCATCAATACCCTGCACCAAGCATATCATGAAGGACTCCCCATCTACCATACTTCTATGCACTTTGCAGATGATAAAAATAGCCCAGCTAACAAATCCAGAAATTATTGGTTTATAGATAAAGACATATACAAAATGAAGGCTAAATGTTTTTTTTTTCTCTTGAAAGTCTAATAGGTAAAGTACCAGGTTGGGTTTAGGGAGACTTACAACGCTCCCCTTGTAATTTTAATATGTAAATAGCTCCTTCAGATGTCTTGGATATTCAAATTCAGACGGGAGTATTTCATGGTTTATGTCTCCTTATGCAAATTGGGCATTTTCTACAAACTTTAGACCTTATTCCCCTATCAGAGGCCCTATCCCCTCTCACCCAGCCAATCAGTTTTTCCTGCTTTGCACAGATGAGGAGCAAACAACTTGAAACATGTGAGATCTATAGGATTGCTTTGAATAATCAGCAATTACCCGAACATTGCTAACTATAACTATACATTTCATTGTAGACCACCAATTGACAAAACAAAAAAAGACAAGATAAAAAAATAAAAAAATGTAAAATAAATAAAAACAAAATTAAAATTTGGAGGTGGAGGAACATAAGCACCATGAACCATGCATAGTCAAGTGTCATCAGTATATACGAAATATATTTGCAATTATTTAAAAAGTGAAAGTGCACTGAAGTTAATATATTTATAATATATTATTATATATATTTATATATAAAGTGCAAGTACACTATAATATAAAAAAATGTGAATGATACCTAAAGAGTAGTAATGGATAAATATATCAAACTAAATGGTGGCCCGATTCTAATGCATCGAGTATTCTAGAATATGTATGTATGTATGTACATAGCAGCCACAAACTATATAGCACAGGCCATATAGTATATAGGAGCCACGTTGTATATAGCAGCCACGCAGTATATAACACAGCCCACGTAATGTATAGCACAGGCCACGCAGTATATAACACAAGCCACGCAGTATATAACACAGCCCATGCAGTATGTAACAAAGCCCACGCAGTATATAACACAGCCCATGCAGTATATAACACAGCCCATGCAGTATATAACACAGCCCACGCAGTATATAACAGCCACGTAGTAAATAACACAGCCCACGTAATATATAGCACAGGCCACGCAGTATGTAACACAGCCCACGCAGTATATAACACAGCCCACGCAGTATATAACAGAGCCCATGCAGTATATAACACAGCCCACGCAGTATATAACACAGCCACATGCTACATATAACACAGCCCATGTAATATATAGCACAGCCAATGCAGTATATAACACAGCCACGCAGTATATAACACAGGGCACGCAGTATATAACACAGCCCACGCAGTATATAACACAGGCCATGCAGTATATAACACAGCCCATGCAGTATATAACAGTGGCCACGCAGTATATAACAGTGGCCACATAGTATATAACACAGCCCACACAGTATATAACACAGGCCACGCAGTATATAACACAGGCCACGCAGCATATAACAGTGGCCACGCAGTATATAACACAGCCCACGCAGTATATAATACAGCCCACGCAGTATATAAGACAGCCCACGTAGTATATAGCAGCCACGCAGTATATAACACAGCCCATGCAGTATATAACACAGCCCACTCAGTATATAACACAGGGCATGCAGTATATAACACAGCCCACGCAGTATATAACACAAGCCATGTAGTATATAACACAGGCCATGCAGTATATAACACAGCCCACATAGTATATAACACAACCCACGCAGTATATAACAGTGGCCATGCAGTATATAACAGTGGCCACATAGTATATAACACAGCCCATGAAGTATATATCACAGGCCACGCAGTGTATAACACAGGCCACACAGTATATAACAGTGGCCACGCAGTATATAACAGTGGCCACGCAGTATATAACACAGCCCTCATAGTATATAACACTGCCCATGTAGTATATAGCAGCCATGCAGTATATAACACAGCCCACGTAATATATAGCACAGCCCACGCAGTATATAACACAGTCCACGCAGTATATAACACTGCCCACATAGTATATAGCAGCCATGCAGTATATATCACAGCCCACATAGTATATAGCAGTGTGAGCACCATATCCCTGTTAAAAAAAATAATTAAAATAAAAAATAGTTATATACTCACCCTCTGGCATCCAGCGAAGCTGTCCCGATGCGCGCGCGGCTGCCGCCAGCTTCCGTCCCAGAGAAGCATTGTGAAATTACCCAGATGACTTAGCGGTCTCGCGAGATCGCTAAGTCTTCTGGGTAATTTCACAATGCATCTCTGGGAACGGAAGATGGCGGCAGCCGCGCGCGCATCGGCGGACAACGGAAGGTGAGAATAGCAGGTTTTTTGTTTTTTATTATTTTAAACATGGGATTTTTTTACTATTGATGCTGCATAGGCAGTATCAATAGAAAAAAGTTGGTCACACAGGGTTAATAGCAGCGTTAACGGAGTGCGTTACACCGCGGCATAATGCGGTCCATTAGCGCTGCCATTAACCCTGTGTGAGCGGTGACTGGAGGGGAGTATGGAGCGGGCGCCGGGCACTGACTGGATGGAAGTAGGGAGGGACTAATTCTTGGCCGGGCTGTGTCTGTCGCTGATTGGTTGCAGCCTGGTGGCCACGACTAATCAGCGACGCGGGATTTCCGTGACAGACAGACAGACAAACAGACGGAAGTGCCCCTTAGACAATTATATATATAGATGCATGTGCCAGACATTGAAAAAGAACAGCAGTAAAGTCCTATAAAAATACTGAGAAAAGAGTGATGGAAAAGGTTATCCGGGTTCATGGTGGAGATGCCGCACACTCCAACTAGTGTTTCACACAAGTGTCCTCATATTTTTAATTATTCATTTATTTTTTTATATTTTTATTTTTGTCTTGTGTATGTTTTTTCTTTTGTCTTTTTTTTCTTTTGTCAATTGGTGTTCTAACAATAAAGTCTGTAATTAGCAATTTCCGGGTAATTGTTGATTATTCATAGCAGTCCTTTAGGTTTCATTTTACTTTGCTTGTATTATAGTGCTTGACTGCACTTTTATATGTCTTGTACTGTAGTTTTGATAAACAGGGTCATATTTCTTCTATTGTAGGTTTCACCTTGAAACGTGTCTGTAAATGGAGTTTCTCATTTGGCTTCATATCTATGTCATGTGGAAACACTCTTTTAAACAGTCAATACTGACTTTTAGGATTGCTACTTCCAATAAGTTGCACTACAGTTTCTCTCCTCTTCCTCTCTGAAGAGTTTATTTGCATATTTAAATTCCCATCGAAGGACTGCATGACCTCTATGCCTCCTTATTCTAGCTTGTCTTTCTCCACAAAGAGAACCTTTACCCTTATGCCACCTGTCAGAGGCATCTCACCTAGCCAAATCGGTTCTCCTGCTTTGCACTGATGAGGGGCAAACACCTTGAAACATGTGTTTGCAAATGGAGTTTCTCATTTGGCTTTCTCTCCAAGTCATGTGCAAGATCCTTTAAAGGGTCAATACTGACTTTTAGGATTGCTGCTTCCAATAAGTTGCACTACAGTTTCTCTCCTCTGAAGAGTTTACTTGCATATTTAAATTCCCATCAAGGGCACTGCATGGCCTCTATATCCCCTTATTCTAACTTGTCTTTCTTCACAAGGAGAACCTGTCAGAGGCATCTCGCCAAGCCAAATCAGTTCTCCTGCTTTGCACTGATGAGGGGCAAACACCATGAAACATGTGTCTGCAAATGGAGTTTCTCATTTGGCTTTCTCTCCAAGTCATGTGCAAGATCCTTTAAAGGGTCAATACTGACTTTTAGGATTGCTACTTCCAATAAGTTGCACTACAGTTCTACAGTTTCTCTCCTCTGAAGAGTTTATTTGAATATTTAAATTCCCATCAAGACACTGCATGGCCTCTATATCTCCTTATTCTAACTTGTCTTTCTTCACAAGGAGAACCTGTCAGAGGCATCTCACCTAGCCAAATCAGTTCTCTTGCTTTGCACTGATGAGGGGTAAACACCTTGAAACATGTGTCTGCAAATGGAGTTTCTCATTTGCCTTTCTATCTAAGTCACGTGCAAGATCCTATAAAGAGTCAATCTTGACCTTTAGGATTGCTACTTCCTATAGATAGCACTATGACTTCTGGCCTTTTCAAAACGAAGACATAGGTATGGCTTTTCTCACTCCTTTTTACAGGAAGCACAAGTAAAAGTCAGTGCCAGCCACACTTTGTAGCATTATAATGATGGCCATTCTGGCCATGTTTGAGCAAAATTTGCACCAAATTTTGACAAAATTTAAATTTCAAATGTTGAAATCAGCAGTAAAAGTCAATTTCTAAGGCTGATTTTTTTTAAGCAGTGGGTCAATAAGATACTGGAACACACTGCAGACCTTCTACACACAAATCCGAGGTGGAAAATCTGCTATGTAGCATGCCCGTGTGGACATACCCAAAAAATGCCCAACAGATATGATGAACGATGTCTAAACTTTCGTAGAACAGTAGCGTAAAGCCTCTTATGTTGGCTGGAAGTATGATTTATATATATTGCTGAAGTGTGCTATAAACTAAGCTTTTAGCAGAAATGCAAAAATAGTACGCTGACATCACCGTTTTTTACTTCTCACTAGATTTCAAAATATTTTTTTCGAAAATGATTAAAGTATATGGAAGAACAATTCCACCATTAATCATATTCTTTGTTAAACAGAAAAGAAAAATAAATCCCTTTATTAGAAACTATAAACATTCTGTGAACAAGAACATCAAAGAAAGACGAATTGCTGCAGGAGTTGTCCACACGCTCCTTCTATTAAACATAAAAAAAACCAGTTGCAGCAAATATAATATAAGCATTATAATCCCTCCGCAGTCAGAAATTCCAAAGTCTAAGTGTTCTGCGCTTTCTGAGACAAAAGTGTTACAAGAACAAAGGACTTGTTGAATGGATGACATACTGGTAGCCAGAGAGGAGATAATTGCCGGGAATTCATTCTTTTACGCTGACCAAACCTTTCTATAGTGAGTTGGAGATGTAAGGGCTGCACCTATAATGGTGGTCTCACGTGGCAGAAAGATCCATACAGAGCTGTCGCCTGGAGATAAGACTTCATTATTGAACACAGTGAGGTCATGGATGAAAGCGGCAGACAAGCTAGGTGACTTTATGGTGTGCAAAGTTGACTTTATAGTGTGCCAGGTGACTTTATGGTGTGAAAGCGTGCTACATCTACAATGCCATCTTCATATAGAGTAAATAAAGTTAGGATATCGTGTCTCATCCATTTTTGGGGGGATTGGAATTTATATTGCACCAATTGGAACCATATGTCCACAGTAGGGCCTACTTACAAAACCTTGAGCACGGTTGAGCGGAACAATATGCCATTTGGATGCAACCGTATTCCTCATCATAAGGTAAGGATAAGCTAACTTTTGTAGGAAAGTTTGGATGAATGTGACCTGGAAGTAAGGGAATTTTTTTGCAGCCACTTTGTCAAATTGTGCACTGGTTTTTCAAGATGCAATGTCTTTACCATTTGAAAAATTGACTACATGAATATATGTCCCAGTGATGTTTTGATCAATTACCATTACCTACTGGTTTTAAAAGTGGGAGGAGCTGGTAGAACAGAAGTGATGCCATGGTGAACGCAAATTCTTCTGAGTGAGTAGGTTTGACTATCTAAGTCAGTGTTCCCCAACTCCGGTCCTCAAGAGCCACCAACAGGTCATGTTTTCAGGATTTCCTTAGTATTGCACAGGTGATGGAATTATTGCCTGTGCAGGTGATGCAATTATCACCTGTGCAATACTAAGGAAATCCTGAAAACATGACCTGTTGGTGGCTCTTGAGGACCGGAGTTGGGGAACACTGATCTAAGTCAAACCTAAGTCATATTTTTCAAGCAAGCCAAAGACACTCGGTAGCACCTGCTAACAACTTATCTGAGCATGTTCGCTCATCACTATTAAAGGGGTATTTCCATTTTGTACTAAATATGCCATAAAGGTTGAGAACAGGGTTCCGTTCTCGCATGAGTGGCGGTTTTGCATGTGCAACTCTTTCCATTAGCTTAAACGGGTGTTCTGAAAATTACGGAGCAAGCAAGGGACCTGCATATATGAAATATTTATGCCCTTTCCAAATGTCCACAATGGCAATATTCCTTGATTTTATAAATAACCCATTTGACCTTGATATGTCCTGGGTGTGCAATGATAATGTAGTTTATGATCATATCACTATGTCTTTGGAGTGTAGGAGGAAACCGTAGAACCCGGAGGAAACCCACGCAAACATGCGGAGAACATACCAACTCCTTGCAGATGTTCTCTGGTTGGATTTGAACCCAGGATCCCAGCGCTGCAAGGCTGCAGTGCTAACCACTGAGCCACTGTTCTGCATCTCTGCAGCTTTATTGGTCACATTCACCTTTTCTTTGTAAGGCCAAAGCAGTTGTCCATTTTCGTGAAATATTGGTCACTGCTCACAGTTTAGTGTAAAAGAAACCAAACTATGTTGCACTTACTGTCTCCATATCCACCATTGAGTCTCTGCTGTGGCTCCAAGTGTCTGGCATTGGATGCGACAATGACGACGCGGCAGCTAATCAGTGAACTCAGTGTCTCTGACAGTGTAGACGGAACGCTCCGCTCAATGCCACTGAGCTCACTGATTGGCTCTGGATGTGACACCAGCGCCACTGCCAATGCCAGGCACTGCAAACAGTGGCAGAGATTCACCGGACGGAGCAACCTAAGACAGTGCGGCTTGTTCATTATTGTTTTTACCAAACTGGGCCCCAGGATCAATATTTCCTGAAAGGGGATGGTTCCTTTAATATAGAGTTGACGTAGCATGCCAGAATGTGTTTTTTTTATCCTTGATACACAAAATCTGGTTAAGCCTAAACTTTAAAATCATTGCTGGGCAGTAAAAGCCATCACTAGTGAAGTGAAGTTTCATAAGTGCAGTTGTTGCTCAATCCTTTTGGTTTGGAGCTGTGCAGCTGGCTCCTTTCATAAGCACCTGGTAGTTATCTGGGAAAAGTGTGTGGACTTCTTTGCCAGACACTCAAAAGTATAGAAAGAAAACATGTGTGCAGATGGCTATGACCTTAGAAAATGGCTGAATTCCGTGCTCATCTCAAGCCATGTGAAACAATCAGGCTCATCTCGGCACACAACTTCTGACACCTTTTTCTTTTTTCCATAAGAACTCAAAGCAAACAAAGTATTTGAAAAAAGCTCTTCCACCGCTATGATCTTTCTGTGAAATCTTTTGTTGTTGGACTGATCTATTTTCCAGCCCTCAGATAAACGTATTTGCTTTATCTTGGTTCTGAAGTGCTTAGAAAGCTGTCATTAATCAAACAGATGAATGGAAGGAGCTTATGTGTTGAAATGAAGGTTCCCGCAGAAGTGACAGATAGTTGTGCAAGGAACAGATACAAAAGTAGTAAAACAGGATTTGATCTTTCTAATATGAATCTGCTTCCACACTTAGGTGCCACATCGGTTGTAGACCGGTCTGAAAGCAAAAGGGTTAATGTGAAATGGAACTATGCCAGAAATTTAGGACTAATGCCAAAACCCACATCTTGTGCGGCCAGCAATCTTCAAACATTGCTAACACATATGAGAAATATTATCACTTCCTAGGCAAAGGGGCATCACTTCAGAAAAACGTCAGTGTAGACAGTCATGTAAAGGAATAAGGCTCGGTACTGCTGACCAAAATGTCACATATTTCTTAAAATGGGATCTGTGGGATCATAGGATCCTAATCTTTACAGATTCCATCAAGATTTATTTGGGATTATCAAGTTTTCAATAGAATTTTGACAAGAATAGAACTTCAAAACTAAGGCGGTGTACCAACATCATCAAGTTGAGGATACCCACAGCAATGGTTTTGCTTTAACTGCCTTGAACTGCAGGTTGAGCGAAACCCAACTTGATCAGTTTTGAAACCAATTTTGATAACAAATGTTAAAACAATAAATCAAGTACAATATTTTGTATACATACATCTACCAAAAATCACCAGGGATCAAGCAACTTTTTAGAATTAGCTTGTCATGGGTCATGCTTGTGAAAAAAGTCAAACACCATGATGCAACCACAATGGTCTAGAGGTAGATGGAAAAGTGAAGAGTTCCTCACATGCAACTCCAACAAAAGTATTGATTATGGAAATAATAATAAAAACATTGAAAAGGTTATTTATATGACACATTTTAATCATTTACCTACCCTCTTATATCCAGTTTTGTGATTGGGAATATTGGAGGACTTCTGCTTGGCAATCCAGTCTTCTATGCCTTTCCGAGCCAAGCAAGCATTTACTGCAAAGCTGTCACCTACCAAAAAAGACGTGCAACTGTAAGTTTTCAGACAGAAGCAAATAGTCAGCTCATCCCTCCAACTATCCGATCCAACTGTGTAACATCCAACATTGACTCTGTACTTTCTAAACTGAAATCTGCATGCAATTACTGGAATTCTGCAATTACTGGCATCCACTTGATAAGCCACGTAGAATAATAAAAAAAAAACAACCACGGGTCCCAAAAGACCATCATATTACTGAACGATAGTTGGCAGTTAAAATGATTCCGAGTGCACTCTATTGCTCTGGCATCAAGCGTGACCTCAATCAAGACTTATTGTAA